>NC_070607.1:72580291-72892214 GCF_027172205.1 Podarcis raffonei
TCTGTTCAGCGTCCACTTCAGGCAGCAACCAAGTGACAAACACCAAAATAATGAATGAATGAATGAGACTAGTTACCTATCTACTCTGGTTTAGGAAGCGTTCTTGGTACCTCCTGAACTTATGTTGCCCCTCCAAAGAAGCTAGTCCAATAAAAAGATATAATCTTACCCACTTTGCACCTCTGATTCTTTATGCATATCAGAGTCCTAAAGTTAAGAATATCACAGCTCATACTTTTTTTAGTCACTACACAATACCCTTCAGTATCTATCACACTACTTCAGTACAAATGTGCACCTATTGCTGCAGATGAAATGACACCTGTTCTATAAGACTACACTTTTCACCAGTAAGTCTTGCTTTATGGCAGCATGCCTCATACCGGTGCTGTTATTATGTTCCAGCAGTTTTACTGCAGTGTTTGCAGCACTTGGATTCAGGTCATACATACACACGTTGCTTTCAGGCAGCAGTAAATTGCTGCATCATCATTTCAGAGACACAAGAATTCTGAGCTTGGCTCAACAAGCAGGGGAGGAGAGAGAGAGAAAGAAGTTGAGAAGGCATGTTTCTTGAAGCAAGTCCCATTATTTTATTTTCAAGGAGGGATACTCCCAAACCAATATATGTAGGATTGTACAACTACAACTACAACAACAACAACAACAACAACAACAACAACAACAACAACAACAACAACAATAGATGCCTCAGATCTTTGCAAGGAGTTTTAAAATTGATGCACAATCAGTAGCTAATCTCAGGAGAGCCACAGACCATTCCTGCTGTTATTTCAGCGCACCACCAGAAGCACAGCCACATGTTCTTTCAGCCATAAAATTCAGACCTTGCATTCAAATTCTCACCTTGCCTATGTGCTGGCTGATTTGCCTTGAGTTTTCTGCACTAAGTAAATTTATAGCTCTACAGTCATTGTCCAGCATGCATTAACAAGTGGAATACTGGGTCCTAGGAGAGCTGGCCAACACAAAAGTATTCACTTGGCCTTCCAATCTAAACCATTACATACTTGCTCCTTCCCCAACCCAGTGAGATACAGGAAGACAACATGCTGAGATGACCCAAAATGCCCCTCCTTGATTATTGCAAGGGCCATGGGAACAGCATGGGCTGCCAATTCACCAACAGCAAGCATGCCACTAACTGATTATTCTCACGGCAGTCTGCCCTGTGGCTCGTCCCACATAGGCGCTATGAAGTTCCAAGGCACATGCAACCAGCTGTCTTGTGTCTCTTAGAGAGGAGCTTTCTGGAGGCGGGTTAGGCTTAAACAGATTCGGAAAAATAAATGAGACAGCCAGCGCCAGCAGGAAAAGAGAAGCCAAAAGGAGTGGGGAGACTGGCTCAAACTGTAAGCCATGCATGCTAACAAGAAGCCCAAAGTCCACGTTCTCCCTGCATCATCCAGCTGAGCCAGACAGATGCAGACTGGGCTTAGCCAGCTTTGCAAAACAGCACTGAGTAGTGGCAAACACTGTTTAGGACCAACACTAGTCTAGGCATATACCAATGCCCATTGACAAAGGTTGCATTCAGGCTGACAGAGGCTGCCCAACTGAACCAGCAGGCAATCAACGGGGCACTGTCCCTTTCTCCTGCTGCAGCCTCAGCCCAGGGCATGTGCCATATAAGGCTAAGAGGTAAAGCATTCAGTACAAAGAACCTGCTTCAGATGTCAGCATCACTTTAGACAGGCCTACATAGATGGAGATGTCTGTTGGCAAAACTGCTGTGAACATTCTCCAGTTAATAAAAATGGTGGCTTGTCTTCCAGGGAGACTGCAGTGGCAAGGATTTCCTATGCACAGAAACGGAAGGAGAGAAAACCCTCAAAGGAAGAATGGCTGATGAAAGTCTTGGAATATACAGAGATGGCAAAACAGACAGCACTGATAAAAAATACAAATCTAGAATCCTTTTAAAAAGACTGGAAACCCTTTCTGGTCTATGTACCCATGTGTCAAACGTAAGAAAACATCAGAATATATTCTAAAAACGTGTTAAGAGAGGACGAAATTAGGTAAGACAGAAACTTAAAATGCAATTGTATGTAATTTGGGTTATAAACATTGATATTGGTTGAGCGAGAAGTTACTAGTTTTGTTGAATTGGAATATAACTGTTGAGTAACAAATGTACCGTATTTTTTGCCCTATAGGACGCACTTTTCCCCTCCAAAAATGAAGGGGAAATGTGTGTGCGTCCTATGGGGCGAATGCAGGCTTCGCGGACCTCTCCGCAAGCAGCGGGAGCGCTCCC
This sequence comes from Podarcis raffonei, assembly GCF_027172205.1. NCBI lineage: Eukaryota > Metazoa > Chordata > Lepidosauria > Squamata > Lacertidae > Podarcis > Podarcis raffonei. The sequence continues at coordinate 72,582,573 of NC_070607.1, forward strand.
GCTGCTTGCGGAGAGTTGCCTGCATGCTGAAGCCCGCACGCGCTGAGCTCAGCGTGTCCCAGGCTTCGTGGACCTCTCCGCAAGCAGCGGGAGCGCTTCCGCTGCTTGCGGAGAGTTGCCTGCATGCTGAAGCCTGCCCGCGCTAAGCTCAGCGCATCCAGGCTTCGCAGACCTCTCAGCAAGCAGCGGGAGCCAGCGCTGGGCTCCCACGGCTTGCAGAGAGCTGCCTGTTTGGGGGCTGGGGTCGGGGGAAGCTCAGGCTTCCCCCGCCCCAGCCCCGCGCCTGGGGGGGGAAATAATTTTTTTCCCTTTATTTCCCCCCAAAAAAACTAGGTGCGCCTTATGGGACAGTGCATCCTATAGGGCGAAAAATACGGTAACTTTCTATATGGGAAAAAGAATAAGATATTATAAAAAAAGAAAATGGTGGTCAAAAGGCCCTATGGAATCCATCTCTGTGGTTCAGGCTTACTCTCCCTAGCAGACAAGCCACCATTTTTATTAAATGGGGAATGTTCACAGCAGTTTTGCCAACTATGCTGGGTTCACATCACCGTGACAGCTGGTAGGGTAGGGTTCACACTTCATTCTCCTCTGAAATCACTGGGCACGGTGGAAATAAATAATAATAATAATAATTTATTTACACCCTGCCCATCTGGCTGGGTTTCCCCAGCCACTCAGGGCAGCTTACAGTGCATATAAAAACATAATAAAACGTCAAACATTAAACCTTCCCGAAACACGTCTGCCTTCTAGAAGTTGGGTAGTTCTTTATCTCCTTGACATCTGTTGGGTGGGCGTTCCACAGGGAGGGTGGTAGGAAGGAGTGGAAGGTGGGCTGCTCCCTTAACTTAAAGAGTTTGGAGCATGGAGAGAATTTAACACCCGATTGCTGCAAGTGCCAGCCCCGAACCTAAGCACAATCGTACTATAAAAAAATAAGGAGATGTGTTAGGGTTTGTGTAGGGCTCCTGAGAAGAACTGGTGTTTGCAAAGCAATCTGTACCACCAAGTCCTGAACCAGAATGCTGCTATATATAGCACCCAAGGTTGGTGTGAGAGGTTTGGCCTTGGATACTTTTAGCACTCACAACCGGGCCTCTGCCATTGTTAGGTGTGAAATCAGGTCAACTCCAAAGGACTGGAAGCTGACTAAGGCCATCCTCTGATCCATGTTCCATTTCCATACAACTCCACAGCTGCAATGAAGAAAGTCAGGTGAAGGGTCTCCCACTGCGGAATAAAGGCCAAACTTGGTAAGGCAAGTAAAATATTTGTGATTGCCCTCTCCTGACATTTTTTAATGGAAGGGAGAAAAAAGGTACTTATATGTTTTACCCTGTTGGGCAAATTACAGCTGGCAGGGATTTCAACTGGGGAAGGGGTGAATGGAAGAAAGGCTTAATCCCATCCCCTTCTCATGGGCATCATCCAGATTATCCTGTCACCTGCCACTTTAGCATGCGCATGCATATATATATATATATATATATATGGAGATCCAATCATAGATTTTCCTTCACATCATCCAATTTGTCCTCTGAAAGCCTGAAGACATCCTGGCTGAACACCATTTCATTTAGGGATCTCTTTAGACAGACAGCTAACCTGCAGCACAGCCCAGTGAAACAAACAAAACAAGCAATTATTGGCAAGGGGAAGCATTAGCTTGCACTGCAGCAAAAACAACAGACAGCCTTGTGGCACCTTAAGAAGACGACACAAATATATTATGACATTTATAAAATTTCTTCATCGTGAACACGGGGGGGGGGGGGGGAGGAAAAGGTCCAGATATAGTAACTGCAGGATATTCATCCAGTTTTGTTACTGAGCCAGTTCCAAAGATCCAGAAAACTTCCTTTTAAACCCATTAATAGGACACAAATTGGATGCTGTGAATGAATGTAAAACGTGCACCTGCTGAAACATTCACCCAATGCTGTAGCTGGGGGGGGGGGGTTAGCCCCAGGTAAAGCCTCCATTGACGCTCCCAGCCTGTGTGTGTGTGCAAATGTGTGTGAGGTAGGTATCAAACTGGGTATCTGACCCGGGTGAAATAAAGCCTACTTTTGCCCCTGGATTCACCTAACTAGCCCCATCATTGGAAGCCCTGAACAATAGGGTTTCCTCGCTTCCACCACACCTCCTGCAAAATTGGTTTGGGAGTGGGTCAGGAGAACCCTCCAACCAGTTTGTGGAAGAAGAAAACATCATTCCGTCTGGCAAGCCGGAATGCCTATGCAGACAGGACAATGGGAAGAACACAATGCTGAACTGCACCCATAAATTCCAAGCACCACACTCCACTCTGTTTTTGGTTGTCAGCATAATGGGCCCATCCACCTGCAAATTCAGGAATGGCATCAGCCAAGCAGGAGTTTTGAACTTTGTTCAACAGAAAGCAAACTTACTGCACTCTCTGATATGAATAATGTTTCGAAATGAAGGAAAATTGCACTTTCCCCCAGAAGGTTAAGGGAGCGCTTAATTTTTGTAGGCTGACATCCGCATTTAATTTATTTACTGATTGACTGATTAGAATAATTTCTTTACTACTTTTCATTTAAAAAACAATTCCCAAGGTGATTAGCAACCATAAAACAACAACAAAATTAATAAAGCATACATATACAACAGCACAATTATAGAACTAGAGTGGCTGGTGGTCACACTGGTGGTCTGGCAATCCCTGTGCAAAAACAGTGGGGTTTTAGTGCATGACAGAAGCAGACCACCACTTACTTACAGCAAAGAGCTCATTCCAAAGTGTAGGTGCCACCTCCAAAAAGGCCTGCTTCTACATTGCTCCAATACAGAGTTCTGCAGGTTGCAGCCCAACAAAAAGGACTTCCTCCAAACATCTTAGTGAACAATTCTTAGACAACATTACAGAAGCCCTAATGTGCTGAAATTGACTCCTGCTTAACTGTTCCTTAGCCTTTAATCCCCCTTCATGGATCACTGCCTTGCCGTGGCGAAGGGGCTTGAAGAACTCAGAGAAGCTATGAACTACGCCGAGCAGGGCACACAAGATGAACATGTCATAGTGGAGAGTTTCGACCAAACGTGATCCACCTGGAGGAGGAACCGGCAAGCCACTCCAGTATCCTTGCCAAGAAAACTCCATGGACAAAGACAACAGGCATATAAAAGTTATGACGCTGGAAGATGAGCCCCTCAGGTCGGAAGGCGTCCAACATGCTACTGGGGAAGAGCGGAGGGCAAGTACAAGTAGATCCAGAGCTGATGAAGCGGCTGGGCCAAAGCCGAAAGGATGCTCAGTTGCGGATATGCCTGGAAGCGAAAGGAAAGTCCAATGCTGTAAAGAAAAATATTGCATAGGAACCTGGAATGTAAGAACCACGAACCTGGGTAAGTTGGAGGTGGTCAAAAATGAGATGGCAAGAATAAATATTGACATCCTGGGCATCAGTGAACTAAAATGGACGGGAATGGGCGAATTCAGTTCGGATGACCATCACATCTACTACTGTGGGCAAGAAACCCGTACAAGAAATGGAGTGGCCCTCATAGTCAACAAAAGAGTGGCGAAAGCTGTACTGGGATGCAATCTCAAAAATGATAGAATGATCTCGATACGAATCCAAGGCAGACCTTTTAACATCACAGTAATCCAAGTTTATGCACCAACTACTGGTGCTGAAGAAACTGAAATTGACCAATTCTATGAAGACTTACAACACCTTATAGAAGTGACACCAAAGAAGGATGTTCTTCTCATTATAGGGGATTGGAATGCTAAAGTAGGGAGTCAAGAGATAAAAGGAACAACTGGCAAGTTTGGCCTTGGAGATCCAAACGAAGCAGGGCAAAGGCTAATAGAGTTCTGTCAAGAAAACAAGCTGGTCATCACAAACACGCTTTTCCAACAACACAAGAGACGACTCTACACATGGACATCACCAGATGGGCATAATCGAAATCAGATTGATTATATTCTCTGCAGCCAAAGATGGAGAAGCTCTATACAGTCAGCAAAAACAAGACCTGGAGCTGACTGTGGCTCAGATCATCAGCTTCTTATAGCAAAATTCAAGCTTAAACTGAAGAAAGTAGGAAAAACCACTGGGCCGGTAAGATACAATCTAAGTCAAATCCCTTATGAATACACAGTGGAAGTGAGGAACAGGTTTAAGGATTTAGATTTGGTGGACAGAGTGCCTGAAGAATTATGGATGGTGGCTCGTAACATTATACAGGAGGCAGCAACTAAAACCATCCCAATGAAAAGGAAATGCAAGAAAGCAAAGTGGCTGTCCAATGAGGCCTTACAAATAGCGGAGGAGAGAAGGCAAGCAAAATGCGAGGGAGATAGTGAAAGATACAGGAAATTGAATGCAGATTTCCAAAGAATAGCAAGGAGAGACAAGAAGGCCTTCTTAAACGAGCAATGCAAACAAATAGAGGAAAACAACAGAATGGGAAGAACCAGAGATCTGTTCAAGAAAATTGGAGATATGAAAGGAACATTTCGTACAAAGATTACCATAATAATGGACAAAAGTGGCAAGGACCTAACAGAAGCAGAAGACATCAAGAAGAGGTGGCAAGAATACACAGAGGAATTATACCAGAAAGATATGGATGTCTCGTACACCCCAGGTAGTGTGGTTGCTGACCTTGAGCCAGACATCCTTGAGAGTGAAGTCAAATGGGCCTTAGAAAGCACTGCAAATAACAAGGCCAGTGGAAGTGATGGTATTCCAGCTGAACTATTTAAAATTTTAAAAGATGATGCTGTTAAAGTGCTACACTCAATATGCCAGCAAATTTGGAAAACTCAGCAGTGGCCAGAAGATTGGAGAAGATCAGTCTACATCCCAGTCCCAAAGAAGGGCAGTGCCAAAGAATGCTCCAGCTACCGCACAATTGCACTCATTTCACACGCTAGCAAGGTTATGCTTAAAATTCTACAAGGAAGGCTCAAGCAGTATGTGGATCGAGAACTCCCAGAAATGCAAGCTGGATTTAGAAGAGGCAGAGGAACCAGAGACCAAATTGCAAACATGCGCTGGATTATGGAGAAAGCTAGAGAGTTCCAGAAAGACATCTACTTCTGCTTAATTGACTATGCAAAAGCCTTTGACTGTGTCGACCACAGCAAACTATGGCAAGTTCTTAAAGAAATGGGAGTGCCTGATCACCTCATCTGTCTCCTGAGAAATCTCTATGTGGGACAAGAAGCTACAGTTAGAACTGGATATGGAACAACTGACTGGTTCAAAATTGGGAAAGGAGTACGACAAGGCTGTATTTTGTCTCCCTGCTTATTTAATTTATATGCAGAATACATCATGCGAAAGGCTGGGCTGGATGAATCCCAAACTGGAATTAAGATTGCCGGAAGAAATATCAACAACCTCAGATATGCAGATGACACAACCTTGATGGCAGAAAGTGAGGAGGAATTAAAGAACCTTTTAATGAGGGTGAAAGAGGAGAGCGCAAAATATGGTCTGAAGCTCAACATCAAAAAAACGAAGATCATGGCCACTGGTCCCATCACCTCCTGGCAAACAGAAGGGGAACAAATGGAGGCAGTGAGAGATTTTACTATCTTGGGCTCCATGATCACTGCAGATGGTGACAGCAGCCACGAAATTAAAAGACGCCTGCTTCTTGGGAGAAGGGCAATGACAGGCAGCATCTTGAGAAGTATAGACGTCACCTTGCCAACAAAGGTCCGTATGGTTAAAGCCATGGTTTTCCCAGTAGTGATGTATGGAAGTGAGAGCTGGACCATAAAGAAGGCTGTTCGCCGAAGAATTGATGCTTTTGAATTATGGTGCTGGAGAAGACTCTTGAGAGTCCCATGGACTGCAAGAAGATCAAACGCATCCATTCTTAAGGAAATCAGCCCTGAGTGCTCACTGGAAGGACAGATCGTGAAGCTGAGGCTCCAGTACTTTGGCCACCTCATGAGAAGAGAAGACTCCCTGGAGAAGACACTGATGCTGGGAAAGATGGAGGGCACAAGGAGAAGGGGGTGACAGAGGACGAGATGGTTGGATAGTGTTTTCGAGGTTACCAGCATGAGTTTGACCAAACTGCGGGAGGTAGTGGAGGACAGAGGTGCCTGGCGTGCTCTGGTCCATGGGGTCACGAAGAGTCGGACACGACTAAACGACTAAACAACAACAACAACAAAGCCTTTAACCACAGGCTGACTCCCTTCCTTGTAGTATGTGGGTCACTGGTGAAAGGAGCATATTTTCATGTTTCAACTCAAGATGCTTTCTTCCGGCTCAATAAATACTAATCCCCTTTGAAACTATTATCACATAACTTCTTCTGTTTGTAAGAACATAAAAGAGCCCTGCTGGAGCATGTCAGCGGCTCATCTAGTTAAACATGGTGGCCAGCCAGAGGCCTCTAGAAAGCTCATAAGTAGGATCTCAGTGCAACTGCACACTCCTCACTTGCAGTTCCCAGCAAGTGGGATTGCAAATGGCAGTAGAACATAGCCATTCTGGCTAGTAGCCAGTGACTGCCTTAACCTCCATGAATTTGTCTAATTCTCCTTTAAGTTGGTGACCATCACTACATCTTGTGAGAGTGAGTTTCAGTGTTAGATGATGTGTTGTGCAAAGAGGTATGGGATGAAGCTGCCGCAAATATTGTAACTCATGCAAACTCTCCTTTGAAAAATCTACTATGGATCAACACTGTCTCACCAGTGTCAGGGATGTCACCCACAACTTAACAAAGAGGAGGAGGACTACGGTAATCTGCTGCTCCCTGCCCCACTCTTTGCCTGCCTTCCATTCCCCCCAGCTGTGGGGCAACAAAGGAGTTCTGTTTACTCTTGCAACTAGGGAGAGGAAGATGAATGAAAGGACTAAGGGAAAAGCAGGCTAGGAAAAGCCACATCTCTATCCTCCGTCATAGCTGAGGTGCTGTCCCTTTAAATCAGGGATGGGGAATCTCTGGCCCATGGCCCGTTGCAGTCCTTAGAGGGCACCCATTTGGTACTGAGGCCTCTGCTCCTTGCTCACAACCTCATTTTTTACTATGCTGCCACAGAGGGGAGGGGAAAGCAGCAAATTGCAGGTGCAGCCCACTTTCTCCCACTCTCGCCTTGCCTTACTTATCCCGTGGTTTTTCACATAGTGTTTGGTCATCCTGCTCGGGTTGCAAAGGCCAACAAGTTCCGAGTGAGGCTTTTGTGTGTGTCTGAAAGGATGGCAGGTGCGAGATTATGCCTGCAATAATGCTCCAAAAATGAGAGGAACCACCAAAAGCCATCATCCAGCCCCCCACCCACTTCCTGCCATGCAGCTATTAAAAGCACAGGAGCTCCTTTCCAGACTAGGCACTGACAGAATTCTATATTTTTGATGTAGCCAAAAGCAGAAACCTGGGGGCTTCAAAGGAGTCCAGCCTTGGAAGAGGCCATCTCTTCATAGATGCACCTTCAGGTGCTTACAACACAGCGGTGGCCCCAGCACTACTTTACAGCTTTACATGTAGCACCATAGTTAATCTAGGCGTTTCAAGGGAACATTTCATAAAGGGAAGAGCAGTGCCCTAATTATGGAAGAAAATGGAGAAGTTCTTTACTAGAACCCATAAACCTCACACCTGGACTACTCCTGCTTTTAGCCAAATCATGGCCCCCTTTAGCCTCCTAAAAGCAGTAGCAAAGTGGGCAGGGGAAAGAAACAAAACCCTCCCCCCCATCCTGCAAGTTTGGGAGGGCAACTGGAAAGAAGGGGAAAGGGCATAGCTCAATGGAAGGCAATCTGTTTTCCCTGCAGAAGGTCCCAGGTTTGATCCCCAGCATCTCCAAGTAGGGCTGGAAGAGATTTCCTGCCAGAAATCCTGGAGAATCTTTGTCAGTCAGTGTAGACAATACTCAGCTAGATGGAGCAATGGTCTGATGCAGTCTAAGGCAGATTTCTACACTCCTAGCTCTCAGAGCATTTCCAGAATATAGCATATTATGCTAGGAGCCATTGGGAGCAGAGACAGCCCCTAGCATACCCTTCTAAAGAACCTGAATGCAAGAAACAGAAAACCAACCCAGGCTTTCTCCATCCCTTTTTTGCTGCAAGGGCTTGAGGAGCTGCATTGCACAGGCTCAAGGTTACCATGGTGCGGGGGGCAACTCAAAAACTCCAAGCCCAGATGTGTACAACTGTTTAGTCGAGGAGGCAGGCTGGCCTGAAAAGAAACAACCGGGCTAAGAAGCATCCGGAGAAAGCCTATGTTACAAAACAAGAGAGAAAAAGAAAGAGGGAGACTCTAGTAGTCCCCTTCCCTAAAACCTCCCCCCCCCCCCGCAGCTGAGCTGGTCCTACCTTTGAAAGGCTCCCCATCTCTGCTGCGCTGCTGCTCTCCACTGGGCTGCTGCTGTGTGCACAACACACTCCTTTCCGCAGAGCAACCTCTTCTAACTTTAACACCCCCACACATTGATTGATGCATACTGCAGTCGCTGCAAACCTCACAGTCCACAGCTGGGGGGTGGGGAGGAAGAGAAGAGTCTGGGATCCCCTCCCACATCGCCAGGCCAGAGCCTCAGTGACGGCGCTGCCTCTCTCCATGTTTCTCCCCCCCCCTCTCCCTCCCCCCCCTTGGGATTTCCCTCTTTTAACACAAATCTAGCAGATGGCTTTAGACTAATAGTAGAAATGCTTGTTAGGCACCCAGCGGTGTTCACTGAGCCGCCGTCTCTTCCCTCTGCGCCCCCACCACTGCCTTCCGTCTCCCTTAGCTGTAAACATCTGGCTGATTTCAGGGAACAAATTGCTGCTTGCTATCCTCCTGGTATCACACCTTGCTGCTGCAAAAAGCAAAGAGGGGAAAGGAGCCAGAGCGTTCCTTTTCTAGGCTTCAAATGGGTCCACATATCTCCACTGGTTTCACTTCTTCACACTCATATTAAATTACCTTGACCAAATTAATAAAACAATTTTTGGATGTCGGAGCCATACATCTCAGATGCTGCCATTACATTTTGCCCAGATATATACTGGAACTAGAAGCCAAACAAAATGGCTATTCAATCGCTACCACCCGTGGAATGGCACCAAGGCAAGGGAGGACATTTTGGAAGCAAGGGAGACAACATGCAATGGAGGGACAGCTGTTGAAAATGGCCTTTGCTGCAACAGACTATTATGCCATAAATTAGGCGAAAAGAACCCTTTTTATCCTGGGGGACATGAACTGCCATCCTGAAATGATTTGGGCGTGGGGAGTTGGAATTGTAAAAAGTGAAATTAGAGGAAAATGAAATGGAGAAAAGTACTTAACAGTTGCAATTCACAAAATAATTTTTTTAAAGGCACATACATCCTGGCATTGGTAAGCCAATTAACGCATATAATGTACTACAAATTATTTGTCTTGGTTCAGTCCACAAGTGACAGTAATGAAACTCTTGATCTTTTGTAATTCATCAGTTCTGAATTTTAGTTGTGCGGTCTATCCTATCCTATCCTTCGCTGCCTCTTAAAAGTTGTTCTGACCATGTTTGGTGGTCTTTATTTCATGATCTTCCAATGTGCTGCATAATTCCAAGACACTGAAGGTTTAATAAAAACATATTTTTCCTAGTAGAACAGCAGCAATAAATGGCAAGAATGTTCAGCAGTAATGTCATTATGGGGAATGGTGTGGTTAAAGGAGCACATCAACTGCAATTCTCAGCAAGCACCATTAGTTCATCTATAGTAGCTGACAGAGAATTTCAAAGCACTTGCTAAAATAGAGATCTAGTTCACATGGGATTTTGAAGAAGAATTATGCTCACAGATAAAGAAATCCCAAAATATTATATTCCTCGTAGTCAACATGAGTGCTCAAAATAGTGGAGGCTTGGAAATAGTGCTGTCTTGTAGCTTTGCCAATTTTACCTCTGCCCTAATAATAAGCAGACTTGACTACTCCTAGACAAGGTGCTGCCCTTGGAAATTACTCTGAGACTTCAACTGATGGGAGCTGACCTCCCAGATGAATTGTTGTTGCATATCAAGAGAGGGAGAGATGAGGTGGCAGTGGGAAAGTGTCAATTCACCGGCTGAACTTATCCGGTGATCCTGCTGGTGAATTTGCACCATGGCACCCGCTCTGCTGCTCTTCCTCTGCCCCTGCAAGTAAGTAGCAGTGATTGACCAATTGGGAGGTTGGGTAAACACCTCCACCGTACAATGCTGTCTGCCACTGCTTCAGGGGGAAGGCAACAGGCAGAACGTGCATGTATCATATATAATTAAGACAGGGAGACGTGTGTGTGCATGTGTTACACACACTGCAGTAAATAAGTAAAGAAAAAAGAAAAAAGCTTCCATTGTAGAAATCAACTTCTGCCAGTCAACTGATCTTTCCAGCAGATGTGCCTTCCCATCTGTTCGTTACCAGGCAAAACACAAGAAAGAGGCTCTGCCCTCTTCCTCTGCTTCCCCACCAAATATTACCTGGATGCCCTTTCAACATTCAATTAGCTAGACAGTTACAAAGTAGCAAGGAATACGAGTGGCCATTAGGCAGTCCCCTCAAATAAGTCACATGTGACATTGCTGCAAACACCGTGGCTTGTAAGTAACCCCATAAACATGACAATGAGGCTATTCTTCCATTACCAAGTAGTTATTAGTACATAAATAATGACTCCTTTAGTGGGGCAGCATGAGAATGTGCTGAGAACTCAATGCAATACAGAACATCCAAGAACAGCAGGATGGGAATGAGGTTTGCTCCCCATTTGTTTAGTCCTACTTCAGGCATCCCCCATCCCACCTGACACAATTATGATTGTGCAAGGAACTGAGGGGCACAGCTGGGCTTCCTGGTCCTGCCCCCTCTGTCACATCCTCATCACCTGATCCATGCACCTCTCATGTCTTGCAAGAACAAGTTGCAGTGAGGAACTCGCAAGTGTGTAGGCTCCCTGTAGAATTTTTAACCCAGATCCTCCACCAATAGCTTGCCAGTTAGAGTTAGCTGCTATCTTCAACCATGTCACACACACAAAGAGATCTGAGTGTGGGTTCCTACCGCAGGTAAGCTAAAATACACCATTCATTGATCTAATGGATACATCTCTTAATATTTAAAAGAGTCAACTTCCCCCAGGATTAATTGTAATAGTACTAATGGTCAACAAAAAGTGCAGAGTTATACACTGATCAACCTTTTATTTTTGCACAGTCAGTTGAATGGCTGCTTTGTGAAGGACTTGGCAATATGGCTATATGACACAGGGAAAAACAACCGTGATTGTGCAAGTTGATACTAAAAGCTTTTACCTGAAGAATACTGTGAGAAGCTCATTACCCTTGAGGTTTTTCCAAGGGTAGGAAACCACACTTTTTAGCCACTGAGAATAAAGCAGGAAGCGCAGATCTATGCACTGCTTGACCGACTACATTTCGGTCAGTTTCTTCAACCAAGGAGACACCCAGACATATCTAAGGAAGAGGAGTTTATTTAAGTTGCCCATACCAAACTGCAGAAGTTTAGTACCCGGGAGCGCAACAAGTCACCTGAAAAATTCACTCAGGACAGCACTATGGATATCACCAGAAACTCAGCCAGCTGAAAATCTGATCCATCCTTGGTTGTATCAGTGATGCAGTCATGGGTCTTTATGATTTAGATCCCACATGAGTAAAGTCACATCCACATCACACATGTAAAGAATTCTAACACAATTCTAAGTCATAGATTTTTCCAAAGAATCCTGGGAATTTGGGTTTGTTAAGGGTTTCTGAACAACTCTCCAGACCTTTAACAAACTACTGATCCCAAAATCCTTTGGAGGAAGCCATGACTGTTAAAAGTGGTATAAGAGTGCTTTAAGTGTAGGGTATTAATGTGAACTCTGATCAACCAGACGGGACTGCACCAAGTCCAACTGCTATGGTGAATAGGGCTGGGCAATATCTGGTTTACAGCATCACAATACATCACCAGCTAAATATCAAGATACCACAATATATCACAATATATATCTGCGCCAGCAGAGGGCCTTGCTAAGCCTCCTCACGGAGACAGAGGGTCCCACCATACCTCCCCGCAGCAGAAGGCTTTGCCATGCCTTCTCCTGGCGGCAGAGGGTCTTGATGTACCTCCTGGCAGGAGACAAGGTGCCTGCAAAGTATCTGTAAAGTATCAGTTCAGGGGACCTAACCCCTGGGGAACTGTTAAGTCTCCACATTTGTTCACCAGTATATTGCCTTGTTGAAACACTAATCACTATGTTATTTCAGTACTGGTATGGCGATTTATCTCATAGCCCTAAGGCCAAAGAGCAGAAATAATGGCAACAGAATGGGCATGGATGGCCATCTTGCTTGTTCATGTGGGATGCTGTCCCTGCCACCAATTAGAGCTGCATCGCTAAACCAACCATGGAAGAAGCTACCACAAAGGATGTCGTCATCATCGTCCCTCCTCCTTATGAGTTCACTAATCTTATTGAAACTCTGTTTGATTTCCCCAAAGCTCCTTGAAAGTCTTTAGGCAAGATCTGATGGCTGGCCTGCTTAAAACAATTTACCATTTGTGTATGTACCTAGTTATGATGCACTGGGGGACTTCTGGCCCTCTAGATGGTGTTGGACTAACTGGTAGCATGGCCAATGACCAATGTGAGTTGGAATCCAACAAAATATGGAGGGCTACAGTTTCTCCACTGCTGACCTAGAGTCTACCAAGCCATGAAATCTTCCTTCCAGTGCTTTTGTCATGAGATTTGTTGCAACCGTTTATATGATTCATTATATAAAGTCTAAGTCAGGGTCCCTAACTAAGTTTGGAGATACAAAACTGAAAATGCCTACAAATATTTCACAGCTATTACTCATCGCCTACAGATGCTGCACAGATATAGACACACACAATAAAATGAATGGTGTAGTCATCAGAAACTACACATCACTGACCAACTCTTGGAAATGTTAACAGCATGAGGATGGAAGTTAAAAATAGTCCTGGACAAACAGATTTGTGGGCAGAGGAAATTATTTAAAATTATAGAAGGGAAGCAAAAAAAATTACTCATTTCTTGCCTGCATGGACTTGAGATCCCATACAAGTACGCACAGCATATTAATTTCTACAAACCGATCTATAAGTGTTCAATAAGAACAACAAAAATATATGCATACTATGTAAAACAAAATCTGTAACCCACATGTGGTGCATGATTAATCTACCCCCCTGGAAAAGGAAATGAATTTCCATCAGCAGAATCTCTCTCTTTCTCCTCAGCAGAATTTTGCATCCATGTTTCCAGAGCAGCTTAGCAAAATGGCTACATATTTTGCATTGATTTTCCTACATGAGGTTTGTATGAGCTCTGCTCACTAATTCAGTGCAGAACGAACTAGAGAGGGTAAGGCAGAAACAATCCCTTTGCGAGGCTTGCTTTGTGGTCAGACGTGACTGTGTTCCCTGGGCACAAAGAGAGCCATTCAATGCGTTGCTAGTAAAGCTCTGGTGTTCATTATTGCCTTGTGGCTAGCGTTGTGCTGAGTAGAGACACTGTTCATTTATACCGCACGCATAATGCTGACAGTGGACAAGTTTCATTCTTGCAGATGAGATGCTGCACGTTGCAGTTTGGGATGCTGCCAGGAGATTATGTCTGACAGCTTTATATTTACATCAAGACATTAATCCCAAAGGATCTACAGATTCATATACATAGCAGAAATAACATCACGGAGTATTGAAATGAAGCCACTGCTGTCGTTACTCAAACAAGGAAAAGCAAAGAGTAATGTATTCTGCTAAATTCACTGAGATGCTGCAATGTCAGAATAAGTGAGTTCTGCAGTAAAATGTTGTAGTGCTCCTGTTCAGGGGTCCAGCCAGCCTGCCATATTCTCTGTAGGAATACAGTGGTACCTCAGGTTACAGACGCTTCAGTTTACATACGCTTCAGGTTACAGACTCCGCTAACCCAGAAATAGTACCTCAGGTTAAGAACTTTGCTTCAGAATGAGAACAGAAATCATGCTCCGGCGGCGCGGCAGCAGCAGGAGGCCCCATTAGCTAAAGTGGTGCTTCAGGTTAAGAACAGTTTCAGGTTAAGAACGGACCTCTGGAACGAATTAAGTACTTAACCCAAGGTACCACTGTACTCCATTTCATTCCCACACCTTCAATCAGTCAGCCACCATTCTAGGGCTACAACATGCCCAGTCTCCTTGGTCTGTTTAGGGCAGGGGTCAGCAACCTTTTTCAGCTGTGGGCTGGTCCACCATCCCTCACACCATGTGGTGGGCCAGACTATATTTTTTGGGGGGTGAGGGAAATGAACCAATTCCTATGCCCCACAAGTAACCCAGAGATGCATTTTAAATAAAAGGACACATTCGATTCATGTAAAAACACACTGTCCGTGGGCTGGATTGAGCAGGCAATTGGGCCGCATCCAGCCCACGGGCCTTAGGTTCCCTTCCCCTCGTTTAGGGATTCCACAAACACGCACTGTACCTCCTTGTGGATTTTTTCTCCTAAACGTATTTTGTACTTCTGCAGACCTTGGGGCTCATCCAAGCCTGTTTATATTTCATTCTTGCTTATGGACTGCGTCAGTTTGGCTACATAAATGTCAACACTTGGGGAATGAGATGGCTGTTAGTATACAGGCTGCTATCTTTTACTAAACAAGCATAGAATTTGGTCAAGAGTAAGTGAAGAATTTTATGTTTCACGGACTTCTTCATCAGAACCACTAAATATCTATGAAACACATGCTTACATACTTCTAACCCCAACCCAACCCAGCAAAAGATATAAAAGTACTTCTATATCTTAATTATTGAAATGAGCAATTTAGGCTGTGCTTAAATGTCTCCAATAAGACAACAACACTTAATTTTGTTTGACTAAAACACTTTGTGTCTTCTGTTCCTTGGGGTCAATAGCCTGATCAATAGGGATCAATAGAGATGTTGCATGGAAGATGGAGCAAGCTTGTATTCTCTTGCTCTGGAGGGTAGGAGCTGAACCAATGGCTTCAAGTTACAAGAAATGAGATTTCAACTAAACATCAGGAAAAACTTTCTGACAGCTGTTCGACAGTGAATCAGACTCCTTCTGGAGGTTCTGGGCTCTCCTTCCTTGGAGGTTTTGAAGAAGAAGAGGAGGAGGAGGAGGAGGAGGAGGAGGAGGAGGAGGAGGAGGAGTTTGGATTTGATATCCCGCTTTATCACTACCCTAAGGAGTCTCAAAGTGGCTAACAATCTCCTTTTCCCTTCCTCTCCCACAACAAACTCTCTGTGGGGTGAGTGAGGCTGAGAGACTTCAGAGAAGTGTGACTAGCCCAAGGTCACCCAGCAGTTGCATGTGGAGGAGCGGAGATGCAAACCCGGTTCACCAGAGTACGAGTCCACCACTCTTAACCACTACAGCACACTGGCAGAGGTTGGATGGCTATCTGCCATGAATGCTTTAGCTGAGATTCCTGCATTGCTGGGGGTTCGACTAGATGACTCTTCCAACTCTTTGATTCTATTATTCTATGAGATCATCAAGCAGAACATTCACAGAACATAGAAAGCTGCCATATACGGAGTCTGACCATTGGCCCATGTAGCTGAGTTTCATCTACATTGTTTAGAAGTGGTTTCTCCCTACCTGGAGATGCCAGGGATGAAAACTGGGACCTCCTGCATTCAAGGAGATGCTCTGCTACTGAGCTACAGCCCCTTCCTCAGAGAAATATTGATGCAAATCCTTTAAACGTTCTAAGTGGGATCGAGCAAGGATGGTGGGAGCACAAATCGTGTTTAGATGAAATCAACTGGCATACTTTGAAATGGGATTATTAGCTTTATTGAATTAGTTCAATGAAATGAAAGGTCTCAGGGAGATACTGATCTGCGAAAAATGAAGGGAATGCATCACCTTAATTCGGTCCAGTTCTAACTACTTCTGAAACTCAGCTAAATGGATGTGAAGCCATTTACAGTACTTTCATAACTTTTGATGACACAGATAACAAATCTGGCACTCTTTAAAGTACTAGATCGATGTGATTCTTAATTTATACATTACAATGCTGTACTGTTTTTTAACATTTGATTGGGAGCCACCGAGAGTGGCTGGGGAAACTCAGCCAGATGGGCAGAGTATAAATAATAAATTATTATTATTATTCATATGGAAGTCACATGGCAAGTGGACTGAAATGGTCACTGCTACCCAGACGACAATATAAATACTGGCCACAATCCACTGCACCATTAGAAACACTTAAGTCCCATTGATACGAGCGTGGCTGAAATATGCCTAACTCAAGAGGCAAATGGCCACTGCATAGTCAGTCAAGTCTGGGCTGTTATACCACAGGAGCAAACTAAGCACTGAACAGCTCAAGGAAGCATGGAACTGCTGTCCCAATGAAAGTCAAGCTGCGCGGCATGACCAGGCGAGCAAGTCAGATTAATCATTCCCAGGGTGCTTTTTTTTTACTTTGCCCTTTCTTCAATCAAAGAAAATCTCCCTCTTTGCCTTACTTGCACAGTTCTACCTCCTCTCCAAGAGCACTGTGGGAATGATTCATCGCAACGCTGGCAGGTGCTGCTTCACTCACCGCATTAGCAATCAAGAAAGTGTCAGTCACAATCCAGAAAAGGAGAGCTGCTGGTATTATGGAAAGGAATTCCTGGGTGCTGCCCTCAGGACTGCCACAAAAATACGTCTTCTTTGGTTTCTGAACTTTATTTATTTAAAACATGTGTTGGCCACCCAATCAACAAGACTGAAATTGAACTAAAAATATTTCTCAAAAAATCAATCCCGTTTCCTGCCTAAACAAGCCAGCAGAAATAATCTGTTCCTAGAGCAATAAGTAAATAAATGTGGTTCTAAAAGGACTTTGGTGCCAATAGGATCTGAATGTAAGCTTCATTGGTGTGACCATTTCTTAACCAGGGTGACACCTCCAAAAGGGCCTCTCTTTAGTAACCATCTGTCTCACCTCTATAGGTACTGAAATCTGAACTGCTGAAGTTCAGCTATAATTTAGCTATTAAATTTGCCCCTGGTCTCTTTAAATTAAAGGGCAACAGGGGCAAGTGAGGTGGACAGCTGTCCTTTCTTATCCCAGAAAGCCCAGCATTTCTTCCAGCAATGTCTGCCTGGGTATCATCTTTTGAGATTTGTCCAATATTGGAAAGTGTCCAGTAGGTGGTAGTTTTGTCTTTAACTTAACAAGCCTGTTCATCACTCAAGCAGCAGATCATTGGGGAGAGGGGCAGCAACACTGCTTGTGTCCTCCCACCTTTCTTGTTCCACATTCCGCACCTCAGCTGCAAAGTGTACCCATCCCTCATCCCCTGCACAGCTCCAGCTCCAGGTGGGAGAAAGGCAGGCACCAGGCAAATACTGAGTCTTCTAAGGTCACGCATGCACTTTGTGATGCCACACAGGTGCATCTGTGCTTAATGCCTTTGCTAATAGCTTAAACACATAAAACTCTATTGAGATTGACAGCAGAAGCAGGGAGATGCCTGGAAGTTAGGTGAAAGGTGGCTTTCGCTATAACAGAAGCTAGGTCTGCCTCCATGCCCCTTCTCTGATATCCACTCTTTTGATGCAAATCAGTGCTAAGTTCCTATTACCTGTGATCTAATACATCAGCACTAGAGTTTGTGTAAGGCTTTTCACGCAGGCTGTCGGCTTAATTGAAAAGTTCAGCTTTGACATGTGTGCAAATTATGAATTGCAGCATTTTATATCCCCAAATATTAGGTCCCTCTCATACTTGCAGCCGGCTGTAAATCTATTTTTGTGTTTGTTTTTACTCTACTGGTGCTCTTAATATATCCAATTTGGTGAAGTCGTTTTGTATTTTCTATCTACTTTGAATGTTGATACATTGCTGGAATTTTATAATACTTGCAGGCAGAATGTTCAGGGTTGTTAGCTTCCTTGAGTACCTTTGAAACTATTTCTGATTTTGCATCTACGCATATAAATTGGCATATATGAGCTTTATGCAAATTTGTGTCTTCTTTTGTTCTATTTTTTGGTGATGCATATCTTGTATTTTGGTGAAGTGTAAGTGGCACCCTGGGGAAAGTTTTAAGAAGCAACAACTCTGTTCATTAAGCAGAGAAAATGCAGTGCTAAAAATGTGGTTGCCAAGACAAGCACCTTCTATTTCAGGAGTGAAGGGCCTGTGGCCCTCCAGGTGCTGTCAGACTGTGACTCCCACCAACCCCAGCCAGCATGTTCAGTGGTCAGGTATGATGGGAGCTGGCACCCAGCGATATCTGGAAGACCACAATCCATTTTAACACTCTTTAAGTCAGACTTGCACAATGTGTGACCCCTCCAAGCAGGAAAAAACCCACTATCCATATTTTCTTCTCTTCCAACTACTGACAACAACCACCAGTTGGCCTCAGTGGAACAGTTCAGCTGGTTAGAGCATGGTGCTGATAACACGAAAGTCACAGGCTCAATCCCCATGGGACAACTGCATATTCCAGCTTTGCAGGGGGTTGGACTAGATGATCCTCAGGGTCCCTTTCCAACTCTAGAATTCTATGATACTACCACCTGCACCCCTAATTCTGCAGTCCCTGGAAAGTGGCATAAACCAGGAGGTTCACAGAGCACATACTGTGCCACCATATATGGTTAGCGAGTGGAATTTGGCTTAGCGGGTTGCAAGTGGTGCAGAAATACTCTTGATGCAGCAAGCAAAACCTGTTGCACTTTAAGGCCTTTTTACAGAGCTGTCAAAACCACACAGCAGTTTTCGAAATCCAAGTGCTTGTCAATTTATTGTCAAAATAAAGATTACACTATCGAATTACAAGTGAGGTTTTGGTGATACTTCTGATTATGTATTATATTAATATTTTCTCTCAAGTGAGCCCTGACAGAATGCATTTAGTACTTGGAAAATTTTCTTTTTTAAAAGCACTGCCTGAGACCCAGAGGCATGTAGTTTATTCACAGCACTGCCATCTGTCACAGGGGGTGGGGGGACTTCAATTAAAATTCAAACTCTTGCACTCTAAATGCAAGGAAAAACCTGGGTAAGTTCTAACAATGCATGGTAAGTTAAGAGTCCCTTCTATCCTGTTAGATAAGATTACAAAGTCAATGGGGCCCAGATACCATGGCTATGGCACCTCCCTTACACAGCCTCCAAGCAATTTCTAGAGATGCCTTTACTTGTTGAACTGAGCATTCAGGTATTGATAGCTGTCCTTCCAGTGCTAGCCCAAGACATTTTGCTGCCTAAAGCAGAACCCCAATCCCTCACTCCCCACCCCTACACCCAACTAAGGCAATAATAATAATAATAAAGTCTTGCTGCAGCGTTCAGGCCCCAGGCCCTGCCTTCATCTATTCCACCCTGCCTCTTGGTACCACCCAAAGTAGTTGGCTTCCCTTGCTGCATGGTCTAAAGAGGAACACCAGAAGAAGGGAGATTCTCCACAGCAGTTTTAGAGAACCTCCAATCCACACAAGCCTATTTAAGCCTGACAGGGGTCCTAATTTAGTTGCAAGGCCATTTCCCCCAAGCCATGCCCACCTGCCCTAAACACCTGAAGATGTGGAGCAGGTAAAAAGACATGGCTCCCTACTGAAAACAGGGTGAGCAAGAATCACCAATCGGCTGATTGTTGGCACTTCCAAAGCCCTGAACTTTTGCCCAAGTGGTTGTATTTCAAACCATACAGACAAAGGAAAATGTGTCACCTGACATGGTGATGTTAGGTGACCGACAGGTGAGTGGCTCTGCCGACCTATCAAAATTGCCCATGGACAGGTTGGGTGACCTAAGTAAGCATGGGGTGGGGGGAGAGATGGTAAATAGCCACAAGTGTCTTGAAATATGCATGTTATTAAATTATCATATGCAAACATGGCATGAGCAAACTGTAAAAGTGAAATATATAAAGGTGTGGGTGGGTGTTAAAAAAAACAAGAACCACAAAACACCTTCCTTCCCCCCCAAAAAAAAACCCTGGTCATTTTAAAACCAGATGGGTTCATTCATTTATTTATTAAAAAGAACACCAGGAGACCCTGTTAGCTCCCAAATATATTACTCAGGAGCAAATCAGATAAATCTGAACTTTGATAGCATGCCTTTGGGGTTGAAGGAAATCAATCCTTCTCCTTGAAACTTCACATTGGCAGTAGATTGTGAGAAAAGGCTATAGCAGGCCTAACAAGATGGGCATGTGTGGAAATAACCTGAAGCTAAATATATAATAACATAAAAAGAAGAAGAAGAAAATAATACGGAAGAGAATCACCAGCTGCAGGAGAAAGCAGTGCAACCTGCACAGAACTAATGGGGCAAAATAGAACCAGAAAATCTGCAAGAGCAAGCATATAGGAAATGATGTACTCTGGGAATGTGGGGAAAGAGGCCAGATGGAGAAGAGAGATGTCAAGGTCACTCTGAAGCACATTAGGGGGTAGGAAGGCTAGGCTTGTTTACTAATGGCTCTAATTACAAAACCAGCATCCAAAGAGGATAACAGCAGCAGTAGCTGAGTCAGGCTGCTCCCAATGACTAGGCAATCTACTAGACCCATCACAAACAAGCTGTCTGGGAAGAAATATGTTCCGACAGATGCAATTTTTTTCCTTCTTTCTCAGGCCAGAGCTGTCTGACCTCTTGACGGCTGCTGAGAGTCAGAAGGCTCAGGGGAGAATTGGTATTTTCCAAACAGAAAGAAGCAAACGCTTGTCTGTTATTTGGTGCATTATCCTCTGTCAAACTTGGGAGTGATCATTACAGGCTCCTTCTTGCTCAGAGTCAACTCCTGTGTCCCCAAATGGGTGCCGATGAGATGAGCCAAGTTGGGCCGGGTGTCAACGTAGCTGGTTGCTGATGCCTGCGAGACACCAAAAGGAACCAAAGCAGACTCAGTGGGCTGTGGTTGTTTGTGCAGCTGGGAAGCAAGAGAGCAAAATGTATTATGGAAAACAGGAGGTGGAAAATTAAAGCTAGCCTGGTTCAGTTGTCAGAATATTTGACTAGAAGCCCAAAATTCTGGATCTGTTTCCTTTAGGGAAACACCTGGTGCTTGTGGGCATTTGCACCCTGATTGGTTGCTGGGATTATTCAGCAAGTCTCCTGGGAAATCCAGACAGGTTTCAGAGCAGAAATCCCAGCCTCTCAGGTGGTGTGGCTGCTGGTTCAATGCTTCCAGGCTGCTCTTACCATCTGATTGTTGCCTGGAATATTGTCTGGTATTGGCTTGGTTCTCCAGAGCTCAAGTTCTACCAAGACTGAGATGATTTGCTGTGGGCTCCATTCCTAGGGCTACTTCCAGCCCACAGCTCTGGGGGAAGAGTCCCGCCAGCATGCCCCTGATGCCGTGCGCTCTGTTGGCCTTTGAACAGAATCGTTCCCGGCTTCCCCATCTGCGAAACAGAGATAGCAGCGTCCTGCCTCCTGGAGCTGTCTGGAGGGCGAACACAATATAGATGGCAAAGAATCTTGCAAATTCAGATTCAAAGCACTCCATAAAAAAAAGGACAGAGAACAGTAGCAGCAATTATCATGCTAACCACGCACATCATCTGCCTTCCAAAAGGCCTACAGATTTGCTTCGTACAAAGGCAATCTGTTGCCTTAGCAAGGTCTCCTGGTAAGCAGACTCTGTTCTACCACCCAGATCAGGTTGGCAAAACCTTGTGCCATGCTAGGCTGTCAGAAAATCAAGCCTGTTCTTCAGATGCCATTAAAGTGAGGCAGCCACAGTTGGTCCTTGCGGTCGGTATGTATTAGTATAGATATTAGTATACCAAGAAGTACTTCTGACATTGCCCAGCAGTTGGGCTCTGCTCACCCACATTCCAAACAAATGTCACACTTAACTGGATTGGTTCATCTCCATGGGATCTTTGAGCAAAGATACATGGATTCTCTCTCCTCAGCCATCATATTACGTAAATGCAGGCATTGAAATACTCCTAACCATGAAATCTCTCTGATTTTATCCTTGAATGGCCCTCTCTCAAATTAGTGCTGCTGTCCAATGAGAGACCCCACATGGAATGTACTAGCGGGTTAAGGAATGGAGCGACTTCAGAACTCGCCTTGACTAAGAGCAGCTCCACGGGAGGCGACGCCCACACAAGAAGCGTTCTTTTCACACCACTGGAAATGAACACGCAAGCTTCCCTGGCCATGCTGATATGGTTGAAGGGCAAAATAAATTTTGCCGTGTCCTTGCAATCGGTAACCTATGCAGGAGCCCGTCATTTGTATTCTCTGTGGCAACCGGCAGCGCTTTTGGATGACTCAGAAGCTCTGTAGCAAAGGCGGCAGCTCCCTCCTGGCCTAATCGGAACACATCGCAATATCAAAATTCTTGGGAGAAGCCTTGGCTGAAATAGAATTTCAGTTTACATTTAAAATCCTGTAGTCAGAGCTCCTGAGACCCCAGCAGGGGCATGCTTCAATCAACCGACTGCAGACTACCTAGTACATCGCTGTCGGGCCTGAACCGACAATTTAAAGGACTCTGCCACTCTTCAATGTGAAGTACATGAAAACCTAAATGTAATCAGTTCTAGCGTAATCTTTCCAACTTTGGGATACTTTGGATAATATTACATCCTGGTGTCCTGTTCTTCCTTTCCCCCCAACCTAAGCTCAGGAATATAGCCAAGATTTCTGGGCATTGCTGATGCTTCTGGGATCCCTCTGCGCATGTCACCTGTAGTGCTTAGCAATGTCAGGACCTCCCAATCCATCCTGACTTCCTCCTTTATGATTATGACATTTCCTCTTTCTGGCACAGAAAGCGGGGGAAGGGGGGGAAATTAAGGCTGCATGAGATTTCTCTGCACCAACAGGAGAGATTCATGGATGCATCTCAGCACAATGGCTTCATTTCTCAAGTATACTTTAGCCCTCTAATGGCACACCACTGTGGCATTCATTTTCAGAATCACTAGGTTAACTCATTTAATTGGACAGTATCACAAGCCCTTTCCACATGTTAATTCCATGAAGGGACCTCTGGGGATTTTGAGGGTCAGTGAGGCAATGCAACTGGCCTGCCCCAGCTCTTCCCCTGATACCAACACATTGGAGCATGGATGTCTACAGCAAGGAAGCCCACGTGTGTAGATCTCTGCATGTGCAGGCTTCCCCACTCAATGCACAGACACTGGTAGCACAGCCAGGAAAGCAGGAGCAGCACTGAAGCCCTGCAATGCATGGAGTTTGATTAATGCATGAAGGGAGCTACAGTCATAAGGAAGCACTTGAGATGCTTAATGTGGCTCCTCATCAGTGCCCTGCCAAATTTCTGGGGTGTTTTGCATATGGCTGACCTGCATAAACTTGGGACTCGCCCAGCAAAATGCAACCCACAAGCTATGCATATCAACCTCCAAAGTGCTAAATCAGGAGTGTTCTACAGATGTCGTTGGACTGCAGCTCCCACTATCCCTCACCAGTGGCCTCTGGGCAAGACAAATCTGTCCAGGATTGCAAAAAGAGAGAGAGAGAGTTATCAAGCACCTGGCAGGACAGTAGATCGCTAGTGGGGTGCATTTGGCTTCATTGGATCTAAATTGTGTAGGTCAAGTGTGCAGTTAGATATGACCTTGCTGAATGAGAGACCCCACTTAGAAACTAAAGTGAGTATTGCAGCGGGCTTGGCCTAAATGGGACTGCCAGAGCTTTAAGAAAATGTTTTTACAAATGGAAAAAGAAGAGAGAAAGGGTGTTTGTT
Organism: Podarcis raffonei; assembly: GCF_027172205.1. Lineage (NCBI taxonomy): Eukaryota > Metazoa > Chordata > Lepidosauria > Squamata > Lacertidae > Podarcis > Podarcis raffonei. The sequence goes on from NC_070607.1 coordinate 72,606,290, forward strand.
TCCTTAGCGCTACTTTTGCTACTGCCCTGTTTAAGTCGGTTTGCTGTGGATGGAACTGTATTACATCTAGGAGGGTGCTAAGAATCCAAAACTGAGATCCTACCAGAGGGGGTGTTGCCAAAATGGGAGGGGGGGGAGGGAAAAGCTCTGTTGCTTTAAAGTCTGGCCTGGAGCCAGCCTTAATATGTAACCACGGTAGCTATGATTCAGTGGCTTTTCCCAGCATTCTTCTGTTTGGGCTGCCTGGAGCAAAATGATCGAAAACGCTTGAGCAAACATACAGTGCTATACAAACCAACTAGGAAGAAAACAAACACACACACACACACACACAGAGAGAGAGAGAGAGAGAGAGAGAGAGAGAGAACATTGACGTGTTTGGGTTTTTTCCCCCTAAAGCAGAAAATTATGCCCATTATGATAGCATGCGAAGTCTCAAATTCATCTCTGTTTTTGGAGCTTTGATTCCATAATCATTTGATATTTAGCCGAGAGAGGAGGAGTGGAGTGCCTGTTGCAGATATGCAGGTCCTTCCTACCCCAGGCATCTTGACCCTCTCTCCCACCAGGCTTTGTGCTTCCAGGAGCACAGCTGGCCAACAAAACATTTCACAGGTGTGCACCTCACCCTTCTGGTTTGGCAGGCAGCCCAGTGCTTCCTATCACCAGGGATGCAACAGTCATACTGCCTGCCTTTGGATCCATCTGCTGGTACACTTTACGCTAAAAACACAGTGCTAAAAAAGAGCAGATGCGGCAAGGTAAAGAAAGAGAGGCCAGGGCAATGAAATGTAAATCACAATCATCTTCCTCTTCCAAATCTTAGGTTCTGACCCTCCCTCTCCTGCCCCCCCCCAAAAAAAATATATTTTGAAACTGGTCAGTGTATGCCCTGGGTCTGGTCCATTCCATATCCACACATTTCAACAACTGAGGTCACTTAAAAGTTTTTAAAAACACTAAAAAGTGATGCAAAACAACAGCCTTTCAGACAGTGAAACAGGCCCAGTTCACATGTCATGCTAAACCAAACTATGACTTGCTGTAGCTCCAGGAAGAGGTTGCGGCTGCTTTGTCCCTCAACGGTCGTTCTGCTGCTCTGCTGAGTTAAGGCAGGGTTTGGCTTAGCATATAATCTGATGCCAGGAGCATGAATTTGCTTTCTCCATGACGAGCTGCAGCCAATAGCTCATGGTTTGTCAAAATCATGGTTTAACACAGCACAGCAGCAGAATACCTGGGAAGGACTCTCTGGACTCCCATGTGGTTCTACCAAGCCACAGTTTGGCTCAATGCCATGTGCAAACCAATCTGTTGTCTAGATTTTCTGTTAAAAAGTGAGAAAGTAAAAAGGCAGTTTAAGAGAAAAGGGTATGCATGGAAACAACTAATTTGTGGCAATATTTCTGTCTCTTAAGCAACCCTAATGTCAGGAGGAAGAGATTTTTGTTACTGATTTACTCTCATCCTTTTTTCATTTTCGCATAGGAAACACCACCACTTTTCTATTTTAACATGGGGGGGGGGGACAAAACTGAGGGACAATCAGTAAGGAAATGCTCCTTTTGCCCCCTCCAGTAGCAGAAATTGGCACTGGGGCAATGAAGAGGCTATCCATCACTAATCCCCAGCCCACACTCATTAAGAAGCAATAATCCAGGCTAAATCTAGAAGGGAGGATATTTTAATTAATGTTCCAGGGCAGCTTCTTTTTATATCATAAAATTGTTGCTTTATTGCAGCTTAATAGCTATGACGAATTTATCGTTAGGCATTTCGACGTCTGTTATTTTTTTCCAGTGGAAAGGCAAAACATACATTGTGCTAATGCGTAAATAAGTACATTTTGCTGAAGGGCAAGCTAGCTTTATAGCAGGATATTGGGCAACAGAAAATGGCAGTGTGTTGCACTCTACCACCAAGCTGGTGTGGAACCTCTGTTTTAATTCCACTTTCAGCTAAATGCTGAAAAGCACTGCCTCAGTGCTAAAAAAAAAGCACCATTAAGGAGGAAACCCTTGCCAAGTACCAAGTTAAGATTAAAACATGGGGGCTTGCTTTCTTCCACTGTTTGGATAGTTCATTGTTTCTGAAGAAATAGGAGAACCTCCCTGATCTCAGCTGTGTAGAGCCCAGCATTCTTCAGCTTATTGAAATTCCAGTGGCCCTCCCTGCTTTGCCAAGTTATTTGTCTTCTAGCTGTTTCCCATTGCATGCATATGTCTATGAATGTGCATGGGTGTATGGATGAATGTGTAGCGTGGGTCTCTGTGGTTATCAGTACTCACCTGCTGGAGAAGCAGCAAACAACAAAAAGCCCCAACAAATGGTAAGGAAATGATATGAACACACAGCATAGCTACCCAAGCCAGTTTCTCTCTTTCTCTCTCACGCAGTAGGAAATGCAGGGCTCCACCATTTTCCCTGGCTCCGATGAAGAAACAATTGCCATGTAGCTGGCTGGCATGGACCAAACTGGGCTACTGCTGCAAATGTGTTCTGTTCCACCTCCTACAGATTGAAAGCAGAACTTCTCTCGCTTTTCATTAAGTCCGAATTGGCTGCTGCTCCCCTCCCCTTGCAACAAAACCCAAATTTGCATGCAGTCCAGGAACAGAGAATCTGGGAACCAAGGCAAATACTATCACTGCAAGCCTAGAAACAAAAATGTCATTGCCCAATATTTTGAGACTGTTTAGTCAAGTCGACTCTGTTTCCCCTCTTCTTTGCAGCTTAAGCCCTCTGACAATAGCAGGGTAAAGTATCATCTGCACAAAGATAAAAGTTTCTTTTTTCTATGCCAGTAATACTGAGCCAGCTTTTATATTTTCAAAGGGGGCGGGGGGAAATCCAATAGCTCTTGATGCAATCTGGAATCTATTCTGCACCTAGCGCAGGGCTAAACTAGACATTGGTGTATGCTTTTAAAAAATCCAGGGGATGGTAATTATCAGAATCACAGCTGGCAAGCAGGGGAAAGTTTTAATGTTTAACTATTTCTTCTCCCTGCCGTAGTTCTGACAAAAAAAAATCACTCATTCATAGCTGCTACTTGGAAGCTTTCCTAACAATATAAATAGCAGCCTCAGAAAAGCGGTTTTCATCAGGGCTGCAAGCCTAGGAGGAAATGTTTAAACTCCCCTCCCTGCCTGCTGTGATCTCAGTAATTATTACACTCCCCAACAGCTGCACATTCTTGCATTTTAAGAATGTGCACATTAAATGCAGAGACATATTTAATGTCATATCTAGCTTGGCCTGACAGATGGCCATCCAACCTCTGTTTAAAAACCTTCAATGAAGGAGAGCTCATCACCTTCTGAGGGAGCCTGTTCCACTGTCACACAGCTCTTACCATCAGAAAGTTCCTAATTAACTGGATTTACATCGGGAAAGGAACTAAAGTCAACTGCTTATGGGTCATTTATGCTCCAATGGTAGAGCACTTAGCTTTAGCCCTAAGTGGGTAAACATACCAAATGGCGATTGCCTGAGGAAGTGCCATCTCACAGCCCAGCCAAGCAGCTCACCATTGCCTTGATCGTTATACATTTCAAATCAATTAAAAATACAGAGGTGGTGGGAGGTTTATAATGGCCTGCTCACATGGTGAGACTCTCTGAGGTGGCCTTTATGGTATAGGAAGCTACTGTGGCCTATGTAGCTCAGTATTGTCCACAATGAGTGGTGTTATTTCAGGCAGGGGGCATTCCCAGCCCTACCATGAAAGGCTGTGGATTGAACCCGGGACTGTCTGCGTGCAACACATTTGCTCAAGATTCATTTGTTCACCCAGACATTCAATGCTTGTTAATTCAGAGCTATAGTCACAATTCACCTGCCAACTGTGAGTGAAACTCTGAGGGGTTTTGTTGTGGTTATGCTATTTTAATCTGCTGTTTTATTGTGCCTGCGTATTTTATAGCTGCAAATTCCCATTAATGACGAAGGGTGGTATGGAAATATTTTAAAATAAAACAAACAACCATGCTGTTCCTCAGTCCTGCTGTCACATAAATGTGCCCCGCCCCAAAATCACTAATTATGCAAAAGCTAAACAAAAGAACCACCCTATACACTGAGTGTTAAATTCACAATATGCCTAATCAAAAGCAGTGGGCCTTACTCCCAAATAGGTTATGTGCACAACTGTAGCCTAAAGCAGGCAGCTCCTATTTCGAACACAAAAAAAGCCAATCACAGAATTTGAGTTTGCTCGGCACACAACATTAACAGCCCAGACACAATCTCCTCTCTCATTGCCTGTTTTCTCACACAGTGAGATGGAAACAAGGGTCTCAACAACTCCCAGGAGAGGGATTGTAGGGGAAAGATTAGACCAGGAATAGCCAATACAAAGCTCTCAAAATGTTGTTGGACTCAACTCACATCAGCTCTAGCCAGCATGTCCAATGGAAGCTGGAGTCCAACACATTTGGAGGGCACTAAGTTGGCTATCTTTGCTTTACAACCCTCCTCCTGCCTATTACATCTCATCAGCGAAATTGCAGCTAGGCATTTGCAGTCACGAATTGGCAAGCAAAGTGTAGTTCAAAGCCACTTTGCAGGACACATTTTGGTTCTTCCACTGTGGCTTTGGTCCTTTGTCCTCTACTTGGACAAAAATCCACAGCCTACATGGGCATCTGCCTTTTTTCCTTTGGATTAGTATAAGAACCAACATGATGCTCAGCACAGAAGTATAAAAAAAAATTAATGAGGTGCTGTGACAGAGCAGTCAGATGCAAATAAAAGCCAGGGAAGAAATCAAAAGCCATTGCTCCCACAGCTCCCGCAACTCTTCTCTCCATCACAACTGCAGCGCTCTGAATTGGTGCAGAGACCATTACAGCGAGGAAATGGAGTTGAATTATGTTTGCTGTGGGAAGCGCTACAACTTGGAAATGCCCATGTTTCAATTACTTCAGTTGCTCAGCATCCTGCATAACTACCTACTTGCTATAGTAGAATAGCACTCTCTCACATTGGCAATGTTAGTTGGGCATTGATGGAGGTCCAGAATTCATTTAATGGGTTGTTGGCCAGATGCCACCCATTCATATAAACAGAAAATAACTAAGTAAATGAAGTCCTACTCCCCTGTCCCGCGGTTGGTGTTCATTTATTTTGGTGTTGCGTTTATTGGCAATGCAGTAATCTGACTAGCTAGGAGGATGAAATTGCAGAGGGGTGGGGAATGGCTGCAAGGGGGAGATCCTACAAGTGGGTCTCCCTACCACCACCCTACACACTTTTTGTTATGTACTGAAGTTCTCACCCTGGGCCAGCAGGGGCATACTGTAGATAGTTCAGGTCCACATATGCAAATAAGGGATCGAAAGTGACGTTCAGTGATTGGATAGTTACAGAAAATGGTTACTGTTGCGTTCTAGTGGAGCTCTATATAAGAAGGCTGGCTGAACCCTTCAGTTCTGTTCTGTTCTAGCTTGTGAATAAACAAGAGCTGTTTGAAGAATTGCTGTGTCGTCTGATATGTTCACCCACAACTTGTGGGTGAACTCGATGGCCCTTGTGGTCTCTTCCAACTCTATGAACTTAACACTTTTCTAGTCTGCTTGGGGACTGCAGTGATAGAAGACAATCACTTAGAATGCATTGTCTTGTCTTAGTTTACAGAAAGGCAGGATCAGAAAATGGTGCTCACCTATGACATCACAAACTCAAACCTGTTAAAAACCAGGGAGCACCGGGGAAACATCAGAAGCAAAACACAGAAGAGGGAGAGGGGAAACTAATTATATTAAGAACACTTGAGATTAACTTGGCAGCCTTGTTAGGCTAACCTAAGTCAAAATCAGTTATACCACCTCACATCCATGTGTGTGGCCGAAGTTCCATCATTACCAGGAGCAAAGCTATAGCTATGTGGTCTCCCAACCTTACTGAATCAACTAACCTACTACTTGGCAGTGGAAAAAATACCAGAATACAATACAATAATACTCTACTGTCATGTACAACTTGGAGCCAAAGACAGAACGGGCAACTACATGCAGAAACCACAGGACTCTTTACTTGCTTGAATGGACATGCAAAGCTGTTCAAGACTAATGAGCTAACAGTTCATTAACACGTGTTGTATGCGTTTTTGGAGAGCTATGCATTTGTAACATGTCAGCAGTTTCCTGCAGCCTAGACATCTGCTTCTCATCATTCACAAATGAGGCCGTTAGATATATGACCCTGCAGTATGCACTATGTACCCGCAACACTTCCTGCAAAAAGGATGGTCCACAGCTTGCCTTACATGGGCACAAAGAAAATGAGGCTTAAAACTTGCACAAAATTATCCGGGGTTAAAAAAACCCATTGAACCTAATGAGACTTAGAAGTAAGTCTCATTACTTATAGGGTCGCACTGTAAGAATCCTAAGCAGTGTCAGGATGAGAAAGATTTGTTCAAAAATCATTTCACTGGTGAATTCCAGAATGAACAAGACAATGTGTGAAGATACACATATGGGAGTGAGATGCCAGTTGCAATGTAAGTCTTTTTCTACAAGTAATCTAGAGGGAAGCATTTGCTTAATAGTAGTAATAATAATAATGATAATACCATCTAGAATTCTCATGAGACAAGTTTCTCACGTGTGTTCCTTTCCTGCAGAATTCACACCTACAGTATTTCACATTCTGGCATAACATTTCTGAGTGGCATTTGTCTGTGGAGGGTGAGCATGGAGGTAGCCTGAATGTGGAAATACTACAGCAGGCCTGAAATAATTTGTGGAGCACTGGGTACAGCAGTTTAAACTTGGGTTAGAGTTCCCTATGCCCGCGTATTGTGCAGCAATGTACTGTTACTACTGTGTTTACATTCCGGTGCCCCCACAAATAAGTAGCTTTATCGTAATATAGTATTGTTATAGCCAAGAGATTTCACAAAGATAAGAATCATACAATCACATTGAGTAGAGCAGGGATGGGGAGCCTTATAGGTTCTCTAGATCAGGCATAGGCAAACTCAGCCCTCCAGATGTTTTGGGACTACAATTCCCATCATCCCCGACCACTGGTCCTGCTAGCTAGGGATGATGGAAGCTGTAGTCCCAAAACATCTGGTGGGCCGAGTTTGCCCATGCCTGCTCTATATGCTTTTGGACTACAACTCCCAAGAGCCCCAACGAGCATGACCAATAGACATGGGAAATGAGAGTTGTAGTCCAGTTACCTTTGGAGGGCCACAGGCTCCCTATCCCTGGACTAGAAAGTAATAGCTCATGCAGCAACACTGGAATAGACTACTGCAGGATGAAGTCATTAAATTAATAAATGTGTTCTGCCTGTCTCTGCACCTACTGCCTGTCTAAACTCCACAATACCATATTCTGGCTTTGGGCATCAACAGGATCCTCCTTACCTTATGATTTATTACACATATAAGCAAGGGCCTCAAATACTTTTCTGTTTTCTTAGCTGAAATGACAGCCTGCATTCTGATGATGCTGAGAAACAAGGCTTTTATTCCCAAGGGAGTGAATGTCTTACTCGCTACTGGTAAGGGAATGAGTCAAGTCTTCCTGAAGCGCACAATCTATGCAAAATACAAGGAACATAAAATAGAGATGGTATGCCTGTATTACACTGGACTTCCAGAGGAGCTAAGAATAGGAATCTGGTCTGCTGCCTCCTCCAATCTCTATTTTAGAAACACTATTCCTAAAATAATAAAAAAATTATCACCACCACTCTTTGTTCTCTCAGTTTTCAAGACCTTCATTCCTCATACTTCTGAACTGCACACATACAAAAAGCAAGTACTGGTGCTGGAGGAGACTCTTGAGAGTCCCATGGACTGCAAGAAGATCAAACCTATCCATTCTGAAGGAAATCAGCCCTGAGTGCTCACTGGAAAGACAGATCCTGAAGCTGAGGCTCCAATACTTTGGCCACCTCATGAGAAGAGAAGACTCCCTGGAAAATACCCTGATGTTGGGAAAGATGGAGGGCACAAGGAGAAGGGGACGACAGAGGACGAGATGGTTGGACAGTGTTCTCGAAGCTACCAATGTGAGTTTGACCAAGCTGCAGGAGGCAGTGGAAGACAGGAGTGCCTGGCGTGCTCTGGTCCATGGGGTCACAAAGCGTCGGACATGACTAAATGACTATACAGCAACATTAGGCACACCAGGATGCATGCCCTGTGAAGAGGGATGATTTCACCAGTGGAAGAGTGCATGAAATTGTCTAAAGGGTTTCTGATCCATGGCTCTCACATCACCTAACATCACACCACCCGGCCTCTCCAACAACAGTCAGGGCACGTATCAGGGAACAGAGTAAGTTTTTGCTGCCGACCCTGGGAACACTCAAATGTTTGCTTAAGATTCAGCTTGCAGCCTTAAGATTGTCACAACACAACTGAGAAAGCTTCATTGCCCAGCTCTTTCTCAGTAAGTACCCCGGGGCCATGCCAACGGTATTGATCATATCCTGGCATGAATCCCCAGGTTCACAGAACTGCCAAGACCTGTCAACAATTCTACTTTTAGTAGCAGGAAGTAGTTCAGGAACTGTATAATTTCTAGAAGAACTGTGAACTTCAGAGCTCTCCTGCAAGTCTTGGAAGTATCTGGCCATAAATCACCATCAGCAAAGTTAATTTTGTGCATTTCATTTTCTGGAATACTTCAGTGCTCTCACCCAAAGGGTATCTTAACACTTTACAAGCACAAAGCTTGTAAAAAGGACTTCCATTTTAGAAGTGGGGAGACGGAGGGAAAACAGAGAGAATAGTTAACACATAGTGAAAAATAGCTACGTTTCTCAGAATGGTTTTAAGAGTCAATACCTCTTCCTAGGGAACTCTTGAGAAAAATAGCTGTGAGGGGAATCACAGTAACCTAACAACTCTCAACACCTTTAACAAACTACAGTTCCTTGGATTGCTTGGTGGAAGTCCTGACTGTTTAAAGCGGGATGATACAGCATTAAATGTATATTGCAGATGGGGCCTTATTCAGTCAGACGGATTCTCTGTTCAGGAAATTCCATGTTCACACTGTCAGCATTTGCGTATCCTGACCAACTTCCCAATGCAATTCTGGCAGCAATTCTGGCAGCTTTGTGTGATGCTTGGGAAAGACCCTGTATTCCTCAAGTTAGAAATGAAATATAGCTCTCAACCTTTAACTTGCCAATATCAGGCAGCCACAATTCTCACACCCCAAGGGCCAGAAAAGGAAAACCACACCTAGCTTAGTAGTGAATCAGCTGAATTAAGGTCATTTGCAAACCAGACAGACACAATACTCTGGGTATCCAAACAGCAGTTGAGAGGCTAGTGCCTCTGACAACAAGCAATCTCTACCTTCACTGGTTGCTTAGCAACCATCCTTCCCCCAGGATATTTACCTCAACCCTTGTACCTTCCCCAGCTTTCATTCTCCTGACATACAGTAAGCTGCATCTTAGCTCACTGGAACACCGCCCAGTCCTTCTCCCTAGGATGCCTTAAAAACAGATCCAGTCAGTTTCTAGTTTCATTCAGTCCAGATGAGCAAAATACATTTTATATATAAATAACAGTAATTAAAACATGTGGCAGCAGAACAGTCACAGAGGCACCTAGATAATGTGTCTTTCCTCACTGCTAAATAAGGCTTCCACTGCCTATTTAGGGGGCAGACAACTTTCCTGATTCTGGTGGGTGAGCTTCATTTGGAAATTTACCATCTCTGATTATTCTCTTAGCTCTCTGTGGTCTTTGACTCTGTAGGGCCAATGAATAATGGGCACCAGGTTGGGTTAGGCTGCATAGAAGGTGGAGTATTATTGCAGCATGCTTAACATCAGCGGGAGGAATGAGGCTTCTTCCTGAAAGAAGCTGCACTCTTCTTTTTTAAAATGGTACAGTCCCAGAAGCTTGCCATCAATAACGCCTTCTCTGCTGTGTCGTTTGAAGGGTTAATATTCAGTATTTTGTCACCATTATTATTTAACATTGTTTTCATTTTAAAATTCAAATGTTTAGTGTTTGTAGTATCTTGTTGTTGTTGTTTAGTCGTGTCCAACTCTTCGTGGCCCCATGCACCAGAGCACACAGGGCACTCCTGTCTTCTAGTAGTATCTTAGTTACGCTTTTATTTATTATTTTGATGTCCTTGGGTGGTGTAAATGTTTTAGATAAAAATATTAAGCTCTTTGGAGCAATCATTTGGAGCAGGGTGACATCCTGGTGACAGCCAGCTCTAGGTTTTCTCAGCTAAACAGCTGGGAACCATAACTGTGTCAACATGAAACAATGACTAAGGGATGTGATGAGGAGACTGGTGCTTAACAAACTGAAACTGAAGGTGGTATCAGTGAGGAGATTAGGGATAATCTGCAGAGTACTGTCAACCTGTGATCTAGGTGTGAGCCTTGCCCATGTAAAATAAGACTTCTGATAAGTTCTCCCAGAAAAGTAGGTTGCAGCAGAATACTACTACCTACTTCCTGTCTAGTTTAAGACATATAACAACAAACATTTAACCAACAATATTGAGTCAACAGTACTGGCTGCCAGCTTCCAGGCTAAATTTAAAGCAGTAGTTTTTGACATTTAACGCCACTCATACCCCCAGGTTGAAGATACTCCAGAAAGCGTCTCTCTCTCTCTCTCTCTCTCTCTCCATGAACCCCCAACCACCAACAACTTCTAAGCCCCTGCTCCAGTTCCCTCCCTACAGTAAGCCCCAAGGTCATCTAATGATCTCCCAGAAGATGTGCATTTTCCTTCTCTGCTGGTAGAAGAATGCAAAGCCTGCTTGTTCCACAAGGCTTTTAGTTAATAGCTGAGGCTGTGTGATTATTAGACCAATTAATTATGACAGATATCGTTAGCAGTTACTGTACTGCTGTTTTCCTTTTTTATTGTTTTAAAGCATGCATTTTTAACCTGAAAGTTATTTTTATTTACTTGCATCCAACCTGGACAGCTTGGAAAAGCGCCAATGAAAATGTTTTTTATGAGTTTTAAATAATAAATGCACACCCAAGGATACAAAGTGACAGTGCACTGATTCTTTTCCTTCCTCTCCCCCCAGAACTCCCATAACTGCCTTTGCAGATGATAAATGCAGCTGAGTGAGTAAAAATCACTACTGTTCTATAATGGATACAACCATACCCATTCTGTAATAAATATAACTAGATTAACAGAATATGGAAACATGCTGTTTCTGGGTTTTTAAAACGGAAAGAATCATGGTCATTTTATTTAACACATCCTGCTGCAGAAGCCAAGGCATGCTATTGCACGGTAAAACAAACAGAACACACAGCAGACAAGCTAACAGTATGTAATGGTGGCAATTTTTGGTGTGAGGCTGCTACAAATGCTCAGCTGTCTCTTATTTTTATTTGAACTGTTGGAGGGTATGTCTTTATTCACCTGCACATTGTACAACAATTGTTTCTACCGACCCTACACTGCAGCACGACAAGCTCAGCATGGGGACGCAGAACAAGAGCAGAGAATATGCTTTGCTTGCTGAAGGTCTAGGGTCAGCCTCCGGTACCTGTGGTTAAATATAAAGGAGCACCATGCAGCAGGTGATGGGAAAGACCTCTGTTAGTCAGTACTACTAAGATGGGCAGGCAAGGAATCTAGTCTGGCATTAGGCAGCTTCCTATGTTCCTGTGACAAATAGGGTCACCCTCCCAGGCTCTCCCCCAAAAGTCCCAAGTCAGGTTTCAACTACAAAGGCCCCCAGTGGTACAAAAAAATAAAATCCATTTTCACATTCAGTGACAATTTTCCTGGTGTGCCTTTCCAATAGAGAACACCAAGAGCTTTTCCACTAAAAACACAAAAGCTCTCCAAAGTCATCATCAAGTCTCCAAATATCTTCAGGCTGTTTTCTCTTTCCACAAGCCAGTGCGGCACTCTTGCCAGGGAAAGAGAGGGAGGGAAATGCAAATGCAAATTCTGTGGTAATGGGATAGGAGGTTGGGGTTCATCAATAAATTAAGAACCTAAGAAGAGCCCTGCCAGAACAGACCAAAGGCCTACCTAAGTGTAGCATCCTGTTTTCTTCCATGATGGATACAATGCTGATAGGAAGCCCCCAAACCAGCCAAGAGCTCATCAGCTGTCTCCTGCTGTTGTTTCCCCAGCAGCTGATAGTCAAAGGCAGGGGTCAGCAAACTAAGGCCCACAGGCCAGATCAGGCCCAATTGCCTTCAGGATCTGACCCATGGACTGTCGGTGGATCAGCGTGGTGATTCTGTTCATTCGGGCTGCGCCATTTCCCCCCCTGCACCATTCCATTCCCCCCCACACACACACACACACACCGCGGCAGTGCCTCCTCCCTTCTTCCTCCCGGCTTCTCCCCGCCCTGCCTAGAGGAGGAAGGGGGCTGGGCTGGGCTGAGACGGCTGAGTGCCATTTTAAGCAGCCCCTCTCTGGAGCCAGCCCTTTCACGCTGCTCATCTTCCCTCCGCCGCCATTGCCGCCCTGGTGCTCCTGTGGGCCAAAGAGTGGAGAGGATGAGCTTGCTCTGCCTACCCATGAGAAACAGCGGCGGTAGCCCCAGGGAAGGAAAGCGCAGCGGCTGGGGCTGGGGAGGAGGACTACTTGCCCCCCTTGCCTCTTCTTCCAGTCCCCCCCCCCTGGTGCCGCTTCTCTGGCCCGCTACAAGGTCTGAGGGACAGTGGACTGGTCCACAGCTAAAAAAATTTGCCAACCCCTGGTCATAGGTATAGTCCCTCTGCTATCTTGGAGGTAGCATCTAGGCATCATCCCTAGTAGCCATCAATAGCCTTAAACCTCCATGGATTTGCCTAGACCCCCTTTTAAAGCCATCTAAAATTGGTGGCCATCAACGCATCTGGTGGTAGAGAATTCCACAGCTTCATTATGTTCTTTCTGAAGAACTTCATTTTGTCTGCCTCTCACCATTCAGCTTCACTGGATGATCCTAGAATCCTACTATTTCGAGGAGCTGAGGGAGGCAAGTTCTCTACCCAATTTTTCAGTATCACGAATAGTTTTATGCATCTCTATAATGTCTCCTTCCTTACTCACTTTTTCCTTAAACTAAAAAGCCCCAGATATAATAAAGTTTCCTCACAGGGAAATTGCTCCAGCACCCGTTTCATTTGGGTTCTTTTCTTCCGCACCTTTCCCGGCTTTCCAGTATCCAAAAGGAAGCAGTGTAGGTGTTCAAAACACAATTTAGGTTTCTGCTTCATTTCAGTTCGCCTCAGAAATAAGATTAATTCACTGGCTGGGGAGAGTTTTTAAAAAGTGGTACACTAATCACAGCAAACCAAAAACTGGAAAATAAAATCTGCTGTGTTTGATTCAAGAGACAAAAACAAGAGAGCGCTGACATATCATTTGAACAAAAAACTAGTAAAAAACGAGAGTACAACACAATTTTACCACTACACTAGTCTATAAAAATAAATTATCTGACCTTTAACTGGCAAGATCATCACCGCCATGTTAATAAGTGTCCTGTAGAAAAACATGCAACTAAGGAATTGTGAATAAATTGCTGTGTTTTAAGTAGCCTGGCTACTTATTGCTTAAAAGGCGGAAATGCATCTCCAAAAGAAGATAAACAAGGACTCAGAATGGCAGAAAAAAATGCATATGCTAATTTATATGTGTATATATATATACCGGGAAGGGGAAACGTTTTAAAGTCTGAGAGCCCAATTCCCTTCTGGACAACCTTTCAGGAGAGCCAGAGTCAAAACTGGGAGTACGAAGGAATGGAAATACTACCTTTGTACAGTAGGCTAGTTTCTACACAAACTTACGCATATCCATTTTTGCAGGAAAATATCCTGATTTGTACAGTATTTGCACTGATATAATGATTTTCATGTGCACTTTCCCCTAATATAAGCTTTTCTGTGTGCAGTTTTTGCTCACAGAACTACATTACAAAATTCAACAAAGTGCAAATTTCAAAGAAAAGCTGTGTTTCTCTGTTCAGTCATTGGTTCAGGAAGCGTGAATGAGATCATTTTGCACCAAAATATTCTGATTACAAATTGCACACAAGCATGTATGTCTTCTTGACTTACGCCCAGATCTCAGTTCACACGGACCAAAGTTTGTATGCTGCACACTTCAATACAAGAAACAAGACCGATGTCAATATGCAAATACCGATAATTATTTTTCTGTGAGCATTTCTAATGCCAACTTTCTAAATGTATCCCTTAGAGCAGTTGCAACAATTAAAATCACAGTATCACCATAAAGCCTTAATAGCAAACAAAATACAGTGGAGCCAGGCCAAAATGAATAAAAACACACACTTCAGTAAAAACATCTCTTGCACAGAACAAAAGCCTGTTGAAATACAAAAATCTCTACTAGTTAGTAGAAGGTGGATAAAGACAGGTTTCATCTAAGTTTCATGGGGAAGCTATTCCAAAATCTGAGTGCTGCAGTCATTGAGAAATGCGTAACTCTCGCCAGTCAACCTTGTTCCCACTACAGGTGGGTCACAGAGAAGGCTCTCCACTAGTTCTTAGGCAGTGGACAGGCTGTGCAAGAGAATCTACTCGATCAAGCCAGAGACCTATTAAATCCAGAACTATGTTCTTGCATTGGCCAATCAGATGTCTGTGAGCATAACAGCACTCAAATTGTCCTATAGGTATCCTGAACCCAAGGCAGCGTTCAAGTGAATAAAATAGTCCCTTCTTACCATCTGAGCACACATCATTGCCCCTGAATGGGGCAATGACAAGGACTGCTGCGCTCTGCTGCCCAGGAGGACTCTCCTGTGTGAGTGTCTGAGGGCCCTGCTCCTTCCTGCCGCTTACCACCTGGCCCGGGGCGGGGCCTGAAGCCTCATAAGGACTGCTGTGCTCCGCTGCCCAGGAGGACTCTCCTGTGTGAGTGTCTGAGGGCCCTGCTCTTGCCGCTTACCACCTACCTGGCCCAGGGTGGGGCCTGAAGCCTCATAAGAACTGCTGCGCTCTGCTGCCCAGGCGGACTCTCCTGTGTGAATGTCTGAGGGCCTTGCTCTTGCCGCTTACCACCTACCTGGCCCAGGGCGGGGCCTGAAGCCTCACAGGGACTGCTGCGCTCTGCTGCCCAGGAGGACTCTCCTGTGTGAATGTCTGAGGGCCTTGCTCCTTCCTGCCACTTACCACTTGGCCCAGGGCAGGGCCTGACGGGCCTCACTAGGACAGTTGCTGTTACTGCTAGAGGGGTGCAGAGTGCTTTTAAAATGTTTCAAAAAATTTCTTTTGAATTTTTTGTAAGTGGGGGGGGGTGGATGTTTATTGAGCCTGGGAATTTGTTTGATTTTATGTTTTTGTAGTTTTTACTGTTTTTTGTTTGTATTGTTTTATTGGTGTTGTTTTTTTAAGGTGTTATTTTGTTCTTAAGGGTAGGGGTCAGGGCTGCCGGGGAGTGGGTCCCAGCCAACAAAATGGCTGGGGCATGTTCCACAGGGGGGATGCACTGGGACAACCGATCTCAGTGATCACGGGTAGGAGGAGGAGTTACGCTAAGACCAGACCATGTCATTACAGAGGAGGCAGGTTTAGTCGTTGTCTGAGGACTATCCCTGCCTCTGGGTCTGGTCCTGACCGGATGGATACTAGAATCAGCAAGGGATACCCACACGACCTGAAGGTGCTGCTGTGCAATGCCAGGTCAATGATTCACAAGACCACTGCCATCCATGACTTGATCATGGATGGAGGACTTGACCTGGCATGTGTAACAGAGACTTGGTTGGATGAAGCAGATTGGTTGGATGAAGACATTCTTCGCCGCCTCTATTGCATCTGCAGAAAACAGCAGCAGGAGACTTTTTCAGGTGGTTCACAATTTAGCGGAACCACCTGCGACATCGGGGCCCAGTACGGGCCACATGATCTCCTGCAATGATTTTGCAAAGTTTTTTGCAGATAAAATCGCTCAGATTCGGGAAGAAGTAGACTCCACCGTGGGAGCAGGCCCAGGGCGGGAGAGTGCTAGAGTCCAGTCTAGTCAAGTTGCGTGGGATCAATTCCAATCTGTTACCTCCAAGGATGTGGACAGGCTGCTTGGACGAGTGAAGCCAACCACCTGTCTCCTGGATCATTGCCCATCCTGGCTTATAAAAGCTAGCCGGGAAGGACTGGGCGATGGGCTTCGTGGGGTGGTGAATGCTTCCCACGATGGCCAATTATCGCCCAGTCTCAAATCTTCCATTCTTGGGCAAGGTGATTAAGCGAGTGGTTGCTGAACAACTCCAAGCACGCCTGGAAGAAGCGGACCATTTGGATCCCTTCCAGTCGGGATTCAGGCCTCATCATGGGACTGAAACTGCCTTGGTCGCACTGGTTGATGATCTCCGGCGGGCTAGGGACAAAGGTGAGAGCTGTTTCCTAGTTCTGCTGGATCTCTCAGCGGCGTTTGATACCATCGACCATAACATCCTTCTGGACCGTCTTGAGGGGCTGGGAGCTGGGGGCACTGTCATACAGTGCTTCCGCTCCTTCCTCCTGGGCCGTGTTCAGAAAGTGGTGGTGGGGGATGTGTGTTCAGACCCCTGGGCTCTCACTTGTGGGGTGCCTCAGGGTTCTGTCCTCTCCCCCATGCTTTTCAACATTTACATGCAGCCACTGGGAGAGATCATCAGGAGGTTTGGGCTGGGTGTTCATCAGTATGCGGATGATACCCAGCTCTACCTCTCTTTTAAATCAGAACCAGTGAAGGCGGTGAAGGTCCTGTGTGAGTGTCTGGAGGCAGTTGGAGGATGGATGGTGGCTAACAGATTGAGGTTGAATCCTGACAAGACAGAAGTACTGTTTTGGGGGGACAGGAGGCGGGCAGGTGTGGAGGATTCCCTGGTCCTGAATGGGGTAACTGTGCCCCTGAAGGACCAGGTGTGCAGCCTGGGAGTCATTTTGGACTCACAGCTGTCCATGGAGGCACAGGTCAAATCTGTATCCAGGGCAGCTGTTTACCAGCTCCATCTGGTACGTAGGCTGAGACCCTATCTGCCTGCAGACTGTCTCGCCAGAGTGGTGCATGCTCTGGTTATCTCCCGCTTGGACTACTGCAATGCGCTCTACGTGGGGCTACCTTTGAAGGTGACCCGGAAACTACAACTAATCCAGAATGCGGCAGCTAGACTGGTGACTGGGAGCGGCCGCCGAGACCATATAACACCGGTCTTGAAAGACCTACATTGGCTCCCAGTACGTTTCCGAGCACAATTCAAAGTGTTGGTGCTGACCTTTAAAGCCCTAAACGGCCTCGGTCCAGTATATCTGAAGGAGCGTCTCCACCCCCATCGTTCTGCCCGGACACTGAGGTCCAGCTCCGAGGACCTTCTGGTGGTTCCCTCACTGCGAGAGGCCAAGTTACAGGGAACCAGGCAGAGGGCCTTCTCAGTAGTGGCGCCCACCCTGTGGAACGCCCTCCCATCAGATGTCAAAGCGATAAACAACTACCTGACATTCAGAAGACATCTGAAGGCAGCCCTGTTCAGGGAAGTTTTTAATATGTGACATTTTAATGTATTTTTCATCTTTGTTGGAAGCCGCCCAGAGTGGCTGGGGAAACCCAGCCAGATGGGCGGGGTACAAATAATAAATTTATTATTAATTATTATTATTATTATTATTATTATTATTATTATTATTACTGAATGTAAATTGGAACTGCTGGATCAGGGCCTTATATTTTTTTACTAGGTGCCATTTTGAAGGATGTATTTCAATTATAAAATAACATAATCCAGCTCGCTAACTGCATATTCCTTTAAGAAAAGCACTAAAATGATACCAACAATCAACTGATATCTGTCCTCTTCATCTTTTTTTTAAAAAAAATACAGCCTTTGTTTCAGGCTCTCTGCAGCCTTCCATTCTTGATGAACCGCCGACTTCTACCGCTCAATGTTTTGTAAGAGCTGGACCAAACAGGGCTTTTCAAAATTGCAAATAAAATGTTGGCAGATTGATTTCCTTTAACAAACAATGAAATCCGTACCCCTCGAGGCTGTTCATACAAAGCTTAACTTTGTTTTATTAGACTGAGTTTCTGCAAAGAGCCAGAGATTGTAACATGAATGGTGTATTACTGGAATGTAAGACAGACTAGCTGACTAGATAACTGAGCTAGACCACCTTTCCATCACTCTCCTCAACAACAGCAGGAACCTTATTTTATACAGAAAAAAGGAGAGCAGTCATTATTTTTCTGAAAGGGATTTAAGAAATGATCGCATGTTATGTGCAGAAAGAGCTTTTGAGCTCTCTGCCTTGCTTGGTGTAGGGGAGAGGCAAGACCCTTTCAGCACACCAGCTCCAGAAGACCTGAGATGCTCAGGTAGGGGCAGTTCCAAGGGTTCAAGTATATATGTTTTTGCATATACATGAACTCTTGGAACTGAACCCTCCCCCTATGAGATACAATCGTACTGCATTGGTTTTATAGCAATACTCCTCTAAGAAATCTTGAGAGTTTTAGCTTATCAGAATAGTTGCAGAATAATCTCAGCCAGAAATCCCTGGTCTGTTACCTAGCAGTATGCAAGCCACAATTTTATAAATAATAATAATAATAATAATAATAATAATTATTATTATTATTATTATTATTATTATTATTATTATTATTGGAATTTATATACCACCCCATACCCAGAGATCTCAGGGTTGTTCACAGAACAAAATCAAAATATAAAACCACAAAAGATATAATCAAAATAAAAACAACAGCCCAATAACACCCCCCAATAATAACCCCACATTTAAAAAGGGCATAGGATGTCAATCAGATCAACCAAAGGCCTGGTTAAAAAGGAACCTTCCTGCCGGAGCAGTACCTATTTATCTACTTGCAGTTTGACGTGCTTTCGAACTGCTAGGTTGGCAGGAGCAGGGACCGAGAAACGGGAGCTCACCCCATTGCGGGCTAAATTCCTGAACAGCTCCTTTACAAAGGTCCAACAAGTGCTTTATAAAACGCAACCATGAATTTGGGTTTCTGAGAAGATCCAATAATTCCCTCCAACAATTTAGGATATGCCAAAGCACTCAAAAGCAGATGGTCCATAAATAGATACCAACAGGTGCTGCAACTGAAGATATTGCCATTCAGCACTCACCGGTAAATTATATTTAAATCACAGGATAGAAAATCATAGATAGTATAGGTCCTTTCCTTTTTTATATATACTGAGACCCCAAAGCAACCCAACCTAGGAGGGGTGCTAAATAATTTCTAAAATTACCCATAGAAATATTTATAGAAAAAGAAACTTACCTATCATTTACATGCACTAAAATCTATGACTTGTGATGTAAACAAATATTTTTTTTTAAATAAAATCCTCCCAGTACTGGTAGTTGTATTCTCTTGAGAAGTGGAGAATTATCCCGAATAAACTTCTGAAATATACCACAGATCTTTTGAAGAGACACTTGAGAAATACATAAAGAATTATCTTGAAATGCATAGATTATCCATGGTAAAATATCCCTCTTCAGTATATTAACATTACGCTAAACACTAAATTTAAGTGATGCCCATCTTTCCAAATCACTGGAAATAACCTGGAGTTCCTTTTTAAAGAAATGCATTTTATAAAAGGAAAAGAAGAACCAGAAATATGAAAACCAGAAATATCTCATCAATCTCCTTTCCATCATCACCGTTGAATGAATCGCCACAATAAATGCACTCTGAAGAATAGTTTCATATGATTCTAGGGAAGATGATGAGGGTGTTAATATTTCTAGAGAATATGAGGCAGGCTGGGTAAAAAGAAACGGAAAATGGTAATATACATAGCCTTGTCAGGAAATAATTTATAGTGCAGTTTACATGTGAATAGCAGTGACTATGTCTGCAGAGTTTACTGCTAATATCTGGAGTCACCTGAAATCATTCAACTTCATGCTGGAAGATGCCACACACGGCTTCCATTCCACCATTTGGAAGTTGGTTTGGACACTAACATCAGTTTGTTCGCTGTGGTGGGACTCCTATTTCTCTGCAATAGCTTCCCAGTGCTCCGTGTGGAAAGGGGTGGAAGGCCAATAATTTCTGCAAGGAACCATAGTGTGCCAAAAGCACAGAAGTAAATAAATCAGTGCAAAACTTGGCTACAGAAATACATATCCAAGCAATTTAGCATTTTAAAATGTGCATTTGAATATATACCCTGAGGATCGCATCCAATGCATATATCTGGGACCGAAATTAGAAATGCAGACACACACACACGCCCCGTTCAACAGCTATACTCAGCTTATGAGTCATCGCCAATTCCACCCCCACTTCACACACCCTCTACCTACTTCTGTGCCACATCAGGGCTTTGTAATAGCTGTTGCAACAGCATTGCACCACAGTGACAGCCTAAAACATTTGGCATCCAGCACTGGCTTGACTGAATGCCAAAGTAACGCTGCACTGCATTAGCAAAGTGGCCCTTGCACCCAAACCCAATATATTCATTTGTCAATGTAGGTTATTTGCAGGCATGGACCATCCTACTTTGGCAACCCTGCTTCTGATGCAATAAAAAGGAACCCATATTTTGATGCACTATCCAGTAAAATTGTCGCCTACCAGCTGACTAGTACCAAGGTGTGAAAAGCCACTAAAAGACATCATCCCCCAGGCTCTTAACAGGCTCCACGCATAGCTCGCCAAGTCTCATTCTTGCTATGCCCGTGACTTGCCTGATTCTTCTGATCTCTTTCCTCATCTATCTGATTTTGTGGTTGCCCATTTTAGATTTAAAAAGTGCAAGGCTGAGCCATCGGCAATGACCTACGTGATCCTAAGGCTAAAGCAGATGTGAAGAACGGAGTATGGCTGGTGGACCAGATCACTATCTCCCCAACAGACGCTTTGCCTCTACAGTTTTAAATCATCACCTTTTGGCCGAGCTAGGTCATTACCTTTTCCACACCTGACATCATATATGATAACATCAGGGATAGGGCAGGTGGCCGCAGCCCAAATGACCTTGCACTGTTAATGAAATCTCTTGCAGGCAAAGACAGAGGAATGAAAAAGATTCGAGACAGGGAGGTTAACAAATCTGTACAGTGCTTGATGCCATTACACAACTTAACACCAGTAGGTGGAGGAGGGGGAAGAGAGCTTAAATGTTTTTCTTCAAAGCCCCAAAATTCACGGTACACAGAATGCTGGCAAAGCAGGTCAGGCAGCCGCCTCTCATAAATGAATGATTGTTGATGGGTATGAAAGGACACTACCATTTACAAAGCAAACTTTCAGAAAGCATCAGAAAGGCTGTCAATCTTGTTAAAAGGTACAAGGTATTTGTGTTAAAACAAGAGGCTGTGGGAGTGAAAATAACCACCCAATCAGAAGCCGAGGTCAACCTGAACACCAGGCCTCTCAGGGCAACTTTTGGGGCTGGAGTGCCTGACTCGGAACTTTAAAAGGCTGCAACTACAGCCTAGAACACGGGTAGGGAAACTAAGGCCTGGGGGCCAGATCCAGCCCAATTGCCTTCTGGGAATCAGCGTGTTTTTACATGAGTAGAATGTGTCCTTTTATTTAAAATGCATCTCTGGGTTATTTGTGGGGCATAGGAATTTGTTCATTCCCCCCCCCCATAGTCCAGCCCCCCACAAGGTCTGAGAGACAGTGGACTGGCCCCCTGCTGATAAAGTTTGCTGACCCCTGGCACAGAAGATCCCTATTTAGTCATGAAACCCTCTGGATGACATTTAGCAACTTCTTGCATGCGATTACTACAAGAATGAGCAAGATAAAAATTGCAAAGCATTTTGCATAATAAGATGTACCTGCCTGGATGTACAATCAGGTGAGGATGCCTTCTTAATAATGCTGCATTTGCTGAATATGCGCTATGCAGCAACAAATGAGGGAGCATTCTCAATATCCACTTCCACTCCAACTGTGGAGTGCCTTACTCTCACAATTTTACTGGCAGCCCTGATGGGTTTTTCAGCACCAGTTAAAAACACATTTACTTCCCCAGGCCATTGGCTAAATTATTTGTGAAGCTAGGCAGCTGGCCCTCATTAACATCTGAACTGTTCCAATTGATGTCCATTATATGTTTTATTGGTTTAATGAGACTTTTTGTGTATTGTGTGTTTATATTTACACTGTAGCCTGCTCCAAGATTATTATTTTTTAAGAAAGAGTAGGGTACCATTTTTTTTCAAATAAATAAGAGAAACCTAATGAGGGTAAATAAAACGCAAAAAAAAAGAGTATTTCACAATAGTGCAGATTGAGAAAGTGGAGAGGTCAGCCTCAACTATTGAAGGCTTAGCGTTCAGTGAAAGTTTCAGGCTCAGGTTGTAACGTTTAGCTGATAAGCTGAAGCGTGGGCTGGAGATCAAGTTAAAAGTTCACCTTTGGCTCTATTTTAAAACCAGTTACAGATTGATACGTTTGTAACACTCTTGGCCCCAGAATGAATTCGAAGAAGACTCGTATTGTCCCTGGGATATGCAGGTTTTTCACAAAGGTGAGCAGGTGATTTGCCTTTCACACAAAGTGAAACAGAAACAGTGCAATATACTGGTGGTTTTGTTCATGCTTGGTGGGGGTTGTTGCTGCTGTTTTTTGTATCTTTATTACATATCTTGTGATGTACAGTATATGGAAACTGTTCAGTTTGGTTACGCATGGTTTAATATTTTATTTATTGTTTATTACTTCTTTTGCTATATTTTAGTTATGTATTCTTTTCATGTTGTAAGCCGCCTTGAGCATAGTTTGAACCATGGAAAGGAAGTAGACAAATAAAATTAATTATGTATGTATGGTCACCAAAGCAACAAGGAAATGCCAGCATCAAATAAATAACCTACCATGTACAGAAGGTAATACTTTAAAAAGCAGACCACCATGCATTTGTCTGGATTTTATCATTTGTTAAACTCACAAGCTATTCTTGGACATTGCCATTGCTCTAAGCATGAAGAGGCTATCTCAGAACTGATAGCTCATTTTAGGTTTCCAGAAATGTTTGCACAGTGTTTGGATGATGCTTCAGCTGGATAATAAAGAACAACTCTGTGAGCAAATAGGCAGCAGGTCAGGCCAGTAAGGGCTTGAACCCTTAGCCAGCACCCAACCTGGCTGACCACTGGGGCCACGGCAGACATTATTATACTGGCAGCTGTATTTTCAATCCCTTTCCTAATGATCCCTAACATGGAATTTGCTTTTTGCTCACCTGCCAGACACTAGGTCAATATTTTTAAGATGTAAGCTCCTTGCCTCAATTCTGCTCACATGCCTAGCTTTTCTCCCGCTGCTACTCTGATCTCTTATCCTGAAGACAAATGAAAATCACATTGGGAAAGGCAGCTAGGGTAGCAACCAGCAGAGGGCCCCAATCAAGACTGCAGGGTCTTGAACATTTTTATTTCCTGCCAGGGAATCATGATTCTGCAACAGGAAAGGGCACTGTGACTCACTTGCCAGCAGATGGGCAACCTACTAGGATTCTCTATCCCTAGGTGATGCTTGAGCATGAAGTTGAACATCTGGAGAGTGAATACACACACACACACCCCTTTCCAAGCATTCACTTTGAACTCTGGAAGGCTACAAATGATTTTGGGGCAAGCCAAAGGCTAGTCACCTATGTCTACATCAGGCATCCCCAAACTCAGCCCTCCAGATGTTTTGGGACTACAACTCCCATCATCCCTAGCTAACAGGACCAGTGGTCAGGGATGATGGGAATTGTAGTCCCAAAACATCTAGAGGCCCAAGTTTGGGGATGCCTGGTCTACATGGTACATACAACTTTGAAAAGCAATCTCCACTCATAAGTGGCTAAGGATATCACCAAAGGCCTCAAAAATGCTTTTTGGGTTGCGCATGATAGTCTCACTTTCTAAAATCCCAAATAAAAAGCCAGTGCTGCAGTTTGCTCTCCCGTCAACTGCTTGCCTGAGCAACTTTTGTGACTCCTGGCTGTTGAGCACTGGTGTGAAAGTAATGGAAATATATGCTACGGCTAAACAGGGTGACAAAAGATGCATTAGTCCTCTTTAGAGGTCCATGCTGAAAGATGCTTTGGACGTGCAAGTCATGGACACATCATTACAAAACTCGCATTGTCTGCTGGTGACAATAACTGGGATCATTCCATTACTTAACGCCACATGCTGGCAAAAACAGAGCAGAGGGGGGTTAATTCATTTTTAAGAGAGAGAGAGAGAGAGAGAGAGAGAGAGAGAGAGAGAGAGAAGGGGGGAGATAAACTGCAAAGCCAGTAGTGATTCCTAATAGACCCAAAGCCTTGGTTACCTTGGCAACTCACACAACGGTCCCTTATTAGCAGCAGCAAAATGATCTGGTGCAGAATAAGCGGCACTGAATCCATAATAGGATTACAGCAGTCCCTTCCTTTCTCTACTCCTTCTTCTCCTTTTCATCCGAATTCCATGATTAATATATAATCCTTTGCAGAGGGGTGGGGCTTTTCCGCATCCCAAATTGAAGGTGGGAGGGAAATTATGTTGGGTTTTCCTGAACTAGTCTTGAAGCTTATTAATGCCATGGTAGTCTTGCCCACATGAGAGCCTGCCAAACAAACAAATTAATTAATTAATATTTTTTAGACCAAGAGATTGTTTGCAAATGAAAGTTCCTGGAGGATCTGATGCAAATCCTTGGCAATTTTAATAGACCACTTGAGTTTTGAGTTGACCCTCTCTATTCACTCCTACTTGTCTGGGAAACCAACAACAACAACCTGTTTGTGTGAGATCACAGAACCAGTGAGTATGAGCTCAGCTACAAGAACTAACAGGGTTATTTAAACAGCCTTAGTTCACTATCTTATTTTAACAGCCCTACACAGGGGGTTTTTTCTGGCTAGTGAAGCCACTTACTCATGATCAAAAAAAGACAGAGGAAGAGCATTCCTAAAAAAAGAAAAAGGACAAGGGCACAAATTTGCATAAAAAATTGCACATTCTAATTGATATGTATCTATGCAAATTTAGAAAGGAGATAGATAATTTCAACAGAAATACATTTCTCCACAGCAGGGAAGGTTGGTCAGGTGACCTACCTGCCTGCTAAGTCAGCTGTTCAGGTGTGAACAGCTGATGGACAACTTCAAGGACTCTCCTGCCCTCCATTCTGGTGGTTCTTTATCTTTAAACTGGGCTTGGACCCAACAGCTCTTCAAACAAAGGACTCCTTAATGTAAAGGTAGGGTTGTCATACGTCCATTTCCTGGACATATCTGGAAAACCGCATTTGTCAGCAGCATCCGGGTGGGAATTGGCCAAATGTCCGGGGAAATCTGTGCATATGGCAGCCTACATTGGCAGTGCCAATTTTGCCTTAAAATAGCTCTGACAACCCTTCAAACAGAAGACAGTCCTCTAAAAGAGGGCACATGGCCACTCTATTTCTGGCACAGGTCTCTTAAAAAGGCATCAACAAGTAATTATAGTCTGCTTACTGCCATTTCATGCAAAGAGCATCTTCACAAACTGGCACCCCAGACAATCGTGATTGCTTATGTAACACACCAAAAGGCAATGAAGTCACTTTACAAACCCAATTAAACAGCATTTTAACAAGAGGTGAGAAAATACAGAATGAACAAAAGCAACCTGATGTGTGTGTTGCTGGTTTTTTAAAAAAGTTCTAAGAAGTTTTATAAAGGTGTTGGGCGAGCTACTTATGGAAGGGCCTGAACACAAAGGAGGCCCAAATACCCACCAAATTAAGGCAAGATGGTGGGATTCAACAAGTACTTTTCTATAGGCTTTGCACATTCCATAGGCAGCAGTCATGGCTTCTTCCTTCAGTTGTGCTTTTCCAGCTAGTTCCCCATTTCCTGATCTAGTTCTAAATATTCTGAAAGGAAAGAGTAGGGGAATAGAGTAGAAAATCTTGGTTCAGTATTCGCATGAACTACCAAAATTCACATGAACTACCAAATTAGCTCTGAGCTGCTTTCCCAGTGGTGGGTAATATTACTAATCTCTTAAATAACCAAAGTGAACTAGGTGGACACCATGCAAGAACATCCTCAAAGAAGGTTGGGTGTTGTTATGTACTGAGCCGAATCCTAGAACAATAGGATCCAGAATGCAGCAGTCTGATTGGTCCACAGGAGCCACCCAATCCAGGTGGAAGTGAATCAGCGACCTGATTGGCATGCAGGAGCAGTCACTCAGGCTCCTGGATGAAGCGAATCAGCAACCTGATTGGCCTGCAGGAGCAGCCAATCAGTCTTCTGGAGGAGGTGAATCTGCAACCTGATTGGCCTACAGGAGCAGCCCAGAATTAGCCAATCACGTGGGGCCCATTGTGTAAATAATGTTTATAGCTAGACATTTTGGGGAAAGATTCATTTATTGCTACTAGGAGCTATTTTAGGTATGCAGGAGCAACAACTGTTTGGGTGAATTGGCCCTCCAGTCTGCAGACCAAAATGCAAACTTGCTGTGGATATATAAAAAGAATGAGGGGCGTGGCCCCACTGGCTCAGGCTTGAAACATATTCTGCTACAAATTGCTATTTTTCTACAGCTGTGTTCCTCGATTATGAAGCAAAATGGCATTTCCCCTCCTTCATAGGGGTGCGGAGTTCAATTAAAATTCACTGAAGATTGTGAGGTGTGGCAGTTCTTTAGCACTGGGACCCGATAAAAATGGACAGTC
This sequence comes from Podarcis raffonei, assembly GCF_027172205.1. Classification (NCBI taxonomy): domain Eukaryota; kingdom Metazoa; phylum Chordata; class Lepidosauria; order Squamata; family Lacertidae; genus Podarcis; species Podarcis raffonei. Next base: position 72,632,934 of record NC_070607.1, read on the forward strand.
AAACAGTGCTACTTTTCCTAATATCTAAATTTCATGTGTCCCTTTCTCTGTATAGAACTTCAATTTGAGGCACAGCTAACAAAAAGGATGCCACAGCAATGTTTCTCAGTTAATGGGGAAGGATGAGGAGAAATCTCTGCTCTCTGATACAGTACAATTTCTTTTCTTTTTTTTAAGTGTTTGTAAAAAACTGCTAAAGGTGTGCTAAACAGAGAAGAGGAAAAAGACAAAAAGAGAAACAGATTGCACATATTACATTTAAAACACATTCTCTTTCCTAGCCCCTCAGAAAATCCTGGGAACTGTAAGAGCCCTGGTTGCTTCTGACCGTAACTCAAGAAATCCATTATGTGTGAAGAGACTTACCAATTCTTATCTCCAACACGTACAACAGTGAAAAGAAGCACCAGCGCTTCAGCTGTGGAGAGATAAGGTAGCCTGTCTGTGCACATTCCTTCATGCCATGTGCAGAATTTTGCTTGATGCAAAAATGATAAAAGTCCAACATGCATGCTTTCTACGGCTTTTAGTGATGTGCCTTTCCGATGGTGTATGCATGGTAATGTTGATCCTATGTGAAAGTGCACCATAAGACCAGGAAGAAATGGTACTGCAGCCAAGAGTGAGTAACTACTCGTGTATGTTCTGTTTATATCAGCAGTGTAATGGCAGAAGAGGGAGCTCATGCAAAGATTGCCCCTTCCCTTCTATGAACAAGAGGAGGGATTTTGAAAAGCCACAACTGCAATTTTGTGCTTTCAACAGTCACACAAGTAGGCCACGTGGGGATCATTACTTGCCGGACTTGGCCAGCTGCAGAAACATCTGCACCTTCTATGAAGTCTGTAGTCATTACACACAGAGGAAGACAGATAATGAACATCTTTAATGCTAAGGAGTTGCATTTTTGCTATTAGCTAAAAAAATAACCTCAGTGCGCCAGCCTCCATGGGCATCAGGCTGGTATATCTAGAGGGCAAGGAAAAGATTAAAGTGCCTCAGGGAGAATGAAATTCAGGTTAGAAGGACAAACATGCAGCCTGTCTCCAGGCAGTCATGTACTCAAATACGGCTGCAATTTATTAGCACCTTATCCTCCTTCGTGCCCTTGCATCTCAGACTATCATCACACAGTTTGCTGCTGCTTATTTGAGAGGACAAAAACAGCAGGTTCTATTCTAAGGGAAGCTGGAAGTACATGACCAGAGCAGTAGCCCAAGGCAGAGTAAAAGCAGCAGGAAAGGATAAAAAATGAGGAATAAGATGCATAGACAGAACTGAACGAGGCAGGCATGGGGACACACACACAGCATAAGTCCAAGGTAGTTAGCAGGCAAAAAGAACAGAAGTGTGCCTGCAAAGCTAAAGCCCTGCTCTTCATTTTAGATTCCAATTTCTGCAACATTCCTATTCATTCCCCACTGCTACTGAATGGGTTATTCTCCTTTCTGCACAATCAAATGTACCTGCACTCTCACTTATTTTTCCAATATGAAGGAAGCAGAAGAAACAGCTGCAGTGTTAACTCATGCATCAAAACCAAAGAGGACTCCATTGCTCAAGTGATTGCCTTGGATGTATTCTGGCTCCTTTGATCAATGTGGGCCAGAAGTGTTGATTGGCCACCAGAATTGTTCAGCCAAAAGTGCCAAAAGGACACACAGCCAGAGAAGAGATGTTGTGCGGAAGCAGCTCTAGCGTTCCTATGGAAAGCTCTCTTATCAATATTGAAAATCACACATCTTCCCCTCATTCCTCAAGTCACTCCAGATATTGGTTAAAAAAAAAGTCACCAAGAGTGAATTTGTATTACCCCCCAGGCATTTGGAGTACACAGATTCTGTGGTTCTATGCAAAATTCAGCAGAGAAGCACAAGATAAGATAAAGATAGGGTGTGCTCACCATGGCAACACAATTAATTTTGGGTTTGTGTTACATGCCTGCTATTTTTTTAGCCTCAGTTCTTAGGGTATTTTATTGCCTTAAATCCTGGCCAATGAACACATCTGCATTTCTGAGTGAGTGCTGTGGGCACCACACCATTTGGTCACTTCTCTTTCTACTCCCCCAGTTCAACCCACCCTCCAACACAGAGGAGGAAAGAAAGTGTGTGAACACAAATTTTGGTTTTCTAAGGTACCTGGATAAGTGTTGGATCCAGTAGAATTAATCTGAGTCTAGAAAAGCATATCAAACTAGAAGAGGAAGGGGGAAAGACTATTATTCTTCCAACTCCCTATTCCAGCTCTTTATATTATCCAAGGGAGACAAGGGTAATCACCACCATCACCTCATAACCAAGGAAGCATTGAGCGACTTTGAAATGTCTTGGGCACCATGAAAACTTCAATGTCATCATTGCACCCACAGGTGCCAACATTGCCTGGACACAGAGTTTTAAAGCCTGGATCTTTGCCTAGAAAAATGCCACAAAAGGCAGCCTGGATAAGCCCAAAGTTGGGATCCTAATAAAAAGAACTACAGAGAAATGTCTTTAGAGACTACCAGCTAGGAACGTCAAGCAGAACAGGGGACCAGATTTTAGCATCCTACGGGCACAAAGCAAGAGCTTAAATTCTGAAGAGGGAGCACCAAAAACCATTTAAATATTTAAATATGATGAACCATATTCATCACTAACATGTCACATAATTGTAAAATAGGTGTGTGTTATGTCCACAAGTGTGTGCTAAGCAAAGTAGGGTCTGAAAAGAAATGAATAAAAAGGACTATGGAAACCACTATGCTTTTGTATTTAGCTGTTCAAACAGTTTAAGTGGTTAGAGTGGCTGCTTGGCTGCTGCTAGCCTTTCACAGTGAAGTCCCTCTGTATTTGAGAATGTCCTTGCATGCCCACAGTCTAAATGAAAAGCAGTATGAAGCGGAACTAAGGAAACTTTTCAGCTGATTAAGACAGTCTTAAATGGAGGGTTAGAATTTCTCGTAATAATGAGGTTGATGTCTACCAGTACTTCTGCCTTATCAAGGACCCAGCAAAACAGGAAATTAAGAAGAAAAGAATTACACATTCATGAGGGACAGGGTCATCAGCATGACTGTCTATACTTCTTCTTAAATATAATAAAAATGTAGGAATGTCATCACACAGCCCCCAGTGGAGGATCTGTAGTGCCACATCAGAATCCTGGATTTGCATGAAGTCAAAGCACAGTCCTCACTGGAGGAATTGTAGTTCCTCATCACAAACCCCTTGTAGCTTGTCAAAAAAAAATAAATTTGAAGGTCTTCCACTGACTTCTACGAAATCAAGAAAAGAGGTTGCAAACCATCAAGCAATGAAACCAGAGAGAAGGAAGCAATACTTGCCCCACCACCCAAGATACTGATGATGGTGAGGGTGTGAGATATGACACATAGATAGAAGTCAAATACAACATTCCCGGAGTGGACATGTAAGGGGATGTTTGCTCCAGCCAGTCGGAACTTCCTGTTTCCTCCTGAGCTGAGACAAACTTCCTCTGCATGTGACTAGAGGTGGGAGTGACCTTACCTGCCCAGGTAACAAAAGGGCAAGGCAGGCAGCCCATTCTCTCCCTTCTCCATCTTGCTTTCGACATGTGAGCAGCAGTGACTGCCAGTCTGCAGTCACTTGGACTAACTCCCTTATGGGTAGTTCCACATGTATATACTTTGTAACCTAAGTCTGCCTTCTATGAACTGGATGTGTGAGTAAACTTCTTTTATACATTTTACACAAGATTGTGTCATGTCTATTCTTTTCAAGGGGGAGATAAGGGGATTACCCGGAATCCTATACAGTGGTGCCCCGCAAGACGAATGCCTCGCAAGACGGAAAACTCGCTAGACGAAAGAGTTTTCCGTTTTGGAGGTGCTTCGCAAAACAAATCTCCTATGGGCTTGCTTCGCAAGACAAAAATGTCTTGCGAGTTCCTGCGGGTTTTTTTTTCCTCCCCCCCCCTTTTTCTAAGCCGCTTATCCGCTTATCTGATAAGCCACTAAAAGCCGCTAATAGCGCTAATCCGCTAATCCGTCAATGGGCTTGCTTCGCAAGACGAAAAAACCGCTAGACGAAGAGACTCGCAGAACGGATTCTTTTCGTCTTGCGAGGCACCACTGTATTGAGAAGCTTAAACAAGGTTGCAACAAACTAACCGCTGTGTGTTTAAAAGGGGAATGTACTCTGCTAAGTAAAGGGACTTGCTAACGCAAGTTAGAAAGGATACTATTAAACAATATATCCTCTCCTGCCTCCCTGAATATTACCACATAGGGAAGATACACACTGTCTACACTGCAAAGGTTTTGCCATTTGCTCTATATACAGTGGAGGGTTACAAACACCTTGGGTTACAGACTCTGCTAACCCAGAAGGTTAAGAACTTTACCTCAGGATGAGAACAGAAATCGTGTGCCAGCGGCATGGCAGCAGCCGGAGGCCCCAATAGCTAAAGTGGTACCTCAGGTTAAGAACGGTTTCAGGTTAAGAACGGACCTCCGGAACAAATTAAGTTCGTAACCAGAGTACCACTGTAACTCAATGAGGGACCACAGACTTTCCAAGGGAGAAAATAAGTTGTCTGGAATTAAAGACAGGATAGCAGGGAGTTCTAGCTATTGAGCCTAGAGTCTAGGGTAGGTGAAGGATTTTGCCTCCACCTCAATTATTTTCTCATGCGCAGGCAGAGAGTGGTGCTGGTAGTTAACAGGAACTCTCTGCCCTTTCCTACTCCTACATCAAATTTGACAGGATGAGTTGGAGGTCTGTCATCAGAGCACTAATTTATTTTAAAGGTGCTGTGGGGAGAGGGAAGGGAATTGAACTGGGGCCATAGAGCCATGAGTGGGGAAAGTAAAATGTTTTCCCCTCCATTGCTCTCCTGATCTAGCAGCCCCACCTGCCCACCACTTTTTGTCCATTTGGAAAACATGCATCTATATTTTTTTTCATTGAAGAGGCAGATAGCAGGTGGGAGATTAGATCAGGAAAACAGTTAAATCTGCTTTCCCCACAACACCATGGTTCCAATCCAGTTCACACACTCTCTTCTGAAAGAAATTAAGACAGACAGAATATCTGGTTAAGGCTCTCCAATGTCTCATCTAGTTTGGCTCTGAGAACATGACTGACAGTACCCTTTACATAAACCTCTTTATCAGTGATTTTACACACTTCAGAGGAAAAGGGAAATATAACTCCAAGGAACAGCATATAGCAGTTCTTCATCAATAAAAATATATACGTATCAACTGCAGCTATAAGGGGACTTTAAAAAAAAACCCAAATTAATTAATACTCGGAATCTGTTGGACCAAGAAGTTGAAGCCTTTTCCCAGCACTCAAATGACAACTGTGTGCTACACCTCCTTTGAAAGAAATATCCTCAAAGTGAGTAACAGAGAAGTTCAGAAATGAATATTTAATATACACATACCTGCCTGACAGGTGTGTATTACTCCTAACCACCAGTTTATCTAATTTTGTCCTGGAGGGAACCACATCATAAGGAGCGGGCTCTCATCCTGTGGAGAAGACAAACACCACAAAAAGTAGCATCTAGAATGTGCTAGACCTGAACAAGAATCAGCAGTGATGGAGGGATTTCAAGAACTAAGATCGTTCTTCCTTTTTCTAATTGACCGTAACCATGTTTTTCAAGTGAATTCCTCTTGCCTGCCCACTAGCAATAGACAAGTTCACAGTTACATTCCCTTCATAATCAATATAAAAAAAATAGCTTTTGCCCAAGAAGTCAGGATGTTTTACATACAAAAGTTCAGAGTATGCAGCCAGAACTTTCATTATGCTACACCTCTCCACCCTCAAATTATTAAGCAAGCCTTTAACTCATTAAACAAGGAACACACTGCCATTCATCTTTCCCTCCAGGCAATAATGCCAACTTCTCAGCAACTTCTCGCCATCCCAAACAGTATTTTTGACACTGCCCTTCAGCAGCCAGTTCCAGAGAAGTCAGCTCCTTTGTAGAAGCATCTGAGGAATAGATGTGATGCTGGAAGCCTACAAATTCAATTTTTTTTTAAATGCCATGCCAGCAGGCAAAGATTACTTATAGGCAGGATGCATTTCCAGTAAGGGCTGCAAGATCTCTTTTTGCCTCAGTTGGTTGCATACAGCAATCAATGCAGCAATGATGTGTATTACAAACTTAGTAGGCTTTAAGAGAGTCCACATTTATTTCACTTCTGAAAATCTGAACATTTTCAGAAAAGCTCAAATCCCAGGATGTAGACAGTGCATCTATAAATAGGAGAATCATATTAAACCAAGCAAAGCATAAAACGGCACCTGAATGCTGTGCAGGTTCTTGTGTCATTTGCCTACACAAACAAAATGGCAGTTGAATCATTATGGGAATGGAGTTGGGAGGAAAACACACCTGCATTTGGGCTCCATTTCCCCCTTTATTTTTTATTGGGCTGTCACCATCTCTGAACCTGACCTACATCTCAAGGTTGTTATGAGGATAGTATAGGAGGAAGTCCATGTGCACGGATTTGAGGAAGGGAAGTACGGCATTAATGAAACTAATAAACAAAATACAGTCCCAAGTTTGGATATCTGGGCAGTTCTACTGAATTATCTGGATTTCTGGGATGAACCAGCTAAGAGTGACATGAAGTTTGTCTGGCGTAAGAGGGGCAACAGGTGGAAGAAGTTCTGTAGAACCTGCAAAGCTTACAAGTGGCTTTGAAAAATGCAAAGCACGTGTGGCATTTTAAGAATTTCGGGCCATTCCACCAATTTTTCAAATATTGTGGCACTAGTGACTAAGTCCACCAAATGATAAACCCACAAAACTGATTGTACAGTAGAAGAGGCAGAGGATGCAGAAGAACAGGGGGGAAATGGTACAGTTGGAGCTGCCAGGGATGTTAAACCTGCAATCCAAGAATGTAGTCCTGGCATGGAAGAATTAGAAAGAGGAATTTAATTTGTATGTGGAGATTGAAAAAGCAGATAAAGAGAAAGCAGTGAAAATTAAACTGGAGAAGGATAAGTAGAATATTGTGTACAGACATCCCACACATTCAGTGTAGCCTGACTGTGATAATGGTCTGTTTGACGTTCACTGCAACCCAGAAATAATGGAATAGAGGAGATAAATACTTTTTCCATCCAAAATCAAGGAACAGGAGACAGTATTGATTGAGAACTGCATCAGCTTAAAGACACTATCAGTCAGTTGCAATTTTAGAGATATTGAAGATTCACTGATAAGGGACCAGACAGTGTGGAATTCAGGACATATGATGATCTAGAGTGGTTGTGGGGGGGATTTATTTGACTTGGCAACATGCAGAACAAATGAAATATCCCAAGACAGTCAAGAAGTCAAACACCAAAAGTGAAGGCAGTGGAATCTCTGCAAATAATTCAAGAAAAGGGAGAGAAAGAAATCAGAAACAAACAACAGAGGACTCCTTAAGGTGATGCAAATATTATCTGGTGAAAATATGAGGAAAACAAAAGTAGAAGTACCAGCTGATTGCAGAGGAGGGAGAACTACTGCAATTCAAACCACATTTAACTATTTTGCATCCACAGTCTTTATCAAAAATGAGGAGTGTGGGGAGATGAAGTGAAGACTACATACACACTACAGTGGTACCTCGGTTTAAGAACAGTCCGGTTTAAGAACAATTTGGTTTACAAACTCTGCAAAACCGGGAAAAGTGTCTTGGTTTGAGAACTTTGCCTCAGTCTAAGAACAGAATCTGAACAGTGGAAGGGCACCGGTGGCGGGAGGCCTCATTAGGGAAAGCGCGCCTCAGTTTTAAGAACGGTTTTGGTTTAAAAACGGACTTCTGAAATGGGTTAAGTTTGTAAACCAAGGTACCACTGTATAAATATTTGGCAGATAAAATGGTAAACACAGTACAGATATTTTTTAAGGACCAAAACCAAATTTAGCCATGCTGTTGTGGGTCGAAAACCATGTCATTCCAATCTGACTGTGCTGACATTAGCAACATCTTTCCCGAATGCCTTGTGAACCTGGAATATTCCATTAGAAGAAACTAACCAGCTATTAGCCATGTTAAAGTCAGTGGCAAAATACAAATGCAAAACACATAGGTGTTGTGACCCCAGAATCATACTCCATGGATACAGCCATGGACCCAAGAGGTGGTGGTGTTGAAGTGGAAAGGGAGTTGCACTCAACTCTGACCCAAAAATGACCCCAGTTCCCTAGATACAACATATCAGGAGCCCATTTTGCCACCACCTCTGCAGCCTGAGGTTACATAATGCCACCCAAGTTTGAGGACTCCATCACAGGAGCCACCATCTCCTCTGCACCTTTTGGAGTCAGAGTCCCTTTAGAAAGACAAGGCTCCTTTATTTTAACTGGAAGAGGCTTGTGACAGTAGTGACAGTAACAGTAACAGTAGTTAACCAACCACTGAGCTGAAATCCTATTTAGGTCTAAGTTTGGGGTTATTGGTTGCTGAGGCAACATTTTAACCTGCTTGTACGAGTCTCCAACCAAAGTCCATGTGGAACTATCCAAGGTGCTAACTGAAACAAACTTTCCTTTGCCTTCCTAAAACTTTTGTGTTGCCCTACCAGAACCAGAAGTTCACCCTTGTCAGAACCTGAATTCCATGAATTACAGAAGCCTAAAAACTATAACAGATTTGATATAAACCTTACGACGTGTAAACTATTAACAATTATTAGCTGCGGGGAAAATAAATTATGTATATTAAGAAGCCTGAAAGCGGGAGGGATGGAGGTCAATAGAGCGTAGAAGAATGATTTAAGTTCTTGAGACACAAAGAGATAACTGTGAGGATAAAGAATTGTAACGGAAATAGATAATACTTATGTTATGTTTAGATATTTGTTTTGTATTTTTCTCTCTTTTTGTAATTGTGAAGTTATTTCTTTTTCTTTTTGGTTACTTATATGAAACTCAATAAAAAGAAGTTTAAAAAAAAAAAAAGAACCTGAATTCCATGGCTTCATAAACCATATGACTTCATAAACCATTTGTTTAGCAGGGCAGACAAACCAGTTGGTCACATTTATTAGCCCAAAGCAAAGTTATAGATTAAAATGCCATGTGCAGAAATACAGATAATAGGTAAAAGGTAAAGGTACCCCTGCCCATACGGGCCAGTCTTGACAGACTCCAGGGTTGTGCGCCCATCTCACTCAAGAGGCCGGGGGCCAGCGCTGTCCGGAGACACTTCCGGGTCACGTGGCCAGCGTGACATCACTGCTCTGGCGAGCCAGAGCCGCACACGGAAACGCCGTTTACCTTCCTGCTAGTAAGCGGTCCCTATTTATCTACTTGCACCTGGGGGTGCTTTCAAACTGCTAGGTTGGCAGGCGCTGGGATCGAGCAACGGGAGCGCACCCCGCCGCGGGGATTCGAACCGCCGACCTTTCGATCGGCAAGCCCTAGGCGCTGAGGCTTTTACCCACAGCGCCACCCGTGTCCCTATACAGATAATAGCTCCTCAACAATCTGAGATGTTGGCTTCTTATTCAATACTTTGGGGGGTGGGACAGGCATATGGTCTTGTGACTGTACTGAACCAGTACTTGGTATAGTACTGGTTAGGAAACCAGTACTGGTTAGGAAACTGGTTAGGAAACACAGTGTTTCCTAACCTTTTTTTTTTTTTGCCCTTGCTTCCTTCCTGTGCCCCGCCCCCGGTGCAAAAAGATATTGTCATCTGGAGGAGCCCTGGCTGTCTAGATAAATAATAATAATAGTTTATTTCTACCCTGCCCATCTAGCTAAGTTTCCCCAGCCACTCTGGGCAGCTCCCAATCGAGTGTTAAAAACAGCATTAAATATAAAAAACTTCCCTAAACAGTGCTGCCTTCAGATGTCTTTTAAAAATAAGATAGCTACTTATTTCCTTGACCACACCCTTACCTGGGAGTAAGACCCACTGAACTCAGTAAGACTTTCTGCTGAGTAGAAACTGGTGGCAGCAACAAGCAGCTCCAGCTCATCCAGCCCTACCCATTGTCATCCCAACACCACATTTACTTAACCTGGGGGTTCTGGATTGTGGGCTCTACTGGTCAAAATGGGAGCCTCAGAGATCACCCTCTCCTACTGGAAACAAATCAAGACTGCTCCAAGAAAACACACGTGGCAAAAAGGAGCACTAGGCCCTGGTGGGCAACTCCCTTACCCCCTTCACTTCTCACTTCCCTCTGTGGCCCCCTAACCTTATCCTGTGGCCCCCTTGGAATATCTTGGGGGCCCACAAGGGGCCATATGGCCCCCGGTTGGGAAACACTGCAGTAATAGACCGGATGGAAGTGCTGGGAAAATGCTAATGGCTCCTGCAAGTGGAGCCCAGGAAACAGGGCCTATATAAGATGTATTTAGTGCCAGTTTGTATATATTTAAGTTTGCCTATCAGTTGGGGAGAAAGAGAATGAGAGTTCCAGGAAACATGGAACATTTCAATACAAGACACTGGTGTGTCTTGGAAGTTTAATAGGTCAGGCTATGCACTGGGCATCTTAAAGTCACATGGGAATTCCATCTGGCCAAATCAAAATCATATCCAAATAGGGTTTTCCAATCTCACTCTGGAATTTAAGGTTAGAGGCCGCAGACCAAGGAAGCTCTGTTGAATCTGTACTTAAATGTAAAGCGGCTTGAAAAGTAGAGTCCCTTTAAGACTTTTTTTATAGGGAGACTTCTTAACCAACCCAACAAACTTGACACATCACCAACTTCAGACTTGCAACTGTTGTGTGTCAAACCATCTTACCATCTTGTTGGGAAATTCAACGGCCTGCAGACAGGCCAGAGCTATCGTTTCTCTGCAAGATTAAAAATGCATAATCTGTATGTGTACTAGCAACAGCTTGCATGAAAAAGACACAATCGTAGGGAAAAGTACACCAAAGAGACCAGGCCTTTTCTTTATCTCTTTCCTGCTTGATATACAGACACAGTCACAAGCTCTACATGATAGTCATAAGACAGATTAATATACCAGCAGTCCTTGAGCTGTAGAATGAAGCCTGAGAGAGATAACGGATTCATATGCACAATGATAAGCGTATCACCCCACTGCTTGCATGGATCTTGAAATGCTTTCTTAGAATAATCATCAACCAGGTAGTACCTTAGATCAGGGAGCTGCAACAAAATCAAGACTGAAAACATGCCGTCATATAGACAGCAGAGATTTTTCACCCTATATTCTCACACCGAAGTTAAGGCTGGTTTAGATTCAAGCAATTATGTACATTTGTTGCAACTAATAGCTCAGTGAACGTGTAATAATTTTTTGGCATCAAAGGATCTCTAAATTTTTATAACTGCACGTGTTTAAGAGCAGTGTAGAAATAATACAGTACGAATTTTATCTCTTGCATGCTCTTTTGCTTGAGAATGCCCAGTTCCATGTGTTCCTGAGGCTTATCAAGGAATCAGGCAGTGTCCAGGAAGTCAGCAGGTGAAAGACTGGTTGGAATAGAGGGCAGACAAGAACAGGACCTTGGATAGCTCCAAGGGGGCCCAGCTAGCTGAAGCTCTCTCCTCATAAGGCAGCTATGGGAGCATGTTGTCTCAGCAGGAACTGAACCATGATAAGCCCCACCTCTATGAAGGAACTGACTGCATGGTTTAAAAGTCCTCACTTCACTTTGTAGTCTTTGACTTCTGCAAGGCTGAGAAGATGGAGCATAAGATTATTGCAGTACCTCTAAGTCAGATGATGGTGGCAGGACTGTACTCTGACTGAGAGGGCACAAAATAAGCGACTAATGGGTTGCTATCCAAGGAAGCCATCTGAACCTCATACTTAGAGTCCTCCACTATGTAGTGGGCCATGGGATCACGGCAAATGAAATACATGTTCAGAAACATGCACTAAAATCTTTCTTGGGCTGTATATCATTTTGGAGTGCAGGTGGGGGGAGACATGTAGAAATCTACCATATCAGAGAAAACTAAGCCAGAACCTTTCTACCTGGCAGATCCATTTTCCAATAAGAGGGAGTTTTGATGTAAGGGATTGTGGGTTTGGGGTTTTTTTTTAAATGCTATTACTCCCAGCAGCCTGAAGGGGTGCAAAGCAATATCAGTTCAACTGTCCAGCAATATTTCTGAGTATGTCATACTGGCTGCAAACCTCCAGTATGCAGTACCTATTTCAGTTTGTGTGCAAATGAAGGACAAAAATAAGCAACAAAAGACTTTGATATGAGATCCTGGGGGGTGGAACTATGGTATTGCATCAGGAAAGGAGGTTACTGGTGTTCTACAAGAAAACGAAGCTCAACCATAGAGTTTCTGTTACTAGCTATAGTGAGCTAATACCGTTACACTCCTGACTACTACTGTATTGATGGTCCTCCCAACCCTGCTCCCTAAATAGAATCTGAGCAAGGTACTTAAATGAATAACACACCCTTTGTTGTCAGCATAGCAGTTCCACAGAAGCTATAAGAATGTGTTGTCCATCTCTTCTTAAAATAGTGGAACGGAATGTTCAATTCACACTCTTTGTCCCCGTTAGCAGCCTCACATGTCCCCATCACCGCACTCCACCAGCATCCATGGATCTTCAGTAGGGAACTTGCTGTACCCATGGAAGTTGCCCAGGCAATTCAAAATCCCAATCATGCAGAGTTCTAAGTCACATGGGGAGCCTCCACAAGTACATCAGGTTCCCTGTTACAGGCGCTTGCCCTCCAACATGTGGAAGATCGCTGGGGCTGAGGAACAGGGATGTAATGTAGGGGACAGATCTAGCTACTGTATTCTCCCTCTCCCCCTTGTTGAATGATAAGAATGCCTCAACCGGGGTATTGCTCCCAAGCAATCCATGGGCTAGGTGAAAAAAATAGAAAAGAAAAAGAAACAAGCATGATGGGGCATGGCATCATACTCCACAATGGCAGGATGTACCAAAGCAAAACGCCTGCTTGAGCATGCACACATCTCACCACGGCAAAGGTACCCCAATGGAAATCAAGCACACAAGTAAATCTGTCTTCTCAGATCAGAGTTCAGGCTCCTTGGGTTTCTTCATCTCTCCTGCAACAGCTGTACATTCGGCGCAGACTTCCTGGGAGTTCCCCCAGGCTGACAGGGCGACTGTCAAATTAGTTCCTTTGTAGCTGCACTTTTTCTTTCCCTTGCTGACACGCCAACACCTTGGAGGTGAAACTAAGTGTACTGTACAAATTGGGAAACCTAAAAAACAACAAAGGACTTCAATCATAGGACTTGTAGTCAGGCTCAAATTATAGGAGATCTGACAGGCTCAGTTTCTATTCTTCAGGCTTGCTGCACTGTTGGTTTATTCAAAGATCCTGAAGACAGAGGCGGCCTTCTCCCTCCCTTCTCTTCCACCAACTTCACATGGTCTGCTAATAAATTGCTACTCTCTGCCGTACCAAGAAGAAAAGATGCTGGAATCCAGGAAACAGAGAAATGCTGAACCTTAAAGCCAGACTCGAAGGGACATTAGTTAATGCAGAATCATACTCTGAACAAAAGAGGAGCTTTTTCTAAATAAGCACATTATAACTGAAATACCTTTATCACTAGGATGACTGAACTTGCAAACAAGCCAATACTATAGGCATGTATAGGACCGGCAGAGCTTGAATCCTGGGAAGACAAAGGCCTTATGGGTGGTTGGTCCCAAAGTCTCAGCCATGGATCAGTCATCTGTTCTGGATGGGGTTGCACTCCCTCTGAAGGAGCAGGTCTAGGAGTGATCATTAATCTATCTCTAGAGGACCAAGCAACCACTGTAGCTAGGAGTGGGATCCACCAGCTCTGGCTGGTACACCAGCAACAACCATTCCTGAACCATCATGGACAGAATATAATGGTCTACACCATTTGCTACTGGGCAAGGTTCAAGGTTCATGTGTTCATTCACAAAGCCCTAAACAACATGGACTTTAAAGCACCCTAAGGACCACCTGAATCCTAATATTCCACCAGGATCACTGAGATCCTGTGATGGGGCAGCAAGCATCAGTGCCTTCTTTTAGACGTCACTTAGAAACGTCGCTTATTTAGAGGTGCTTTGAAATGTGCATTTTCTTTTACCCAACTAGTGTTCGTGGAGGTTTTTTTTAAACTGATGTTTTTATTGTTGCAATTTCTGTTTGTGCACACCACCTTGTACTTTTACAAAAGGGTAGATTATAAGCAAGCAAACAAACAGAAATTCTATGAGGACAGAATGATAGCACAGATAAAGAAGCTATGTGGGTCTAGTTTTATGAGGAACAGAGGGCATGCGGGCGAGGATAGCAGAACTCTTCTCCACCTGTGGTTTACCTTCCTGAAACCTGCTCCCCAAGGTGATTTTTCTCTGATATCGGAACTGTGCCTGGCTAGTTTGAAATCACCACTGTGGCTAGAAAATAACTGCTCCTGTTAAGAGTCAGTGGATCAAGTCCCCATGAGAATTTCTTAGGCTTTTTTGGCCAAGTCAGACCCACCTGTCCTCAGCTTGACATTATATTTAATGTCAGGTGTGGGGGAAATTAAGGCAGGGCTTGGAGAAAAGGAGATTTTCACAGCGCAATCCTCGGATTGCCAATGCTTTGTGTACTGTTTTGCCTACTGGGCTACAGTAGATTTCAAACTATACAGGCATTTTGACCTTCACCTTTTCCAGAAATGTTGCAAACAGATGTTCAGCAGGAAAATAAGGTTCAGGGCACTAGAAGGAATGCTGAACTACCCAAGAGGTGAAGGTGAAATATGAAGTATGAATTAAAATGGGCTTCCACTACAATAGTTCGGTATTTATCATTGTCTCAGTAGGATCACTGATGCACAGAATGCTGCATCTCCCTCTTAACCTTTGGTAGAAAAGGTCTGACAACAGTTCAGAAACAAAACAAAATGCAGTTATTGGGTTTTAAACATGTGAGATTGACTGTGATCTATGAAGCACACAAGGCACTGAGATGGGTGTCTAAGACCTGGTCTGTCTCTCTGCCCTTGTTTGTTTTCCTTGTGTGTGTGTGTTGTAAGACATTGCTAAGTGTCAAATGCTTAAAAAACAAAACAGAACAGGTAAAAAATTAGTGTGGGCTAGCATAGACTGGAAAGAGGTAATAAAAGAGAGGGGAAAGAATTTGTGGCCCATCTCTAGTGAGATAAAGTCTCTCCCTTTGCAAAGGCAGGCTTCTGTTTGAAGCAATACAGAGCAGAGAATAGGGGTGGCCAACCCCTAGGCTCAGGGGTCAGATAATGCCCCCCCCCCGTGCTAATTTAAATTCCACTCAAAACCCCTTTTGGCAGTGGTACAATAAAAGGTGAAGTGGGCAGCAGCACTGGGTTCAGCAGAGATATTTAAACCTCTCCATCAACCCAGCAGCCTGATAGGGATGCAAATCATCCTCTCCCCTTAGGTAAAATAATAATAATAATATTAATAAGCCACCAATGATGTAGAAGATATTAAGAAAGAGTACCTATTGTTTTCTTTCTTTCTCTCTCTCTTTAATGAAGGGAAGGGAATAATCTCGGGGTTTACCTTTCATCTTTCTTGTTCTTGCTCAGTTGGAAGTATATCCTGTTCCAAGTGCATTTAGATCCACAACCAAATATCTGAATACGTAACCCCAAGAAAAGGTTTGATTGGGAATTGTAGTGATCATGTTCCAACCCAGAGAGAGAGGTTTTGTAAAAAGGAGGAAGATTACAGTATTGTCTTAGTTATGTGTTCCTTTCCCCCCAGGAAAAAAATGATCACAATCATTATCCATAACAGGGAGCTGGGGGTGGGCGGAGGGAAAGATGTGAACTAAGGCATGCCCCTGACCCAACTCTTGCAATAATAAAATGTAAGGCACTTGGCATTACAGAGTAGAAATTGCCCATAAAAATTTACAAGCCACACACTCGAGAGAGAAAAATCTATCGCCCCTGAGGCATGTGCATGCATTTTATCTTCATCCATGCCACTGACCCATTTACAGCTCTCCTCAAAGACATGGATTTCCCTTATGCTACTAGTGTGATATTTATTTTCCCTGACAAGACTGCAGTTACTGCTACACAGAGAGAGAGAGTGTAGGAACCTGCCTCCTGCTCTGGATAGATGCACGAACCCCATTCAAAAACAAGAGTGTTTTCCCAGGTCAAATTTCATCTGAGCTGCATCTGAGCTGCAACAGCATCTTCAGATGAGCATTCCCAACACAGGATCAAAGTGTCAGAACCGAGGCAGATCTGACAAGGATCTTCAGATCACTTTAAAAATGGAAAGTGCCCATGTTTAAGGACTATCCTCTAGTTTACCCACAGAGAAAAAGTTGTACCAATAAGAGGCTCCATACTTTACACAGTCCTTGTGTTCTATGCAACATGCTCATCAAGCAGGTGGATATGTGCATTTATTTTTACTTTGTTATTTTTTTAAATAATTGTATACTGCCCTTCATTTGAAGATCACAGGGTGGTTCACAACATAAAAATACAAAATGAGAACCCAAAATACATAATAAAAACAAAAACAAACCAATAAAAAACCAACCCACAAACACATTTGTTTTCCTTGTTTTCCTTTTAATTTTGTTTTTAAGTTGTAATCATTCAACTTGTTTTTATTATTGCTTGTAAGCCGCTCTGAGCCCGGCCTTGGCTGGGGAGGGCGGGGTATAAACAATTATTATTATTATTATTATTATTATTATTATTATTTAAAAGGGCACAGAATGTTAATCAGTCAAAGGCCCGGTTATAGAGAAATGTTTTTGTCTGGCACTTAAAGATATGTAATGAAGGTGCCAGATGAACCTCGCTAGGGAGAACACCCTACAAACAGGGAGCTAATAATAATAATAATAATAATAATAATAATAATAATAATAATTTATTATTTATACCCTGCCCATCTGGCTGGGCTTCCCCAGCCACTCTAGGCGGCTTCCAAAAAAATATTAAAATACTGTAATACATCAAACATCAAAAGCTTCCCTAAACAGGGCTTCCCTGCAGACTACCGCAGAAAAGGTCCGTTCTTGTGCTGCCACCCTCCGGACTGCTCATGGGGGAGCCACACAAAGAAGGGCTTTAGTTCATAAAGGGAGTGTTGGTTATTGAAGTATTGTGATCCTCAGCCATTTAAGGCTTTATAGGTCAAAACCAGCGCTTTAAATTGGGCCTGGAAACTAATTGGCAGCCAGGGCAGTCAAGTCAGGATCAGTGTAATATGCTCAAACTATTTTGCCCTGGCGAGCATCCTGGCTACTGAATTCTGCTCCAGCAACCCTATGTTTAACGTACTGCAGTAATCTAACCCCCGTCATTCATACACATTAGTCACAGAACACACTAGCATGATTCCACACATTATAAAGCTATTTGCCGTGTGTAAGCAAGTGTTATTATGGTGTCAAATTATTTACAGTAAACATAAAAAGCATGGAAAACTCTTCAAAGCACCAGTGGCTGGAAATGTGTGCTGGTAAGGGGTGAGAAATCATTTCTTCAACTAGTTTATCTTGGAAATGCTTTCTGTGCACATCTGTCCGAGTGCATGAACTTGTACACGTCTGTTTGCTTGATTGTTATCACCTCAAAACGTCGTTCCTAATTATTACAATATATCCTGATCTACCTTCACTCTATTCTGTATGCGTCAAAAATTTGTTTACTACAATCAATTGTAGAAAACAGCTCCAGCAGCTACTAATATGGAAGACCACTATGATGCGTCAGCAACAGACATGCACTACTGAGGCAGAAAGGTAAAAAGACCCCTGGATGGTTAAGTCCAGTCAAAGGCGACTATGGGGTTGCGGCGCTCATCTCGCTTTCAGGCCAAGGGAGCTGGCATTTGTCCACAGTTAGTTTTCCAGGTCATGTGGCCAGCATGACTAAACCGCTACTGGCACATAGAGGACTGCGACGAGTGCCAGAGCACATGGAAACGCCATTTACCTTCCCGCGGCAGCAGTACCTATTTATCTACTTGCACTGGTGTGCTTTTGAACTGCTAGGTTGGCCGGAGCTGGGAGAGAGCAACAGAGCTCACTCCGTCGCAGGGATTTGAACTGCCGACCTTCCAATCAGCAAGCCCAAGAGGCTCAGTGGTTTAGACCAGTGTTCCCCAACCTTAGGCCTCCAGCTGTTTTTGGACTACAACTCCCATGATCACTCGCTAGCAAGACCAGTGGTCAAGGATGATGGGAATTGTAGTCCAAAAACAGCTGGAGGCCCAAGGTTGGGGAACACTGGTTTAGACCACAGGACCACCCATGTCCCTACAGTTTGAAAGTATGTCAGTGCAAGTACCAGTAAATAGGTACCACTGTGATCCACCCTGGTTGCATTTGGCCTCTTCCCACATGTATCTCTTAACTTATCTAAGATGCCAAACTGCAAGCAACTCAGTTTGGAGATCCAGTAGAGCTTGAAGCTGCTTGCAGGTGAGCCAACCAGGGTAGATTCTTTGTGGTTTTTGAAAGCAAACACCTTTTAAGCACTAGCGGAGGAGGCAACAAGTAAACTACAAGATAGTACTTTTAAATGAGTATTTGAAAAAAACGATAGAAAGACCACAGTCACTTTTTTTATTGGCAATCTTCCATTTAAAGAAGCAAAAGTGAAGGGTTTGATGAAAGACAATTAAATGGTTATAGAAAACTCACCCAGTCTCCAGCTGCTGTTGGACTATTTTATCTCCGTTCAAGCACTGTTCAGACACTAGAAGGAGAAAAATGAGAGTGAGAAATGGGAGAAGAAAATGTAATGCTGCCTTTGCAAAAAACAGAATTGTGTCTCCTGCAAAAGTTGTCACTGTTAATATGCCTCTCATTTCTTAATAAGATCTGGGATTGCCTCTGTTATCTGAACATTGCAAAGCAGTGATGAGAAACCTCTGGTCTGTGGGCTTAATTAGCCCCTCTAGGTTTCTCTCCATTTGGCCCATGAGGTCATTTTGGCCAAGTCACACCTGACATCATATACGATGTCAGGTGTGCAACAAGTGAAAGAGGTTTCTGGCCAGGTGGAAAAGGTTTTCGGACTAATCAGAAACCCCTGCAAAGCCTGCATAAAACCCAGGCCTTGCATATAGCTGTGTGTAGCACTTCGAAGCCCCAACCTTTCAGGCTTCCAAATGCCCTTGCAGCTCTAGGAAAGCACTATCGTCAGGACTTCAGAGCAACAAGCAGGACTCTGTGCAAACAATGACCATCAGCTGATGGTCAGGGTTTGCATGGAGCCAAGTGCAGCCTTTGAAGCAAGTCATCTGACATCATTGTGGCATCAGGTGATTGACAGGAAGGCAGCCTCACTCACATGTGATGGGGGAGACAAGGATCTGGTCCAATGGCCAGAGCCAGTTCCCTACCCCTGCTGCAAACTGTAAGCAACTCCATGCAATATGTGGCAATTATGTATTTATCATAGAGACCCCTGAATTTCTGGTAGTAAATCTGAAGAGTCTGAATAATAAATTTATCCAACATCCAGGTACATACATTGAAAAGCCATGAGCCAATCTCATCTCCCAAGCACATAATTACTTAAGGAATTACACCTGTCATTCACCCTTCAGACATTTGTTACATGAAACGCTGATGAAACCAGTATACCCACAATAATGCTATAACTATGTCCTGAACAATTGTGTATTTACTACAACCAAGCAAATTCCCTTGTGGGGTATAAATATGCATGTTTTCACTGACAAAAATGAATGAAACAACATTTTCTTCAGTCAGCGAACCGCTGTACATTCAAACTTATTTATGAAAGTAATACAAGTATGTATTTACTAGATCCAATCTTGGGAAAACAATCCACCGCTCAGGAAATGAAATGGATACTTTTTCTGGCCTGCACAAGGAATTATTAAACACATTCTAATTTTAGAGCCATCTGTTCTGTGTGCCATTATCTTCTCATTATATACATTAACTTCACCACTGCTGCTCCAGCAGAGACACCAAAGTTCTGGAAGGCAACATTTGGCCTGCGGAGTTCATTACAGACCCAGATGTGAAAGCCACAAAGGTTTGGTCTTGGACCTTGAAGGATAGCTTAGAAGTCAACCCTTCCATCTGCAGCCTGTGTAAGTTTAACAACAACTTGATTGAAACAATGTAAATAGCCTCCTACAATGGCCTGCTTCTCACATTAGTGAGCTTCTTGCAGAAGGAAAGAAGAGCATTTGAACAAGTGCAAGGAAGAAAAACTGCCCCCTTTAGCCAGGCTGCACATCTTCATTCTGTCTGTGCAAAGACTCAATGGTACATACAGCTCTAAAAGAGCCACTGTTCTAAGCCTGCAACTTACGTGGGGGGTTACATTCCAGGGATTGACAATATCATGTCTAGTCAAAACACATCAGGTGCAATGGCGGGTGGGATTGCCAAAGCCTTTTTTTCCTGAACACCTGCTCCCTTTTTAATTTTGTCAAGTGCATCAAGCTGAATGCACCCTAGTTAAATGTGCGCAAATTGTGGCTTACTGTTTTTACAAACAACCAGGGCAGTGTAGATTTTCCACCAAGAAGTCTTCAGCCTTAAAGATTAATTTGATATGACCTCTTGGATATAATGCTTTGTTAAAGGAGAAAAGCTTGCTTTCATCGTTTCATCCTCCCCAAGTGCAACCATGACCTGTACACCTTTCTCTGCATATTTCTTGCATATCTCCTCCCATTCACAGGGAATCATTTAATCAGTGCAAATTCATGCAAAGCTAGTAAGAACCCTATTTGGGTCAAAAGAGTGTATTTTTGTTCTAGCTGTGGAATCCAAGGCTATTTAAGCTGAGCTCTGGATTTCTGTGGTCCACCCAAATGAGGGAGAGGTTTTGGTATCAACCCAAACTAGGAGGAACAATTGTTAATTGATTGATTAGATTAGTCTTCAGTTGCCACACCAACTCAAAGTGACATACAATGCTTTAAGCAAGCTTACATTAAAATCAGCATTAAAAAATCTAAAAGGCAATTCTATTTTAAAATGAACAGCACACATTAAAACATCCCACTCATGCAAAAAGGCTATAGATATTCAAAAGCCAAAGGCCTGATAAAAAAAGGAATGAGGGAACCACCACAGAAAAGGCCTGTTCTTGTGTTCTCACCCACCAGATCCCTGTTAGAGGGAGGCACACAAAAAAGGGCCTCAGATTACCATCGCAAAATCCTGGGTCAGTTAATTTAGGGAGAGGAAGTCTTTGGGGTATTGGTGTCCTGGGCCACATAGAAGAGGAGAAGAAGAGTCTGGATTTGATATCCTGCTTTATCACTACCCTAAGGAGTCTCAAAGTGGCTAACATTCTCCTTTCCCTTCCTCCTCCACAACAAACACTCTGTGAGGTGAGTAGGGCTGAGAGACTTCAAAGAAGTGTGACTAGCCCAAGGTCACCCAGCAGCTGCATGTGGAGGAGCGGAGACGCGAACCCGGTTCACCAGATTACAAGACTACAGTGGTACCTCTGGTTGCAGGCCCATTTGCAACATGAAAAGAGCGCAACCCGCAGTGGTGCGTCTGTGCACATGCGGGTTGCGATTCGCCGCTTCTGTGCATGCGCGTGACATCATTTTGCGCTTCTGTGCATGCGCGAGCGGCGAAACCCAGAAGTAACCCTTTCCGATACATCTGGGTCGCCGCGGGACGTAACCTGAAAGAACGTAACATGAAACGGACGTAACATGAGGTACGACTGTACCGTTCTTAACCACTACACCACACTGGCTCAATACCAGACTTTGAATTGGGTCTGTAACCAAATTGGTACCAGGTGCAGTTGGGCTGCGCCGCATATAATGCATTGAAGTAAGCTAGTCTAGAGGTTACCAAAGTGTAAACAAAAGAGGTTAGGCTACCCCTCTCTAGTGGCTGGGCCACTAACCCAAGTTGATGGAAGCCTCTCTGTGCCACTGAGGTTCCAGAAATACCCCAAGCTATGTACTTGCTCTTTCAGAGGGAGTGTAACCTCAGGCTACTGCTTCCAAAATGCCACACAAGACAGAACTGCAGTTCTTTGGGTGGCATCTTCTCTGTCAGGGGTGACTAACCTCTTTCAGCCCGAGGGCTGTATTCACTCTTGGCCGACACTCCTGTGGGCACATGCCGGCAGTGGGTGTGGCCACCCCTCGCTCTACTACACTGCACAGTCACACAACCTTCCTCCCCCCTCAGCTGATCCATGTTGAGAATGGTAGCTATCATTCCCTCTTCACTCATCAAATGATCAAGCTCATGACCAGGGTGGGGGCAATTTGCATCCCTGTCAGGGTACTGGGCAGGGCACATGTGCTTACTCCTCTCCAACAACTGCAGTGATAGGTTTGCTGCTACCAGAGTCAGTGTATATTTGGAAGACCAGAAATATTTGCTTGGGGGCTGGATGAGGTCCCCTATCTGAGGTTAGCTATGAATCAAGAATTCTGTCGCAGGAGCTGTACCAGTATACTGTATCTGCACCTATTTTATAAACCGTACACGCCTGCAGGAGAATAAATACATAACTAACCTTATTATCTGCTGGCTACTACACAATACCTTATTAGCATGATATTTAATTCAAGTGGCTACATCTTTCCAGTCAATTAGAGACACTTTTGAATTACAAAAGGCAGTGCAGTGTAGTCTGAGCCCTAAACAAGTCAAAATCCTGCACTACAGTAACACAAAAATCTGCAAAATTCATTCTGCAACCCTTCCACATATATTCATTTGCTCTGCATAATTTATTCTACTTTTGCTAATCTTAAAAAAACGACCCAAAATATTTATGTTCCTAACACTTTGGCACTGGAAATCTTATTCAGTCTCACCTTGGGCTTCTGAAATTTCACTAGCCTTGGCTTGCACACACTGAAGTGTATTTTGTAGCCATAGAGCAAATATGGCAAACTGCGGCCCCGCAGATGTTGCTGAACTAGAACTCCCATCACCCTCAGCAAGCATGGCCAAGGATTATGGGAACTGAAGTTCAGCAACCTTCAGAGGGCCAAAGGTTCCCTAGGACCCCTGACCGTTAGGTCCAGTCGTGACTGACTCTGGGGTTGCGGCGCTCATCTCACTTTATTGGCCGAGGGAGCCGGCGTACAGCTTCTGGGTCATGTGGCCAGCATGACTAAGCCGTTTCTGGCGAACCAGAGCAGCGCACGGAAATGCCGTTTACCTTCCCACCGGAGCGGTACCTATTTATCTACTTGCACGTTGATGTGCTTTCAAACTGCTAGGTTGGCAGGAGCAGGGACCGAGCAATGGGAGCTCACCCCATCGCGGGGATTCGAACCGCCGACCTTCTGATCAGCAAGTCCTAGGCTCTGTGGTTTAACCCACAGCGCCACCCGCGTCCCAAAAGGTTCCCTACACCTGCCATAAAAGCTAGAAATTTGCTTTAAACCATGGGCATAGCCAGGATTTATTTGGAGGGGGGGCAGGCATTATGTTGGGTGGGGCAAGCATTATGCGGGGGGGGGGGCAGAACACAATTGGTCAGTTAAATATTTTTATTTATTTACTTGTTTTAGGAGGGCACTTGCCCCCCTCCATCCCCCTGGCTACTCCCATGCTTGAAACTAAAACGATTCTCAGAATGCACCAAATTCTGCATGTGCACAGACTCTTAAAACTCCACCCCACCTATAAATGCCAGTCGGTTAAAACAGCAAGCAACAGAGAAAGAAATAACAAACAAAGCCAAGAACAGACAAGAGCAAAGGGGCAGGGGCAGTGCAAGTAATTATCTGATCAATGGCAAAGCCAGCCATTCTTGATATTCCAGTTCTTCACCTCTGGAAGCAAAGCCTGCCAACTGTTTTCTAAATAAACATAGCAACATACACTGCAAGGACAAATCCTCAAAATACACTTGTAACAACATTTCTTTAACACAACAGCAGCTACAGAAGAATGATTAATGCAGTGCCGCAGACACAGCAGTCCATCTATAGGACCTTAATAAAAGTTCAGGAAGTGGCAATGGCAAGTTAAACAGGTAGTATCTTGGAGAAAACACGTTCCTTCTTGTGAAACCTCTTTCTGGGGTTTGGTTTTGCTTTGTTGCTGTTCTCATTTTACTGTGATATCTTCAATCCTATTATATGTTTATTGTGACATTTTTATTTAACTCGCAATAAATGGCCTCCAAGTGGAAATCCACACGATCAAGTCTTGGTTGTAATTGTGGTCAGCAGTTTTACGCACAGGCAAAAACAAGAACCCTTGCCATTGAAATGACTACAATTCAGCCAGCGTGTCACCTTCCACCTGACCCTTTTTGACTCCTTATTCCTCATGAGCATCTCAGTTTCAACAAGCCTCTTAACAACAAAGGGGGATGGGGCGAAAGGCACATGGCAAAATTACATCACGGTATTCTGCTAATGAAGACCTTGAACAACACTGCCTCCAGCGAAGTTGTACTAGCACTCATACAGTGAAACTCAAATATACACAGTAATATTAATGAAACCACTCGTCGAGGTAATTCTTCGTGTTACATATACAACAGCCTAGCTCAAGAGTCGCCAATGTGATGCCCTGATGATGACAGGACCTTGTCATTTCCAGCACCACTGCACTGGAACGACCTCCTGAGAGAGGCTTGCTTAGCCCCAGCACTGTTAAAGTTTTGCCATTGGCTAAGAAGCAATACAGTGGTACCTCAGGTTACATACGCTTCAGGTTACATACGCTTCAGGTTACAGACTCCGCTAACCCAGAAATAGTACCTCAGGTTAAGAACTTTGCTTCAGGATGAGAACAGAAATCGTGCTCCAGCAGCAGGAGGCCCCATTAGCTAAAGTGGTGCTTCAGGTTGAGAACAGTTTCAGGTTAAGAACGGACCTCCAGAACGGATTAAGTACTTAACCTGAGGTACCACTGTACAAGGCAACTTCAGGCAGGGGTTTTTGTACTGTGTGATGGGGTATGCTTTGATTGCGATGTGGCACTCAATCTGGGTTGTGTTTGATTGCTGCTTTGGTTTTAATGTGGTTTTGTTGCTGTTTGTACTTTTGAGGGTTTTTTATTTAATGTTAATGTTAACCGCTTTTGAGAAAAGCGGGATATAAATGAACAGACACTCAGTGTTCAAAATCAGCCAGGCGCCTTTTGCACCCGACATCTCCACCATCTGGAGGTGTGTGCCTGGGGATCATTGGATCTGGACTGTATTCACACACTAATACGACACCCTGTCGAATTCTATCAGTTGCATTTCATCCGCACAATCAGAATGAATTTCAGGAAGCAAAGTGCTTTTGCTGGGCAACCTGAGCAAGAGTGGCAAACAACGCTATAGCTAACTGTTACAGCTTGTCTTCACTTACCGCACCCCACTGCCCTGCTCACAGTTGTGAAGAATATTCTTACATTATGAATGGTCCATGTCACCATTAAGAAAAGGAGACAACCCAAAGAAACAGTCCTGGTGTCATTTTTGGCTTCATTCCAGGGAGGAGGAGGAGGAGGAGGAGAAGAGGAGGAGTTTGGATTTGATATCCCGCTTTATCACTACCCTAGGGAGTCTCAAAGTGGCTAACATTCTCCTTTCCCTTCCTCCCCCACAACAAACACTGTGTGAGGTGAGTGGGGCTGAGAGACTTCAGAGAAGTGTGACTAGCCCAAGGTCACCCAGCAGCTGCATGTGGAGGAGCGGAGACACAAACCCAGTTCACCAGATTACGAGACTACCGCTCTTAACCATTACACCACACTGGCATGCATGACCCAAGTTCAATATCACGTGTTTCCACTGAGATTTTATCATCCCAAACTAATTAATCCACTTTGTCCAGAGTTGGCAGTTTACTTGGAAGAGCCATGAAAGCCCTTTTTCAAAGCACTGCCCGGTTTGTGAATTCACTGAAGAGAACCGAGTCCTCGTGGGTGCATTTGCTGTGCTCAAGTGCGTTCAAAGCCTTGCAATCTTGCACCCATAAAACATGAAGCAGCCCACTGGAAAGCAATTGTGTTGAAAGAGATACCTTATCCAACATGACTCAGTGTTTAAAGTGTAGCTAGTAGAGGAGTGTTTTTGTAGCTAGTAGAAAAGGAGACAGAGTCTTGATCCAGTGTAAGCTATATGAGATATATTCACCCCACAAAGGTGGGGAAAAAAAGATTCTGCAGTTCAATTCTATTTTAGAATTAAGGAAAAGATAAAACAAGTCTTCATGAAGCCACATGGGTAAGCAGCTCAGCTGCACAGGTGTCATCTCCTAGAAATTGCACTGAACTGCTTCGAAATCCTGCTATTCCTGCTTTTCCGCTCTTGAATCCACCTGCCTAACTGGTAATAGGGCAAAGTACAAAGCTCAATGGGAGACAGACTTTTGAGCGAGTTACGTTTAGACA
The DNA here is from genome assembly GCF_027172205.1 of Podarcis raffonei. Classification (NCBI taxonomy): domain Eukaryota; kingdom Metazoa; phylum Chordata; class Lepidosauria; order Squamata; family Lacertidae; genus Podarcis; species Podarcis raffonei. Next base: position 72,659,243 of record NC_070607.1, read on the forward strand.
GAGATGGAGAACCTGTAGCCCCCTATATGTTGTGGGTACGTCTCTCACCAACCTCAGCCAGCAGTTTCCATGAAGGGCCACAGCTTCCCCATTCCTGGCTGGAAAAATACCTTGAAATGCTTTTCTATTAGGGAAGGAAAATGCACTAGATCACATGGTTTCTCTTGGTGGAATTTCTCCACAAGCTAGAATTAGCCCTGGAGCTGACCTTGACATGCAGACGTCTGCAGAGGCATCTATTATATTCAAGACTATGTGGGTTGGGGAATAGAAAGGCCAGCCTTCCCTCTCAGGAAGGGCAGGTGGCACATCAAAGGAAATGTTGCCGCAAGATCCATGGTTCTGATCTAGCAAAGGAAGGCTATGAACAGACTGTTAGATTGCTGGAGACCATCTTGGCTGCGAGTCCTGGAAGACCTGCTCCTTGTCTTGCAGGCATTTTCCACCAGGCCTGGGAGGGCAGGGCCCTGACTGACTCCAGCTACGAAAGCTGAGGCTGCTGATCAGACTCTTAGGTGTTGTTTAGGGGATTTTGTTGGGGAGGGGCTGTTGCCGCTATTGATATAATTTTTTTGTAGCTTTATTTTAGATCTTATGATTTATGTGAAAATTGTTCAGTTTGGTTGTGTATTATTGAGGTTTTATTTATTACAACTGTTATGTTGTGTCTATGTGTTTTTTCCATGTTGTAAGCTGCCTAGAGGATGGTTTGGACTATGGAGAGGCAGCATACAAATAAAATTATTTATGAATACAGTGGTACCTCGGGTTACATACGCTTCAGGTTACAGACTCCTCTAACCCAGAAACAGTACCTCAGGTTAAGAACTTTGCTTCAGGATGAGAACAGAAATCGTGCTCTGGTGGCGCAGCGGCAGCAGGAGGCCCCATTAGCTAAAGTGGTGCTTCAGGTTAAGAACAGTTTCAGGTTAAGAACGGACCTCCAGAACGAATTAAGTACTTAACCCAAGGTACCACTGTATACGTTAAGTGCTAGGGCAGTAGGAAATAACTGAGTAGGAATGAGCTCCCAGACAACTGAAAGCAAGATTGGGGAACCTGCCTCCCTACAAATCTTGTCCAATCCAACTTAAAACAATCCAACAGCATGGCCAATGGTGACTGGGGATTCCCCATCCCTGAACAAAAGGTGGGATGCAAACGTTGGTACTTACCATGATAAGTTCATTCTCTGTAGGGGAGAATTGGGATCCATGATGTGGGTTGTCCCCGCCCCTCTCACCACTGGCAGGAAGTTAAGATTTTGAGGAATACACCAGGAGGCAAGACAACCCCCTAACTCCCGTTCAACTCATACTTAAGCAAGTAACTGCATAATCACAGCATAGCAAGTAAAGGATAGAAAAAGGAACAGTGTGGTTTCAATGGGACATGCCCCTCTATTCAGTGAATGCAGAATCCCTACGGGCCCCTGGAACTAGCACAGGTACAGAGGAGAAAGAAAAACCCTGATACGGGCTGAAGAGCAAGAAGGCTGAGAAGGAAGATAGGAGGCCTCTGGAGGGAAGATGTCCCACACGCCTCCAGGCAAGCTTCCCAGATTCAGTGTCTGATAGCCTCCCCCATGCACACAGCAGCTTCCTGGGAGGGCCAGATCCCAATTCTCCCTACAGAGAAGGAACTTATCACAGTAAATACCGACGTTCGCTTTTCCCATAGGGGAGAATTGGGGTTCATTATGTGTGATGTATCTCAGCAGCGTCCAGATCAGGTGGGGAGCCACTGTGGGCCCTACCTCTTCACTATGAACCACCTGTTGGAGCACCTAAGGAGGCCTCCACTGGGATGCAGGTTTCCCAGAAAAGGCTCTCCTCCTGAGAAATGGGCCCCTTCCACTGTGTTTCAGCCTTTTCCTAGGCTTCCCTCCCAGGCACAGAAGTCCAGAGGCCTCCAAAGGGCTGTAGGCCCCCCAAAAGGCCTAGAGGGTAAAAAATGGATTGAGAGGAGGGAGAGAGAGAATGAAAACCTGGTACGGATGGCGGGAGAGAGCTGAAAGAGGATGCAAGAAACAAAGACAAAGGAAGGAAACAAAAGGAAAAATCCCTTCCAAGATGGCGTTCCTGCCTTTTTCTTTTGCCATGCCTAGAGCATGCAAGAAACCTCCTAGAAGTGGCGAAGGCAGGAAATAGATAGGGGGTTGTTCTGCCTCCCGATGTATTCCTCTAAATCTTAACTTTCTGCCAGTGGTAAGAGAGGTGGAGACACCCACATGATGGATCCCAATTCTCCCCTACAGGAGAACATGGGATATCCTGCCTCATATGCCATTCAAACAATATATACATCACCAAGTGATGCTTTCGGTATTGCCAACAAGGCCCCTGTGGTGTCAGAATGCCTGCCAGCCAATGGTGGGCCGAGGGGAGAGAGAATGCCCATGTTTTGTGGCCCCTTCTCTTCTGCGCTTTTAGATATGGCAGCCATTATGCCTATTCACCAGGGCAGCCCTTTTGTGACATGGCACACAAAGCAATCTTTCAAAACACAGAATGTGCCCACTGGCCCAAAAAGGTTGGCAACCGATTACAGTAATGAGATACCAACTCCAGACATGTGCAAGGGTGAGCATTTTCTCTGATCTACACTTACGGCTAGTTTAGCTATGTGACCACAACTACATAATATTTGTATGGGGCAAGCAAGCACATATCTAATAAAGAGTGCGCACAGACCTGTTTTGGGGGTTTTTTTGCCATAAATGTGTGTTGGGGAAATTTATGCATCGTTCCACTCTATGCAAGCTTAATGTTATATGTTAAATAGCTCTGAGTGGAAAGGAGGCCTCCATCTTTCCTCCAGGCATACTCCTACAATATACCAACACCTATAAAAGCTCATGCGAGTTTGTGAAGGAGATTAAAGGCTCTTCCTATCACCCTTTGCCATCTCATTAGAGTAGGTGAATTTGCTACAGTTTCTGCACATATCCACCTGCAATTAACAATACACCAGATAGCTTCCAACACTACTGTGTTCAATAGGCATGTCCCTTTAGTGACTGCTCCTTCACACTGTTTGAGGGGAATGTTATCACCTCACTCGGGAGACACCAAAGGGCTAACCAGGTATTTAATTGTCCGGCTTGAATCTCCCTTCCTTCACGTGCAATTTCTGAAGGGACACAGTAGAGGATCAAATAACTTTTGGAGCACGGAGATGGAGAAAGTGAACAAGAAGATTAAAAGGCAGAAGAAGACACAGCCACATCAGGAACAGGTCACCAAAGACAAGTTGCCCTTTCCGTTTTTGCTTCACTCACCATCACAACAGCAGTTGCCCATTTTGACCACGGTATCAACTGACAGGGTGGGAAATCAAAGCATTCTGATCAGAAGGGGAATGCAGTTCCATAAAGTCCGAGGTTTTATTTGTCTGGACAATCAAAGTAATGACTGCATTTAGCTCTGCTGCACTGATGCCTTAGCCACAATGAGAGGCTTGCAGGCATCAGGTGGAATTCAACATTGCACTATTACAAACATTTCTTCTGTGCAAGAGTATCAGCTTGCCAGGCAGAATGGCCTCCCTCTCCTCCACCTGCATGCTGTTCTTCTGACCCCCCTCGAGCCAATTTATGGGGGTGTGGGGTGTGAAGCAGGGAGAAAGCTTCATTGCACAAGTCAAAGCCCTTGGGCAGTGCTTCCGCTGACAGGGTTCATTAGGTGAATCCTGCCCATAGTGGAAATGCTGATGGAACATTATTATTTTTTGTCTCCCTCATGGGGAAAGCACCAAACTAATTTCCTGACCAGCCCTGGTACAGATGAGATCATTTGGAATACTTTAGCATATGGCCTTTTAATAAGTAGGCCAGTCTATACCCTGTTCCTCATACCTTAACTGTGTTTGGAGACTAACTGGTAGGCATGTGTTCATTTCAGCCAGTGGGTTATAGTGGTTAAAGTCTTGGACTGGGACCTGGGAGACAAGGGGTGAAACTCACTTGGTGACCTTGAGCCAGTCACTGTCTCTCAACTTAACCTACGACAGAGAATTGTTACAAGAGTACAATGCAGTAGGGGAGCACCGTGTATGCCACCACCAGCTCCTGGGTGGTGCTGGTGGGGCGTGGAGGTAGAGCATAAAATAAATATATGCCCTCTAGACATGGCTTGCCCAACTTCATCCTTGCAGCCGTAATTTATCGGACCATAACTTATTTAAAAGATTTGTTCCTGTCTTGTTCAGAATTTAACTAAGGTAGCTCATAGATTGGACTTGCCCTATCATGAGGCAGAATGAGGCAGGTGCCTCAGGCATTGGCTGCTGTAGAAAACAGCCCTCATCATTTCCCCAGGGTCTCTTAAACTAGCCTCCTGTTCTGCCCTCAGGTACAGTGAGGGATGTTGTTCCATCACCACTGCAACTGCTCAGGTTCTCCACATGGAATTGGGTGGGGAATGCCATCTTGTCTGCCTCAGGCAGCAAATATATTTGGCCGGCATATATAAATAGAAGCTGGGTGTGCACACATGCATTTGTTGTTTGTTGTTTTGCTATGTATTTTGCTATGTATTTTTTTTAATACAGTGGTACCTCAGGTTAAGAACTTACCGTAATTCGTTCTGGAGGTCCATTCTTAACCTGAAACTGTTCTTAACCTGAGGTACCACTTTAGCTAATGGGGCCTCCTGCTGCTGCCGTGCCGCCAAAGCACGATTTCTGTTCTCATCCTGAAGCAAAGTTCTTAACTCGAGGTACTATTTCTGGGTTAGCAGAGTCTGTAACCTGAAGCGTCTGTAACCTGAAGCATCTGTAACCCGAGGTAACACTGTACTGCAAACTGTTCTGTGGTCCTCAGATGAAGGTATTTAAATTTAAGTGATATTAATAATAATAATTAAAACATCACAGGAAAAAGAACCAACGTTGCCCAATCCAATAGATGCCAGTCCCTTACACCAGTGGTTCCCAAACTTTTGTAGGCCTCCTCCGCCTTTGTTCCATAAACTCATCCCCAGTGCCCTCTACCCTCTAAAGAGTAATATTCAGGATAGTGGTTCACACAACCCACAAAGAAAGTTTATAACACAATAAAATTCAGAACCGTAACAATTAATTGCACAATTATTCAATATCCAATTAAAATGATTTAGTTTAATTAAGTCAACAAAACTGATGAACTTGAGCCAGTGATATCAGCAATTCAAAATCACAGTGTCATTGACACCTCCAGCACCCCCTTGCCACCCACTTGCCTCTTAGCACCCAGTAGGTAATCCCCCCAGGGGGTGGTACCACCCCCTTTGGGAACCCCTGTGTTAGAACAAATGTAGCACTGTCCAACCAGCCTCCTCCTGCCCTCAGCCATCCTGCACCTGACTGGCTTCAGTCCAGGGAGTAGTGCAGTTTGTCACCTTCTTCCTCCTCAGCCTCGGTGTTGCCCTTGTAGAATTCAGGAGGGCGGGGAGAAAGCTACAAGTCTCAGTGGGCAACAGCCACCACTGCTCTGACCTAAGAAAGATTATTTTTTAATATTCCTAAAAAGAGGGACTTCACAGATGAAGGGATATAGCTTAGTGGTAGAGCATGCGCTTTGCACGCAAATATCAGTATTTCTGCCAATATAATATGGCCAAGCCCCTTTTTAATAAAGAGATATCAGCTCTCCCCTTATTTTGCAAGGTACCAAGGCCCAGGTGGGCAGAGAAGGAGAGAGAAACCGCAGACACCTGGACTGCCCAGCAGTGTGTGCCATGTTACCCAATATCGACAGAAACTCCTGCCAGCAGAAACGGCGCCAGATCAATAGTGCATCTAATTAGAGCACTTTAATTGCTTCCATTGTTCATTCGGATCCATCATCCCCACACTGTAGTTCCAGAAATATCCAACAACGCCTCTTTCATCCTCCTCCTCTCTGCCTCTTCAACATTTGCATTAATACGAGAAAGCCACTTTCCAGATTCCAGACCTCTGATGGGAGAAATGGTGGAGGGAGGGCGGTTGAAACCAGCAGTCTGTTGCCTCCTCTGCCTTCAAACGCTTGACATCGCTCCAACTTCACCTGCCTCACTACAAAAAGCAGCCCTGACAGGCACTCATACCTGGCTGCCCCCAGCCAATCATGCTTTCCAGCAGCACTAATAGCAACAAACAAGATTAGTCCATTACAAAAAGAGGTGTCATTATAATGCACAGTGGGGTTTTGCTGGGCCTTCTTCTTACAAGTCTCCATCCCTCCCCCCCCCTCCACACACACACACAAGCAATGAAGTGACTCTCTCTCCACCAAAACGCAGCTCCCGTCAAGATCCTGCACCAAGGAAGAAATCAAAGCTAAAAATATCCACTGAAAGGTGCCACACTACATAGACAGGCATAGGGATAGGGAGGGCCATGAATTTATTATGAGCCCCTAACACAGCTTCAAACAGCCTTTGATCTCTCCCCCATTTATTCAAATTTTAGGGGGAAAGGGGGGGAAGAGAAGACAGACAGAAAGAAGACATTTCCTTTGTGCAGAAGGAGACTGCTCCACCCTGTGCATTTGCATTCAGATCTGATGCATGGTAAATACCACTACAGAATACATCCCATGTCTCCCCAGCTTTGAATACAATGGAGGAATGGGGAAATGTTCAGCAATAAAGAGATGAGATTAAAGAGTTAAGAGCCCATTTGAATCTGCAGAGCACTTTGGGGTCTGTTTAACAAACAAGGGTCTCTTTTTTCAAATATGAATTGCAAGGAGAGGCAACAGTAGAGGCTTTCCGAATAATTCAAGAGAGAGGAACCTGTTCTTCACTCCAAAGGCCACATTCTCCTATTGTCAACCTTCTGGGGGCCACATGCCAGTGGTGGCGGATAAGGTCGGAGGCAAAAGTGGGCAGAACAGCTTGTGTGAACCTTACCTAGATAACAGGCTAGTGTCTACATGCAGTTTAACTCCTAGCTCTATCCTCCACCCAGGTAAGCAAAAAACCATTAAATCAGAATTCAAGGATACACTCCAGTTAGGCAAAAAACACACAAGAAGGGTGGAAGTAGGGCCATTTATGGGTGTGGCTGGGGATACAGCATGTCTTAGGTAGAATCCCAAAGGCCACCTAAGAAGGCTTAGCACAGGGTTCCTCTGCCCTGGAATATCTGAACTGGAGTTGCAGAAGTCAAATAAATACCTTCGGTGGAATAGAACAAATGAAGTGCATAGCAGTTTATCGCTACATTTAATTCTGTGCATCACAGCTGTTACTATTACCAAAACTAGCAACACTCTTGCTGTGGTGCTTAATCCAAGCTGGTAGACATTTTCAACTGCCTGAGCTATTGTGAAAATAGAAAGTTGCCTGCAAAAAGAATTAGAGGTGGTCAAATGGAGATCTTGCTCAAAGCCACGTGGAAATACACAAAGAAAAAGCGAACCAACCCTTTGCACCTAGGAATCCAGGTCTGGATTACATAATCTGCAAAGCAGCCTTGCCCAACTGGTGCCCTCCAGGTCTTTGGAACCGCAAGTGCCATCAGCATCAGCCAGCATGGCCAATGGACAGGGACAATGGGAACTGTAGTTCAGAGCTGAGGGGAACCATCCTGGGTAAGGAGGCATCAGAGCCTTCTTAGCAAGCAAAAAACTCAAGGGAGTCATGTTAACACAAGTGTGAAAGTGTTTGCGCCAAAGGATGGAACCTGCCATCTTTCACCATTGCCTTCAACACAAGAGCATGGCTAACATAATAAACATCCTGATGTTTATTGCTAGGGCGCCCTGACACAACTGTCATAACTTTCAATAGCTATCAGCCAGCTCCTGCAAGCAAGCATTTATTTAGATTGTTGCACTAATCCTTGCAATGTTTTTGGTGGCAATTTTCTTTCATTCTGCAAAATACAGCAGGAACCTGCTGACTCAGAGGCATCTGACTGCTCCAATGAGAACAATGGGCTGCTCAGCTACATCTGTCAGATGCACTGTGCATAGGAACTTCCATACAATTTTCGAGACAGCAAAATTTACACATGTATGTAGGTGTGCATGCGTGCCATACGTTTTGAACAATGCAATTCAGTGGGGGGGGGGTTCTCTCTGCTTTATTCTGTTCACTACTCCCAGCAAACCATCACTCCAGAACAGAGACGTGGGGGGGGGGGTATTTGTGTGTAAGGCCTCTAGTGCCAAAACACAGCTTTTCATCTTGCAGGGAATGACCCAATCACTTCAATGAAAGGGGCACTAGTGGGTGTACAAAAACTTGACTCCTTTATTGAAGTGAATGGAGAAGTCCACATGGGTGCTTCAGAGTACATAAAGGGCTCTGGATTTAGGACAACACTACTGCGTTAGAAAGGAATCTCAAAAAAGGGGTGAGAAATGCTGAAATGATGCCTAACAGATACAGAGCTGCCAAACCTGTCCTGTGAAAAATTACCACACACCAAGGACTGTATTTTACATTCAAACACATACACACACTTCTCTATGAGGCAATGACATGATTCCCCAGGTAACAAAATTTTAACATTGCATTCCACTTCTCCCCTTTTGCAAAATGTCAAAGCAAAATCATGCAGCTTGCCAGTGAGTTTCCACAAACACCATGAGAAAGAAAGTGAAATCTCTTAAGCCAATACCTTCAGCATCAGACCTTCCAGTTTCCCAAGAAATGTAAGACATCATGGGAAGTTTTCCAAAGGCAGCAACTGGGATTCAGGTCTCCAACTGATCTCCATGGTTCAAAAGAAAAACAAAACATGTCTTGCCAATGGATCAAAATGGACATGGTTTGCAAATTTTAGTTTTAAGAGTGCAAATTCATTCCCAATGAAATCAGTGCTGCAAAGATCCACCTCTTTCATTAGGGAAACCCCTTGGAATGCAACTCCCCTCATCGAAATACTTGGAGGAAGAGATGTACAAACATCACTGTTGTTTGGAAACAAAACACACTGGTTCTCCTCTCCCAGAGCTAAGACTTAATCAACCACCTATTTCTGCAGCACAGCAGAGCAGTCAAACTGCACCATCCTCAAGATGTATATGTGCTCCCATTGCAGCGAGGATCACAAATGCTTCATCCCTATTTATGGAAAATGCCTGATTTAATGCCTCTGCTACCATCCAAAGTTGCTGTTAAAGCAATAAACGCAACCCAGTGATTGCAAACAGAATGGGCACATTTTTCACTGCCATCAATGGTGGGCACAAGGGAGGTACACACTGGGCACAAAGATAAATGGGCAGGAGAGAGAGAAAGTATCAGTAAGGCTTAACACGCCAACTCACGTTTCTCATTCCGCTCTGAGGCTGAAAAAAAGCTATACTGTACCGGGCAAAAGATTTGTTCCGCGTGTACACTTATATTTACTACCACAACACCTGTCGTGCTGATGGGCAGGGTGGTGAAGTGAGGGTGTATACCTGCAGTACATCCCACTTGCACTTTGCAAAAAAGTTATTATAACCCCTTCCAGCAGAGCACACCAGCACCAAGAAGGAAGGCAGGTTTTGTCCTCACTGCACCAGTGTACTCAGGGATGCCACTGGATCCGAGGCTCCACTCTCATAGTGGTCCAAGTCATTCTAAATTAAACTGCATGCCAGCTGTACAGACCTATCCTGGGTTCCATTTTTTTTCTTCACAATAGAAATTGATGGATGCAGACAGTCCAAATTTAATGAGGGAGCACCATCAATCCTTCTTACACCTGCCTTTGAAATCCAGAAGCATATTACCAAAGGGTCCAGAGTGTTGTTCAACCTGCAAAGCATAAACCATCTAAGAACTGGTGCTCCTATCAAATAATTATCTGTGTAAACAAACTGGCTCTGGGCCACCAATGGCAGGAGGGGAAGGTTGCAAGAGGCCAACTTTTGAAGATTCCACACAGACACTCAATATCCAGCTTTTTCTCTTCTGCTCAAGTTGCTTAAAACTTACCTTGCTGAATACAACACAAAGGAACGTCACAAAGCCTGTTAAGAGTAAATCCTTGCTTGCAGAATTGCACCTCACACCCCCATAGCAGGAGAAAAAATAGCAAAATCTTTGACAGGCAAAGAGCGTTTCAGCAGATTTTAGAGAAACAAAACACAAAGGAGGGGTGAGGAAAAGCCATGTGCTGAATCTCTATAGTACTATCAGTATCCTATTCAGCTTCAAAATGTGCCTGCATATTTAAAATTGAGCACATGGTCATTAACAAGTCATCTTCTGTTCAATTCTCCTTTCCTCTACAAAAGCTTCTCCTGATACTCAAAGTTAGTTAACAGCCACAAAGGGAGGATGAGAAACAAAGACATCATATCACACCCAAAATATCATCAATGGATTCAGTCAATCATAATGAACACAAAGTGGAATTGTGCAGCTTCAAACTGCTGCATGTCTCAAGTAGATGACAGGAAAAAATCAAGGCATGACGGATACAGAATACTATCTTAACTCATTTAGACTGCTATTCTCTGCACGCTAACCAATGACAAAGTCCCACTGAACTTAATGAGACTCATATTCAAGTGATCGTATATAGGACTGCACAACACAGAACATGCAATGCAGAATGAATTCAACTAGGCAAGCTTCCACACATGGTGGAACACAATAAACTGCCTTATACAGAATCAGGCCATTGGCCCATCTAGCTCAGTATTGCAAACTGAAGGCAACAGTTCTCCAAGATTTTCTGCAAGAGTCATTCTCAGCACTCCCAGGAGATGCCAGGGACTTTTCTACATGCAAAGCATGGGCTCTACCATAGAGCTTTCATTGTTTCATTGGGTCCAACTACTTCATGGCTCTGTTTTGGTAAATCTGCTTGTCTGAAAGAATGGTGGCCACAGAAACCATGGCAGGCTTGAAGCCTACATAAAGCCAACAATATTATGGTAGTCAGCTGCAACAAAATGGAAGGCAGGGAAACCAATTTGCTAGACTTAGCTCTTAAAGTGGTCCAGTGGTGGAATGCTGAATTATTCTGCCTCTCTTCTAACAGAACAAAAATTAAAACCACTAGGTTGTTGCAGCAGAAAGTGAAAGAAAAAAGCAAGATACAACTGAGCAAACATTCTTGGCAGCAAGACTAAAGATACTCCTGCTATCATGCAAGTTTTGGGAAAACATGCCAGTAAGAGGTCTAGAACAAAAGAGGGGGTGTGGCTCAGAAAACTAAAGGTATGGTCATCATGGGGGGGAATTGGATGTGCCTGCCTTAAATAATGCCACAATGAAAGCCACAATACACAGAATGGACACAATACACAGAATGGACAGCACAAGCAGCAAAAAGTGAAATACCTCAATGTCTATTACCCACATCAATCAATTGCCAATGACTCAATTACGAAAATGACTGGTTCACTTCTTGCCATATGATTGTATTTCATGCTGAATATTATTATATTCAAGAAATAGAAATATGCAAGGACCCATCCTTATCCTCCTGTACATGCTTGTTTCATGTTTCAGCATTACATGTTTCAATGTAAATTACCTTCCTGAAATCAACAGATCTATTACTGTTTATGAAAAGCAGGAGAACAACTACAGTTCTATGTGAGTATCAATGGTTGATCTCTACACCAATCTCTATTATTCAACTGGGCCACTCCTTCAGTGTGTCTGTAGCACAGGATCCAAGATTCACAGGCATTCTCCACACGGCCACTTTGAATGATATAGCAAGACAGCAAATACCAGCCTTTAACTCCTTCACTGATATGTAGCCTTAGTTCTCAGGCATCCCTCAGCATGAGAATCAGGAGCATTGCAGGAGGAGATACTCTTAAGGATTATTTTGCAGATCATCTGCAACCAACTAATTAAACATTTACAGGGGAGAAACTCTACATTAGAGAGACCCAGTTCCTGCACAAGAGGCATGCAGCCTCAATCTGCTGAAGAAAATAAATGCAGAGCCCTCCCAAGTCCGTGGCAAAAATGTTCAATGAGCTCAGAGATACAAGATGGAGGCCCTGGTGTTCCAAATGACAAAATGCAACAGGAGGCGGGGATCACAAATTGCAATTTGCCAAGTAAACTTACAACCTCTCCTCTGGCAAACTTCCTACAGTGCTATGGATTCCTTGACATGTTACATGTTGGCATTCGTGATTCGCTATCAGTTAGCTATGGAGCATTGATCAGCATATGGCAACAATTCAAACAGTGTCTCATCACCACTGAATGGTATCTGAAGCACAAGAGTCAGCAATTTCCGTCTTCAATGAATAGCACAAACTGCCACCTTTCCTGCTCCCCACTGAGAAGTTTTAAAGTCACTAACTTTACCTTGAACTACAAGAAGAACATAACAAAAATGATAATATCTCATTATAAATGTGACTAGAGCCTTCCCAAGCATTGCATATCTATTTTTTTTTGGGGGGGGGTTGAGCGGGAGCCTAACCAACTCATAGTCTTATCCTATGCATATTAATTCAGATTTAAATCCCACTGTATTTAATCGTTTCCACTGACCTATCAGCATGTCTAGAACTAGGTTGTCTATTAATTAGACAGGAAGCTCCACTGTGCTCAGTGGGGACTTACAACAGAGTAAGGACTTTGAAACCAGACACTCGCTTTACCCAGGCCAGCGGTTTCTCTCCCAAACCCTTACAAACCACAAGCAACTCCTTCAAGACTGTTGACAGTTTCAGACACATATCTACTACAGGTGCTACTGTTAGAACAGCATCATTACTGTTCCGAACAAACGCTCAGCGAAGCCATAAGAGTTCCTAAGATTTCTCAGGACTTCATCATGGGAAGTTATTAAGCCTTCAAGCCAAACACATATAAAGGGGGGGGGGTGTAAAAAAGTAGTTTCCCCAAACACGATGTTAATCTAGAATGTGTTTCTGTAACTCTGCCTGCATGGGCTTCAAGGCTCCGGCCGCACCTAGGACTGGAGTTGGCATTTGGGTGTGGCCCCCAAGCCGAGTCCCCCCTGAAAAGAGGAATTTGTTCCCGGTGCCATCTGACCTTGGCGGGGGCGAGGGATGCCCTAGCGGTAGAACACCTGCCTAAGGGGTAAGACTGAAATAAAATAAATATAAGCAAAGGGAAGAGCAACGCCCTTCGAAGAAAGCGCTCCCTCTCCGCCGAGGCTACCCACAAACGCCCCTTTTCCTTCGACTGAAAGGGAACCAGAGTTGGATCTAGGAAGGCGCCTCTGGAGTAAGCGAACTCTTTTGCCAGTTCCGAGTTCGCCGCGCGGATTAGTTACCAGGCTTGTCTTTCACAACAGACGGCAGCATTTTATTTTTTATTTTTTTAAAAAGCAACCTGTACGCAGCTCCGCCCTCTCCGTAGATAAAAAAAGGGGGGAATACACACACACACACGCCTGCAGAGTAACAGGAATCCGAGATTCGCCCTTTGATCGACTTTGCGAGCGAGCGTGGGGGAGCCGAGCAAGGGAGCAATCGAGCAGCGGCCCCCCCACGCACGCGCCCCCCATATCGCCCTTTCATAAATGTCCAATTCGCTTGCCCGTCCTCGGAAGCGAGCAAGGCATGCATGTATTTAAAAAGAAGGGAGGGCGCTCAGCCCCACGAAGGAGACATTTCCAAAGGGGCGGGGGCAGTTAAAGACGGATTGCTTCCCTTTACACAGAGAGGATCAACAGGGCGCAAGCACACCTGAACGTCTCTGGCCAGGCTTTTCTCTCTCTCCGCCCCCCCCCCCAACTCGGCCACCTCCGTTTCCAGCAGGCAAAGCAGCCAAGGGCGGCGGGGGAGGCGCTGATTCGCCGTCGAGAGGAAAGAAAGGAACACACCCCTCTGCCCCTCTCGGAGGAAAGGAAGATGGGGGCGCTGCACAAGCGAAAAGGCATGGGGGGGGATGGAGATGATCCCGAGGGATGCAAACGAGCGGGGGCGGGGTGGGAGTTGAGAAGGAAGGGGAAGGAATGTCACCTGGACACGGTCGCTACCGAAGACGCGGTGGGAAAGAAGGAAGCGAGTTTGTAGTATCGTGAGAAAACGCACACGCGTGACCAGGTCGCTCCCTCCTCCCACTCCTACTACTACTACCACCGCCGCCTCCCCGGAGACCTCCACGTGATCCCGCTGCCCGCCTGGCTCCGCAGAGCTCCAGCCACACCGCCCGGGCGTCGGTCGCCCCTGTTGCCCCGAGTGGCTCCAGCAGGCGGGGCGAGGGGGCGAAGGCAAGCGGTGGCATCGGGGTAAAGGCGAGGGGAAAGATGGGGGTGGGGAATCGTCGCCATGGCTAACCTTTTTCTTTTCTTTTTTTTCCTTTTCCCCGAGTAATCCGGAGTCAAGACGTCCAAGGATCCAAGGAAACGTTCATCTGGCGAGGAGAATCACAGGCTCCAGAGCCTCCTTGCAATTAATTAAAGGGACAAAAAATGCAGATTCCGAAGAGTAATGCGGGGGGTTGGGGTTTTAAAAAGCAGCCGCTTCTCTCTCTCTCTTCCCCCTCCCTGCTGCTTTCTTCCTCCAAGAGCGGCAAGGAAAATGAATCAGGCTGGCTTGCAAAGCGGCGGCGAGGGAGGCGGGGGGGGGCTAATAATGCAAGGCAGCTGCAGCGGGAGGCAGGAGCGAGTGAGCAGGAGGGCTGGCAGCTCAGCGAGAGAGGCACGTCATGAGCAACTGAACCAGCCTCCGAGGGAAGGGGGGGAGCGAAAGATCATCTATGCAACCAAACAGCCTTTGCACGGGCTGCGCTGCCTGCAGCCCGGAGTCCTTTCGCGTTTCCCCAGCCTTTCAAAGCGGCGGCGAGGCGCTCGCGGCAGATGCAATCGGATTTCGGAGCAGGTAGGTGGCCCTCCGCACCTGTGCGGATGCATCCGGGGCGGCCCACCCACTCCAGTCCTTTGGCACGTCCCGAGTGTGAAAAATGCAAGGTTTGATCGGGTTGCTGCAAGCCAATTCCGGGCTAAGCACGCGCTCCCCCCGCCTCTCCGCCCGGTCTGCTCCCAGGCTCCCTCTTCTCTGCCAGTCAGAGAGATGCAAATCAGCTAACCCCACCTCCTCGTAACTCCCTTCTCATTGTTCCGTAAACCAAGGTAAGCACACCACGCCCAAAAATCACACACGGCTCAGTTACTGTTAAGGTCACCGTCGTATATCCGGGGAAGGAGGCCAGAGCTCATGGATCTGTGGCTTTTGTAATGTGCTACCTTACCTGTGGCGATGTGCTGCGGTATAACTATATCTTTAAAACACTGTATTTTCCTTCACGGTACTTCTGTGTGCATAAAGTACCTTGCAGGGTCTGAACAATTTGCATCCCAGTTTGAAACCTTGGCCGGCATGAAAATTGGCATCCCAGTTTGAAACATCTGCTTGCATCAATATTTACCTCCAAATAAGCAGCTTTTAAGTGTGGAAACCTACAGCAAGTTAAGGCCAAAGCAGTGGTTATATTTCTAATGATTTCCATGCTGCCATTCCAAGGTGGCTCATAAGAACGAAATCAAAACAAGTTGAAATGCATTTTTTTATAAATCTCAATCCTGGGCCACCCAGTGAGCTTTGTGGATTTTCAATTGCAGTCTTTTCCACCTCTTCTATTGTGTCTGTGGTTGTATGGCCCAGCCACACCCATGTGTACAGTATTGTGTGCAGGCGATACTAGCTGGCATACATGAAGACAAATTGCAAAACTGGGGACACTAAAATATCGATTACTACGTGATTCCACCTTTCGTGATGGGCTGCATAATCCTATACTCATATAACGCCATTCCACAGGTATAGCAGCAACATAGCTAATGCATATTCTGCCTGGTATGGGAGGTCACAACCATAAAGCCTGGGGAATGCAGAAGCAATGTAAAAATGGCAGACACGCCCAAAGCAACCCTGGATATCGCCACAGTCCACCGTTTAGGGATTGTGGTCAGCGTAGAAGCCCAGACCCAGAGCAAACCTGCGCAGGCCAAGCCAGGAGTGTGTCCATCACACTGCCATGCCCCCGATACTCAAGGACCATGGGGTAAAGCAAGTGTAAGGTGAAGGTAAGGTAAAGGATCCCTGCACGGTTAAGTCCAGTCAAAGGTGACTATGGGGTTGCTCATCTTGTGTCAGGCCAAGGGAGCCAGCGTTTGTCCACAGACAGCTTTCTGGGTCACATGGGCAGCATGACTAAACCACTTCTGGCACAACGTGACACCATGACGGAAACCAGAGTGCATGGAAACACTGTTTACCTTCCTGCTGCAGCGGTACCTATTTATCTACTTGCACTGGCCTGCTTTCGAACTGCTAGGTTGACAGGAGCCAGGACAGAGCAACAGGAGCTCACTCCATCACGGGGATTTGAACCACCGACCTGATCGGCAAGCCCAAGAGGCTCAGTGGTTTAGACCACAACACCAAGTGTACAGCCAAGGCAGCCCTGTGGTGCTCTCTGTTAGAACTATGGCAGACACATTTGGGATGTTTTCTTCCTCCCCGCCCCCTACATTGAGGAAAGGTATAAAAGCAGGCAGCACAGGGCTTTTGCACACAGCTTTGCAGGTAAACTTCCTTTCAGCTGAGGCATGTCTATAGTTGGTCCATATACGACATCAGGTGTAGGCAGAGGCGTACCTGTGCTCCTCTGCACCCTCGGCAAGGATATTTGGCTGCCCAGAGCAGCAGCATGTGGAGCATGCTGGTGAGACAGAGCAGAGAGGCCAGATTTTCACGTGTTCCTGGGCCTGTGTCTTTGGCAGGAGCCAAACTGACCAACCTCTAGGTGTGCCTGTGGGTGTAGGGCAGGTGGGCCTGGCCAGAATGGGTTCACAGGCCAAATGGTGGACCTATTTAGATCCAAATGTGGGAGGTTCCTCAGCCCAAGAGAGGAGGGGAAGGAGGAAACTCGCATCTTGTGGCAATGGTGAGACTGGCATTCTGCCAACAGAGCAGGACTTCTGATGAACCCCTCAGCCAGCAGTGCTCCAGTACAGATTTGCATCCTAAAAAGCTAATAAATGTGAAACTCAAATTTTAAACCAGAAATTTACACCTAGGGATGTTATCACTATATACTAATACTAGTCCGGGGGGTTAGGGTTAGGGTTGAAAAAGATAAATATGAGTGGGAATTGGGCAACTTATGGAAAATTAATACAAAAGGAAGGGAGTAAATGGAAGATGAAGCCATATGAAGAAGTTAAAGCTGCACTATCGCCAAGTCAATGAAATGTTTAAACAGGATTTTAAGGGGAAAGGATTTGATGAAAATAAATCAAAGTTTGAAGTAGAGATATTAAGCAATAAATATAAAATTTTGTCTAAAATGTACAAATTGCTGCTTGAATGGCATCTGAAAGATGAGGTAAAGTCGGTTATGATACATTGGGCTAAAGATTTTGGGTATAATATACAGTTAAATGATTGGGGAAAACTATGGAAAGAAGGTTTAAAATTTACTGCATGCAATGCCTTAAAATGTGATGAAAATGATGTATAGATGGTATATGACACCTGTTAAATTAGCTAAAATGTACAAAGTGAGTAATAAATGTTGGAAATGTAAAGAAAAAGAGGGAACATTTTATCATATGTGGTGGGAATGTAAAAAAGTGAAAAACTTCTGGGAAATGATATATAATGAGATGAAAAAAATGTTGAAATATACATTTATTAAGAAACCAGAAGCATTTTTACTTGGCATTGTAGGAGATGATATAAATAGAAAGGATTGCAAATTATTTTTGTATGCAAGAATATTATTGGCACAAAAGTGGAAGCAAGAAGAAATACCGTCAAAAGAAGAATGGAGGATGAAACTGATGGACTATGCAGAATTAGATAAATTAACAGGAAGAATTTGAAACCTGCGGGACCAGAGATTCACAGAAGACTGGTGTAAATTTATGGACTACTTGAAAAGTAATTGTGACGATCAGATTACGCTTGTAGGTTTGCAAGAAGTTTTGTAAGGCGAACTATTTGAAATATTGCAAAAGAGGTAAAGAGGAGAACTGTTAGTTAAGATAATTAAAGGCAATATGAATTTAAGAAATGCAGAAGTGATAAGAATGGAGGATCATCAGAGGTGCTGATGGAAGTCCAAAAAGATTGTATAAGAAGTGAAGTTCTGTTGTATGATTGATAATCAGTATGTTAAAATTAATAAAAATTATTATATTAAAAAACAATACTAGTCTGGGGGGGGCGGGGACAGCAGGAGAGGAGTATTCCATTCATGCCTGCTTGTGGGCTTCCCATAGGTATTTGGTTGACCACTCTGGAAAAGAGGATGCTGGGCTAAATGGGCCTTTGGTTGTTTCCTTATCTACAATGTTATTAATTGCATAAAGAAATAAAAGGCTTGGCAATTAGCCTCTTGGTACTTCCACCAGGTGTTACTGTTCAGGCTTCCAAGTTACAGTGAAAGCTATTTGCTCTTTTGTGCTTTTACCAGATGGGTTTGTTTCTGCCCACAACCTCCTTGTTTGCTGACCTTTGGGGGCTTATTTTATTTTGCTGTCCTGCTGGTATGTTTTGATGTCCGAAAGAACAATGCCTTCAATGTGAACCATCCTTGGCGTGGCGTGTGTGCATGTTACAGCCCATCAGTGGCCTAGAATTCCACTGTATATTTGCACAGAAATAATTTGCATTAGTTAAATAACATAAAGTCATGCATTTTTAAATGTGCGCAGGCAAACATTCCAGGACTGTGAGCTCCCTAGATATGGAGAATGAGTGCTAACAATGGAGATGGTCCTGCAAATTCAGCATCAATTGCGTGTAATATGTTTGTCAATTGATATGCAAATTTGATGTCTCTATTTTGCCTTTGGCCTCAGGCTCCTGACTAACTGCCAAGATGGTAACAGGTGTTGCTAAGTCAATGCCACTTCTTAGATGGCATATTGTGTTAGCAATAGGATGCAAGCATTTTTAGAAAGCTTACTATGTTATGGGTGTGGGAGGAGAGATAAGGTTTCCAGTCTAGAATTTAGACCATAACAAAGGAATTGTGCAGGTTGTGTGCCATCTGTCGTTGCAGCATTGTGACTTGACAACCTTTAAAGGGGCAACAGCCCCCCCCCAAAAAAGTGGATAGTGTGAGACTGAATTTCATACCTTGTTTTGATACAAGCTTCCAGGTATATATTAATATTTTGATGTGCTTTTTGTTAGGGCTGTGAAATGATTCCACCAGCAGGCAGATCTTCAATATAGCAAACCATTGGTCTGTCCGATTTGCAAGCCAGCGTTGGACTTAACCACAGTTTCCCAAGTTTGTAGGAAAAGGGGAACTGTGGTTTAATAAACCCCAGGAGTTTTGTGTTAAGGTAAACAAGGGAAGGAGGACGGAAGGGAAGGAGGGAGAGCATGGGCACAATGCTTATTTTCAATCTGATATATATCAGAAGTCAGCGGGGAAGCTCTGCCGGCAAGGCGCACACCAATGTACCGACCCAAATAGCAGCCAAGTGGAAACGACCAATGGTGTTAGCCAATGGAAATCTCTGAAATGGGTAATTCTAGGAGTGGAGGGGGGTGGAGCCAGCACAGGATTCACTGGGCCCTGAACCACCTCTGCTGCCATCATGTGACAGAAATGGGCTCAATTCATTTCTTGATTCATTGATTTCAGCAGGACTAAATTTTGACTAGCTCTGCCTGGATCCCACCCCTTGCCTGAGTAAAAGGCAATGCTGCACCACTGAACGTCTTTTCACAGAGGACAGCACTGATTAAAATCCAATTAAAAAATTCGCATTCTAAATCTGTCATTAATTAGTTGATTAATAGATTAATTAGTGCGATAAGTCAGCAGTGCTGTGCAAATTTCACATGCATATGTCTATGGTTTAAATCTGGTTGGCCTCCAAACCAGCTAGGATCATGATCATTTTCCTAAAATAAAACATTGGGGGGAGGAAATGGTTATTTGCGTACAGAAAATAGCCTTAGATTCTGCTTTCAGAATCATATCAACACATCTGCATGTTTGAAATATATGGGATGCACTTCAGTTCCTTTTAGTAAACACAATAATATGGAATCCCTTTGTCCGTCAATAGTTCAAGAGTAGCTAGAAAAAGACTTAATTATATGAGATTGTTCAGCATAGAGGACCATGCCGTGAAAAATGGCTTCACCTCTTGTGACACCTGCAAAAGCATGATTTCCCCCCCAAAAATCGGGACCATCGTGAAAACTCTTAAGCCATCACGGCTTTTCATTTTGTCACACAGAGTCCCGAATGCCTATTTTTGTTGAGGTACACTAACCAGAAATGGCTTCATGTTGGGGGAAGCAGGGGAAAGAGAGGGTTGCTAACTGAGGCTGCCTTCTCCTCCTCCAACACCACCTCCTTTGCTGCAGCTCCTGGGAGTCAGAGAGGACAGAGTGCGGGGAAGAGAGAAAAGTATTGTGCCAGATAAGAGGCAGGGAGCCAGGCAGCCTTCCCCTCCCTCTTTTCTCCCTGTGTATTCCCTAAACCTGTTCTATAGAACTGCTTTGGGGTGTGCATTGGGAGAGAAGAGGCAAGGGAAGCTCTGTAACATAAGCAGAATTTCTTGTGTTAGCATAAATACCTTGTTCAAAAAAGGTAAAGGAACCCCTGACCATTAGGTCCAGGCGTGGCTGACCCTGGGTTCGCGGCGCTCATCTCGCTTTATTGGCCGAGGGAGCCAGCGTACAGCTTCCGGGTCATGTGGCCAGCATGACTAAGCCGCTTCTGGTGAACCAGAGCAGCATACAGAGACTCCGTTTACCTTCCCGCCAGAGCGGTACCTATTTATCTGCTTGTACTTTGACGTGCTTTCGAACTGCTAGGCTGGCAGGACCAGGGACCGAGCAACGGGAGCTCATCCCGTTGCGGGGATTCGAACCGCCGACCTTCTGATCGGCAAGTCCTAGGCTCTGTGGTTTAGCACACAGCGCCACCCGTGTCCCTTGTTCGGTACCACCCATTAAATGCATGTGGACAGGCTCTCTCTAAGGGAGGTCCAAGTTTCATCTGTGCCCCTGCTCACGCACACACGGAGAATCCTGGAAATAAAAGGGTAGGCTGCAAGGCATCTGTGATGGATGCTTTCTGGTGTCATGTAATGAGCCTTAAGTCAGAGATCTGGACTAGATGGGGTGGCTAAGGAGATTCAGTTTCCTCACTAAGTCATCAGCTCCATGGATAAACTCTTGCAAGTCACTTTGCTACTATGACAGGCAATAAAGCATAATGGCAAAAATGGAAAGATAACAGGAATCACCATATAAAAATCAAGTTGTGCTTTAGGGCAGAGCATTAAGGAGGAAACCGATAGATGTTAACTAGTATCATGAACTCCCCCTGCAGTTTCAATAAGTTATTATTCTCTTTGAGCTAAAAAGCCTTGCACAGTATTGCTGTGCGCTATAAACATGCCACATGCGCCATCCAAAAGCATTGAATGAAGTTGTGCTTGGCTAAATTGGGAAAGGACTTCATGAAGGATATCGCAGATTTCTATTGCACAACATACACAATATGGCTGTATTAGCATAAGTCCTTACCCTTAAACTGTCCTCACAACTTGGGGCTGGATTAAACATAGAGTATGTCAAAGAATATAATAGCCCTCCTTCTGATTAATTGATTTAACACAGCTTTCATCTCTCTCTCTCTCTTTAGCATTCCTCATAGATCAGGAAATGGTGGTCATTTCTCTCTGAGGATAACAGTTGCTTCGTACTCAGTGGATAAATGTAATTTTCTAGTAGCCTGACCAAAGTGGAGAATGACCACATTCTCCGATGGCAACACAATTCATAGAAACATAGAATCATAGAACTGTAGAGTTGGAAGGGACAACCATGCAATTCAGGAATCTCAACTATATGATGGGCGACCATCCAACCTCTGCTTAAAAACCTCCAAGGAAGAAGAGTCCACCACTGCTCATAGGGGTTTGTTGCACTGTCAAACAGCTCAAGCAGGAAGAAAGTTCTTCCTGATATTTAGCTGGAATCTGCTTTCTTGTAACTTGAATCCATAGGTTTGGGTCCTGTGCTCTGGAGCAGGAGAAAACAAGTTTGCTCCATCTTCCATGTGGCTGCCCATTAGATATTTGAAGATGGCCATCTTATCTCCTCCAGACTCCCCTTTGCCAGGCTAAAAATACTCAATTCCCTCAACTGTTCCTCATTAGGCTTGGTTTCTAAACACTTGTTCATCTTGGTCACACATTCCAGCTTATCAATTTTTTTTAAAATTGTGGTGCCCAGAACTGGACACAGTACTCTGGGGGTGGTCTGACGATGGCAGAATAGAGTGAGAATATTACTTCCCTTGATCGGGACACTATACTTCCTGTATGGCATGAGTATGAATGTGTGCATGAGGGTTCTAGGAATGGCTAAGTAAACTAGGTTTCAGAACATGGATTAGCATAGGACTATGATTTCCTTCATTCTGACCATGTCAATGGTTACTTACAAAGGTTGTTTTTGCTTCTTAGATGACATCAATCACAGTTCCAGGACTGGGTCAGCTACATTAAGCTAAGTATGTACCAAAGTGCCTATTATAATGGAATTCAATAGCACATTCGCACTGTGCACAAAATCATAACCCACTATTTTAAATGTGTTCAATGTCGTTTACGTGGGGTAATCCGATGTCTAAAAACAGGTTGTAGGCAGTGCAGGCCCAACCCTGTCAATGTAGAATTGGAAGGGGCCACAAGGGTCATCTAGTCCAACCCCTGCAGTGCAGGAATCTTTTGTCCAACGTGGGGCTCGAATTCATGACTCTGAGTCTCATGCTCTATCTACTGAGCTAGCCCAATCTCCTGTAGGAAAGAATCTGCAGGAGATTTTGTTACCATTAGCAGAAGAGAAGGAAGATTATGAGCTGCTTCTGAAGTGACATGCAAAAATATCCCACCCTCATGTGCAGGATCTGCCTAAAGAAATGTGGGAACAGAATGTGTTCCTAACTCTCACTGCTAGCACATGATTTAGAAATTACACCCAGCCACATGCTGTTGATTATTTAATAATAGTCAAAATACCTTTCCCCTCTCCAAGGACCCGCAAATTCTCTATGCCAATTAAGAAAAGTATGCATTTGGGAAGGGTGTATGTTAATGTTTATACCTTCCTCTCCTACAAGATGTAACCACCCTACAAATGCTGTTCAGACTAGTGATTTAGAAGAGATGAGAAGATAATTTTTGTCTCCTTGAGATCTACAGAGCTTTTTTAAAATTTCTCCTCTCGTCATCTATGTGTACCTTTCAATTAAGCTGTCATAATGCTGAGCTTAGCACTTGCCTTCTTCCAGACGGGGTTTTAACAAACTGGTTTCTTCAAAGACTATGATCTGACCTAGTGTAAAGATGGGGCAAAGTGTGGGTGTTGATTTTTTTCTCCGCCAGTTCCCATTGAGATGGATATACACAGGTACAAACATGGCAGCGAGTTAACAGAAAACCACATTTGCTGCCTGGTCCTGTGGATGCGGGTGGCGCTGTGGGTTAAACCACAGAGCCTAGGACTTGCTGATCGAAAGGTCGGCGGTTCGAATCCCCGCGGCGGGGTGAGCTCCTGTCGTTCGGTCACAGCTCCTGCCCACCTAGCAGTTCGAAAGCACCCTTAAGTGCAAGTAGATAAATAGGGACCGCTTTCTAGCAGGAAGGTAAACGGCGTTTCCGTGTGCGGCGCTGGTGCTGGCTCGCCAGATGCAGCCTCATCACGCTGGCCACGTGACCCGGAAGTGTCTTCGGACAGCGCCGGCTCCTGGCCTCTTGAGCGAGATGAGCGCGCAACCCTAGAGTCGGTCACGACTGGCCCTGACGGGCAGGGGTACCTTTACCTTTACCTGTGGATTCTATGGCTGGCGAGGAAGGGCAAGTTCCCTGGCACTCTTCTTAATAGGATAGTACACCCCAGTTATGACTCGTGTACATTTGCAGCAGCCTCCATTATTGCATGGCAAAGATAGCATATAGGAAAACTACCCCATTGCAAGAGGCATTGTGCAACACAACAGTAGTATACAACAGGGATGGAGCACATCTACACTAGACTGCAAACATAGTTTCTGCCCCTTAGCTGGTATAATGGCTCTGGCTCTGCTCTATGGATGAGTTGTCTCTTAACAGTGACATCAGGGCCGTTATGACACAGCCTAAGTGCCATAGCCTCACCACTGCAGTAGAGAAGATTGGAATATCAGAAGCTTAGGATGGTATCCGGCTAAGTTTTAGAGTAGACCCCCTTAGTCATGTCCAAGAGCTGTTCAGTAGTGGAACAGACTCTCTTGGGAGGTTGTGCACTATGTCTCCTTGGAGGTTTTTGAGCAAAGGTTGGATGGTCACCTGCTATGGATGCTTTAGTTGAGATTCCTTCATCGCAGGGGTTGGACTAGATGACTCTCGGGACCCCTTCCAACTCTACAATTCTATGATTAACCTCAGTGAGTCTACTTTGAGTACAACTAGCATTGGCTACAACAGCCCTTAGCTTTTCACTGCAACAACCAGCCACATAGTTCAAGATAACACAGAAAACCACAAGCAGAAGAATAGTATACAAATTTAGGATAAAAATAGCTTGAATGAAAAATATGTTAAATTATAGAATTGTAGAGCTGGACTTCAAGAGTCATCTAGTCCACCCTCTGCAATGCAGGTGTCTCAACTAGATCATACATGTTGAGAATTAATAATATATAATCTCTGCATATTTGCAAGTCAGGCATGTGTAGCCATAGCCTGGATTATCTTCTATTTTTATTTTTAATGGTCAGTACCATCCAGTGGTTGTAAGGTACAGTACTATTCAGGGCAGGATCAATCTTCGTAGTCCAATATTTCTGATAAAATTGCATAAGATTATCACACATGTTTTCTACTCCTGTAAAATGTGAGCAGATTGCCTTTGACAAGTCAGTCCCTTTATATCTACTGAAGCTTTGCCAAGGGCCTCCCAAGAGGGTATGACAGATTCTGCAGCTAATGTTCAAACTCAAAATCTGTTTTTGTTTTTTTATTTAAAAAAACCTTAGTCTTGGAAAGTTGAGTTTACTGTTGCTTTATTAGGTTTCCAAATGGGAATCCAAATCTTGAGTTAACTCGTGTAAAGGTTGACAAGATTTTAGGCTATCAAACTATAATTTGTAATTTGATTTACATGTTGATAAATATTTTTGCATAGTATACCTTGCCCAGTTTTGCCTTTTCCTTGTGCCATGCTAATCTATAGACAGACTAGGGTACAATGTGCACAAGGGGGGAAAGTGTACACGATCCTGCCCTGAAATACAGAAGCTCATGCAATTAACTCAGGTCTTCAAGGGTGCAAAGCAGTAGAGATGCATCTGGGAGAAGTCAAAATGAACTTGAGGGGGCTTACCTCTGAGCAGACAGGTACAGGATTGCAGCATAAATTGTACTGAATGTGAAGAGTGGCAGAGAATCAATCATGTTCTGGATTGCAAGGAAATCTTAAGCATTGGCATTTTGCAATCCTAAACCAGACAAGTCAAGAATCCAAACAATTAAGATCTATGAAAGCAAAACAAATGGAAGAACACAAATATGGTAGTCATGTGTCCTGCTTTAGAGAGGACTTTTTGAAGGTGTCCCCTATTTGAACAGTTGTCTGGTCCAAGTCCAATTTAGTGATAAAGAACTCTAAGAACTCTATGATAGCCATGTTCAAATATATAAAAGGATGTCACATAGAGGAGGGAGAAAGGTTGTTTTCTGCTGCTCCAGAGAAGCGGACACGGAGCAATGGATCCAAACTACAAGAAAGAAGATTCCACCTAAACATTAGGAAGAACTTCCTGACAGTAAGAGCTGTTCGACCGTGGAATTTTCTGCCAAGGAGTGTGGTGGAGTCTCCTTCTTTGGAGGTCTTTAAGCAGAGGCTTGACAACCATATGTCAGGAGTGCTCTGATGGTGTTTCCTGCTTGGCAGGGGGTTGGACTCGATGGCCCTTGTGGACTCTTCCAACTCTATGATTCTATGATTCTATGACAAGAGAGCAGGGACATCAACTGTTAGAACCTGGACAGCAGGCACATAGGTCATATAGTCAGGCTTCACTATGTATGCAATTCTGTGATTCATAATTCATGGACGTCATTTCTAGACTGCCCATTGACCACAGTCCGCAGGGACTTCCTAATTAAAATCATGCAGTATTTCCAGTGGCGTAGCGTGGGTTGTCAGCACCCGGGGCAAGGCAAGTAATTTGCGCCCCCTAACCCGTGGATTTGCGCCCCTAACCCTAACCCCCAGATGTTGCGCCCGGTGCGACCGGCCCCCCCTGCACCCCCCACGCTACGCCACTGAGTATTTCTACTTAAATTGCAGTAATCAGGTTTTATTCAACTAACTTTTACTAGACCCACTGAAATAAATGGACCTAGGTCAGTCATGGTAATTAATTTCAATGGGTCTGCTCAGAGTAAAAGTTAGTTGAATACAACCCATCACTTCTAAATTTCACACAGATCCACACCCTCTTTTGTCCACTTTTTTTCTTGGCTCATAGCTCCTCTTTGGGCAATGCATTAGTGGCCATCAGAATACCAGCTCTTGAAACCACAAAGCATGTTTCTCCAAAACTGTGGCATTCTCTAGATGCTGGGATCTTGCAGCCTGTCTCTGCACAAAATATACTCCTCTCTGTGTCTACCAGCTTCTTCGCTAACTATATCAACCTATGGTTGTAATGACTTTCAACTCAATGTACACCTTATACTGAGTCAGACCATTGGCCTAGTTCAATGTTGTCTACAATGAATGGCAGAAACTCTCCAGAGTTTCAGAGAAAGAATCTATCCCAATCTCAGTGCAGCTACCTCATATCCTTGCAACAAGCTATGCTGGGAACTTACACATGCGGAGCATGTTCTCTGCCACTGAGTTATGGCCCTGCCGTCCCTGTATCCTTCTTACTCTCTGGAGTTCTATCTCCAGTTCTGGACGCAGCACTTTAATAAGGATGTAGATAAATTGTAATGTGTTCAGGAGAAAGCAACAAAGATGGTCAGGGTTACAGAAAATGAGTCCTATGAGGACCAGTGTATTTAACCTGGAGAAAAGGCAATGGGGACAGGCAGGCTGAGGACATGACAACACTCTTTGAATCAGTTGTGTGTGGTGAATTTTTTCATAGGGGAACAGTGAGGGCCAGAGGCACCAGCTTGCAAGTGCAATTGGGGGGGGGGGAACGTTGCAGACGTGATGTCCTGGTGTCCCGCATGTGAGCATTGTGCCTCGCTCCCTAAGCTGGGCAGAAGCTTTCCTGGCTTTGGGAAAGAGGTGCCAGGCTTTAATACTTGTTCTTGTTCACTTGAGGCCTTCAAGCAGAGACTGGTCATTTATCTTAAGGGGATGCACTGGCCCTGGGTTTCCAGGGCTTAGACTAGGTGGTCCACCTGGTCTCTTCCAGCTCCATGATTCTTCTATTTTCTGCTTGTCCATAAGTGGTGAAACATGGACCACTTATAATCACCATCTCCAACTCCTTGAAAGATTCCATCAACGGTGTCCGGGAAAAAATACACATCACTTGGGAAGACAGCTGAACTAATGCCAGTGTACTGGAAGAAGCAAAGATCACCAGTAACGAAGCAGTGATTCTTCAACATCAACTTCGTTGGACTGGTCATATTTTGTGTCTTCCAGAGCAACTACTCTATTCTGAACTTTAAAATGGAAAGCATAATGCTGGTGGTCAACAAAAGAGGTTTAAAGACTCTCTCAAGGCAAATCTTAAAAAATGTAGTATAAACACCGACAACTGGGAAACACTGACCTGTGAGCGCTCCAGTTGGAGAACAGCCCTTACCAAAGGTGTCATGGGCTTTGAAGACGCTCAAACTCAGGACAAAAGGGAGACGCATGCTAAGAGGAAGACACGCTTGGCAAACCCTCACTGTGATCAACTCCTGCCCAGAAACCTATGTCCCCACTGTGGAAGGACATGTGGATCCAGAAGTGGCCTCCACAGTCACTTATGGACTCACTGTTAAAACCGTGTTTATGGAAGACAATCTTACTTGGCTACGAGTGATCACAAAAGAAGCAGCAGGTGTGTTTTTAGGACCCACCTTGTTTTTTATGACTGTAGTCTTTGTAGTATTTTAATTTGGTTTTTTTAATGGTGTACTTTAAATTATAACCCACCCTGGGACCTTAGGGGGAAGGGCAGGTAACAAATGTGGAAGAAGACGATCTTACTCGGCTACAAGTGATCTCCAAAGAAGAAGAAGAAGATTCTCTGCTTGTTCCCAGCTCCAACAACTGACTCTCTGTCCTTCTCTCTCTCTTGTATTCCAAGCTCTCTCCAATTTTCAGCCTCCTTCCTTCGCACCCGCCCACCCCAGATTTCTCGGCCTAAGCGACAAGTGCAGCCTTTCCGAGTATAGCCATTACAGTCTCATACATTATATATGCTTTGGGCCTTTCCTAGGCCCCTGAGAACGATGGCCAGATATTTTTTGCCAGTGGTATAAAATGAATCTCAGACAGGCATGCCAAGCACTCTAGGAAAAGATTTACAAAGGCAATAAGCCTTAAAGGGAGGGGGAAGCATTTCACAGGCGACTATTCCATTTTTTAAAAAGCATTATGAAGGGCTCGTTATTGCACATTGAATGTAACATATATGATGGGCACCTTGGCTAAAGTATTACCAAACTGCCTATGTGAAGTCTGTCTGCCAGTCAGATTTAAAGAAACAATTTTGCAGTGCTTTTTTCTTTAAAAAAAAAGTTTAGGGGTACTCTCATTTTCCTACTCATATTGAAATACTGCCCCTCAATGAGGCCAAACTTAGACTCACAAAATGTTTAGGGATATGCGTACCCCTGCATACCCCCAGAAAAAAAGCACTGCAATTTTGTATGTTGCCGAACTCTCGAGATTGGCTCCTTTTTTCATACATTGAAGTGCAAGGTAATTTGTCATTTAAGGAAAAACTAGCATTCACCGTTAGAAGAAAAGTGATTTCTTACAGTAATGCTTCACAATAAAAAAACCAACATGGACAAAGGCTCAATGGTCATCTGCATAGTTCAAAAATTAGAACTGGCTCCAACCAATTAATCAACTAAAGATATTAAAAGAATATTTATTTAAACAAGAACATATACTTCAATAACACAGAATACAAAGGATAGCAATACAGCTGAATTAAATTAATGCACACACATGTGTGTAGATGTGTGTTGTTTCATTCACATTCCCTGTAGGGGGATTATTATTATTGGCGTTAGGATATAGTAACATTTTTTAAAAAGAGAGTTTTGTTTTATTTATTAACATCAGGATATTGTCCTAGTACCCTTATGATATTCTTGCTTAAAGCTGAAAGGTTACTAATAATTTCAAATTGTATCATAGGAGGCATTTGAACATTGTTATCACTGATATGTAACATATTTTTTTTGCCACATTGTTTAAAATCATTCTTTCCTTATCTATCCTCTAGAGTACCTCAATTTCTGAGTTAATTTTTCAGCAGTAGCTATGGTCCAGATTTGCTTATGCCATAAATCCTTATTTAATCTCTCCAAATAGTTCCACTGTCTTGCCATAACTGGCCTGGCAGCTGACAGTAAATATTGAATCAGCTCTTTATCCAAAGCATATCCATTTTGCCCGTTCCATCTCCCCAGTAATGCTAATGAATGGATTTGTATCAATTCTTGTTTTGTTGTTCAGTTAATTTCTAGGAACACCACGTCCCCAAAAGCTGCTGCTGGCTGACAACCCCAATTGGAAATAATGTGGAGAAATGTACCAATGTGTTTCTGACAGGGCCATCTTTAAAGTTGGACATTCTTTTAAACCAAGTCACGACAACCCTGTTCACAATTTCTTCTAGACTTCACGCCCATTGAAATCAATAAGGCTTAAGTACGCATGGCTGTATTTGGAATCACAGCCACAGTCATTAGCTTCAATACAGAGAATGCATAAAAGTGAGTTAACAAATCAATGTTGTCTGACTACTCTGTTAATTCAAAGAAATCTGAAAAAGCAATCTCCACTCATTTTTACCTAAGTGTAAGTGTTGTTAGTACAAGGAGACCTAAGCCAAAAAAAGAGAAAGAGGATTCAATGCAATACAAATTTATCACCCAGCTTCTCCCTAAGGATTCGTGCACTGAAAGCAGTGCATTTGCACATACGCAAAGATCCACCATACATGCACAGAAACTACTGCAGGGCTGAGCCACACATTCACTGAGGGTTGTTTTTTTTAATGTATTTATGTGATTCCACTTATGAATCACTTCCCATAAGACATCTTGAAGCAATTCCGCAATAAAAACAATTCCATATGTAATAACAATTTCAAATCCCATACAGGCACAATCTGGGAGAGAGATCTACATTTAAAAGCCTTGTTGAAAAAGGAAAGTCTTCAACAGGCATGGAAAAGACAATAGGGATGGCACCTGTCTGATGTATTATGGGAGGACATTCTAAAAGGGTGGTGCTACCATACTAAACGGCCATTTCCTACATTGTGCAGAACGGGCCTCCTTATAAGAAGGTATCTGAACCTGGTATATTAGTGGTGAAGTGATCTTTTAGGCACCTTCTGCTTACAGAACATTCATCCAAACAAGAGAATACGGTAATAGAATCACAGAATTGTAGAGTTGAAAGAGACCATGGTTTTTATCTAGTACAACCCCCTGCAATGCAGGAATCTTTTGCCCAACATTGGGCTCAAACACACAGCCTTGAGGTTAAGAGTCTCATGCTCTACTGGCTGAGCCAGGGAGACTTCTATGGATCCTTCATGTGGAATGTCTGCATACCCTCCAGAGTTGAAAGAAAGCAGAACATATGCTTCACATATAGAATAGGGGGCCACCAACCTTTTGGGCCTGTGGGTGTATTTGCAAACTGCGTAAGCTTGTGAGCACAGCATGTAAGCGCGCACACACACACACACACACACACACACACATGCCACAGCCACACACATGCATGCAACAGATACTCCCCACCTCGCCCTGCCAGCAGTTCAGCTTTACAAAAGTGTTTTTCTAATCAATTTTTTCATTGAAAGCTTTCAATATAGAATACAATAAAAGCCAAACTCATTTTTAAAAACACATAAAGAATAGGTAGAAAAAAAGAGGAGCAGGAGGTTTCAAGGACTGAAGATCCCTGTCTTCCCACCGCTCTCTAAGGCTCCTCCCCTGGTTCTTTCCCCAGCAACTTGAGGCTCTGTTCTCTTGTCTCTCATTGCTCCACTTTCTTCATTTTTCTGCATGTTCTGGGAGACCAGGGTGAAGGGGAGCTGGTTGCAGCAGGAGGGAGAGACTCCCTGGATTCTTCAGCAGCCTGTCTCACTTCCTTCTCCTGCCCTGCCTCTCCTCTCCTGCCTTTGAGTCTGGATTGCCCTCTGCTGCAGCATCTTCCTGCTCACTAAACCCTGTTGCCTCATCAGCTTCCGACACTTCTGCTCCCTCTTCTCACTCTGACCACACATCATCATTCCACCACCAATCAGAGCCTTTTTCTCCTGGGGGTTCCATTGAGGGTTCCTCAGCTGCTGCCTCCCACCAATCCTCTGCATCCAGCCAGTCCATGATATTTAGGACTCAAGTGCAATGTTATGCCTGTGCCTACTAGATGCATATTGACACCCTTCTATGGAAGCCCAGATAGCAGGCCCTACAAAAAACTCCAGGGCTAACTCTGTCACCAGTTTTATTCAGGCAACATTACTACAGGACCGGATAACATCAGCCATGCCGCTGCCAATGGATCATTCACCTGAACACCCTCCAAAGTGATATATAGCACCACCTGTCAACAATGCCCTTCTGTTGTTTATCTAGGACAAACAGGTCAGTCTCTACTCAAGAGACTAAATGGACATAAATCTGACATTAAAGGGACAACATTCAGAAATGAGTGGGAGAACACTTCAGGCTCGCAGGACACTCTACAGTTAACCTCAAAGTCATCATGCTTTGCAAGAAGGCTTCAAAGAGAGACTCCAGCAACAAAGCAGCAAGCTAGAATTTAGCTGCAAGTCCTTTGAACTCAGACTTGATTGTGATTGAAAGGTATCTTTCTCACTAGACTAGAGGAAGTTTCAGCTTCCCAGGCAGATCCTTGCTGCAGTCACAGATACGTACCTAAAATAACAGTGTGCTGCTTGTAAAAAGAATCAATCTTTTTAAAAAGAAATAGTAGACACTTTTGAGTTATATGGTCCTATAAATGTGCAAGAACAAATTCAATAAAGGCATATTAAGTAATGTCTTGCATTGTTTTAGGGGTTGTTTTTAAAAGTCTGGAACAGATTAATCCATTTTGCACTACTTTCTATGGGAAAGCGCGCCTTGGTTTTGGAACACTTTGGTTTTGGAACAGACTTCCGAAATGGATTAAGTTTGAGAACCAAGGTACCACTGTATCTAATTGCCTGGGGAGGACCAATATGCATCCCCATCATCAATTTGGGCTGAGTGGGGTTTTTTGTTTGTTACCATGCTGGTGTGGGCAGAAGGGTATCAACTTGCATGTTGTTCTGCTTCCACTGTCAATATGGGGTCAAGAGGGGCAGAAAATTTTGCTTGGAGGGCCAAAGGATTAGATAGTCCTTCTTTAATAGGCAGGGGGAAGATTTCAGGAGGGTGGGGAAGAAATAAATAAACTCATCTGCAAGTACCAACAACATACACAGTTCATTTTCCAGACTGGGTAAAACATTAACAGGAGCACTTGGGGTTACCGATACAGGAATCTTGAAGGGTTTTATTAGATTGTTAGTTATTTGATTTGTTTATTTCCCATGACATTCTTACAGTTCCTTCATGACACACAGTTTTTGAATTCACGGTTTACAAGTGGGTCCCCCAGAAGGAAATGTTACATTGTGAGTTCAAAGCATCCAAATACCTAGGATTTCTGTATGAATCATTGCTCTGGGTACTTTCCACCTTTCAAACACCCTCTGCTGTGTATGGATCATTCTTTCCTGCCTTTGGGTGGTTGTACTTGACTCATTCAACTTCTTCTAACTTGACAGAGTTGCCTGTTCTCAGAGATGTTCTAGGCTCATCTTTTCCTAGTCTGGAGGACAAACTCCTCTGTGTGTGGATCACTCTGCTGTGCCTCTGCATTGAAAGGAGTGGAACGATTTAATCCTACCCGATTCAGAGACACAGTCACAAGAGTCCAACAAAGAGTCCTGCTAAAGTCTCTCTCTTTCCTTGCTGTACCTCATTCCTGGGATACCTAAAAAATAAAACCCCACATTGGGTGATTTCATGTCCGTCTGTGGCAGCTGCTTATTTTGAGAACCCTTGGCTTTGCTAGTTCAAGATATGATGCAATGCAATAACAGCCTCTCATTGCTTCATGTTGTTTACACAGGGTATGAAAAGACCCTTTGTTCCACTTTTCCAGTAGGTTGCCAATAGGGAGAAGAGAAGCGCTCACTGAAGGACTGCACTGGCGCTTGGTGTGGACGTATTATCCATGCTTTGCAGCAGGGCTCTAGGCTCAGAAGTTGCTCAGAGAGCCAGAACTGGTGAAGACCGGCCCAGAGACCTAGAAGAGTTTTGGTTCTTAAGGCTTATTTACATGATCCTGAAAAATGTGCCCTCTGCAAGCCTTTTTTGTACAGTTTTCCTGCAAGCCTCTTAACATTTCAGTAGCACCATATCTGGTGTCCATGAGATATGGATGACTAGGGCGAGGGGCAGCAACAATGCATTGCAATTTAAATGAGGCTGTTTCATTTATTTGTTTATTTACAGTGTGGGGGTGGGTGGGGACAATCCTGGGTGGCTTTAAAAGAGGACTGGACAAATTCATCAAGGAGAAGGCTATCCACGGCTACTTGCCATGATGGCTATGTTCTGCTTCCACAGCCATAGAATCGTAGAGTTCGAAGGGACTCTGAGGAACATCTAGGCCAACCCCCTGCAAGGCAGAAATGTGCTGTCCCATACTGGAATTGAACTTGCAACCTTGGCATCATCAGCACCATGCTCAAACCAACCGAGCTATCCAGACTCGGAGGTATGCTTCTGATTACCAGTTGCTGGGAACCACAGGAGGGGAGAGTGCTCTTATACTTGGGTCCTGCTTGTGGGTTTTCCATGGACATCAGGGTGACCACTGTGAGAACAGGATGCTGGGCTAGATGAGCACTTGCCTGACCCACCAGGATCATCTTACATTCCACAAGTGGATGTGGAATGGACACAACAGAAGACAAAGATTTCATAGAAAGTGTGATATTGGGAGCAATTACCCCAAAAGGAATGCCAGGTCTGTAAGGCAAACAAACAGAACTCATAATACTAGTAGCTGTAATAATAATAATAATAATAATAATAATAATAATAATAATAATAATGTATAATAATCTTCACAGTGAGCTGCTGCCGGTACAGTTGTAGGGCATGGCAGTTTCAAAGAAGGCAGGAGATGCCTGCCAGTCTTTGGTTCCCATGCAATAAATAGTCTTGCTATGTAGGTTGTATTCTTTGCAGGAACCTATTGAATTAAAATAATGGTGTTTCTTTCCATATGCAAAATAGTCTAGGCTTTTGAACTGCATATCTTGATATGACCAGTGTCAGGCACTGATAGCTTGAACAGCCCCATGATGTTTCTAGGCGCCTTATGTTTTTAGCTTCTGCGCCAGTGTCTAGTGTTAGGAGCTGGGAGGGCCTTCTGATACTGTACATATATTCCGGAACTTCCTCTCACCTCTTTGACCTCCTCAAAATCATCACCTCCTCTCCTTTCTGCATACTCACTGTCATTCAGAAGAAACCCCCCTGCCCTTGTTGGGTTAGGGAGGCTGTGGCCCTCCAGGTGTTTCTGGATTAAAACTTCCCTCATCCCTGACCATTGGTCAGGCTAGCTGAGGTTGATGAGATGGGTGTTGATGTCACACAACATCTGGAGAGCCCCCCTTGCACTAACCTCATGCTTCAAATCTCCATATCCTCTTGTCACAGCTGACAACAGGGAATACGCTTGTAGTATCCCTGTTCCCTTTCTAAAGAGGGCTGTCTGAGACCTCGAATCTCCATTATACACTGCTGAAGGCTGAAATCCATATGGTGTGGACTGTGCTCATTTCCTCTGTAACAGCCCATCTTCTACAGATTTCAAAGACAACAAGGCTTTTGATTGTTACAGATGTGCTGCTGTGGCGGGTGGGAAGGAATCATCATCTGTTATTGAAACAGGGCTGTTATATGTGAACAGCCCCAGCGGGAAATGTTGCTAAGACCATTGTTTGTTTAATTCATTTCAATCCATTTGAATGCCTTGCTTGTTTTTACCTAGGCATTTGGTTAAATTGGAATTATTAATATTTGCTATTGTAGTTTTGCTCATTTACCTCATGACAGAATTGCTAAGCTGTTGTTTATTGGAACCTTTTTATATGATTTTGTATTCTTTGTATATTGCTTTTCTCTGTTTAATTTGTCTTACTCTGGGATTGAAAGCATTCTTTGAAGAGGGGGCTATAAATACTGTAAATGAATAATAATTATTAAATAAAACAAATTCATTCAGCGCATGAAATTGCAGGCAATGCACTCCATCATCCTTGCTCAACCTGGCGCCCTCCTGGTTTTGGGTTAGCACTCTTATCAGCTCAGGTGAGCACAGCTGTGCAGGTAGGAGCTAATACAGTCCAAAATATCTGGAGGGCAACAGGTTGTGGACTATATAGAGCCTTAACATTCCTGTGTGTGCATAAAACACAAGATTCATCCATCTCCCAGCTCAGAGATTTAATTACTTGAGTCCTCGAGCAGGGAGCTGGAACCTGAAGAATAGCAAATCTAGCAACTCGGACAAAATTTTAACAAGGCATCCCTAGAGGTAAAAATATGGACAAAATAGAGACAGTGATTTGCCAGGGACTGTAAAACAGGGATTATCTCTGGTAAACAGCGGCACTGAATATGAATCTGCTGTAATATCAAGACTTAAAATTATTCTGGTCTTCATGCAACTGTCATGACGCTGATGCATTTTGACTTGGAAGCAAATCCCACAGACTTCAATTAGAGTTACCCTCAGGTAAACTGAACAGAGTACTAACAACCTTACAGCATAATCTCAAACATGTTTACTCAAACGTGTGTGGATAGGCTTGCAGCCCTACAGAATAATCTTATGCAGGATCTTATGCAGGTTAAGTGTGTGCAGGATTATGCCCTTAGTATTTTAACTATTCCCATAATTCACATCAGGTTTGACCCCTGTCTTGTTTTGTTTTCAATGCAATTAACAGTTTACAGTGGTACCTCGGGTTACAGACGCTTCAGGTTACAGACTCCGCTAACCCAGAAACAGTACCTTGGGTTAAGAACTTTGCTTCAGGATGAGAACAGAAATTGTGTGGTGGTGGCGCAGTGGCAGCGGGAGGCCCCATTAGCTAAAGTGGTACCTCAGGTTAAGAACAGTTTCAGGTTAAAAATGGACCTCCAGAACGAATTAAGTTCTTAACCCGAGGTACCACTGTAGTGTTAAAGACCGAGTCCTCCTGACCATTGTATTATTATTTTCTCTTGCCTGATTCTGTGCCATTACTTAGCAACCCAACAGGGAACATAAGAAGAGCCCCTCAGGATCGGACCAATGTCCCATCTCGTCTAGCATCACAATGGCCACCCAGGTGCCTATGGGATGCCAGCAAACTACACCTGAGTGCAACAGTAGGCTCCCTACTTGTGCTCAGAGACATGCAACCTCCAACAGCAGGGGCTGAACATAGGCATTGATAGCCTTATCATCCATGAAGGAAGGATACCTGGCAGGTGAAGCTTTTTGGGGGAAGTTTGTTTTATTTGTGAAAACACACCAATTTACAGGTGTTATACCTGATGTTTTGGTGTATCCACTCTCCCACAAAGGTCCCCTTTTTTCTGTCTCTCAAATTAGGATTTTATTTTTTTTAACGGCTTCTGCATCACTGTTCAACATCAACTCTTCTTTTTCCTGTTGTCATCTTTTCTCAGGCCTGGTAAGTGATCAATTTACTACTCAAGTTAAATGGCGGTGGTTAGGACACCATGTTGTGGATCACCTCAGGTGCCAAAATGTATTGGGCCAGCTCTGACATGTAAAGGTAAAGGGACCCCTGACCATTAGGTCCAGTCGTGGCCGACTCTGGGGTTGCGGCGCTCATCTCGCTTTATTGGCCGAGGGAGCCGGCGTACAGCTTCCGGGTCGTGTGGCCAGCATGACTAAGCCACTTCTGGCAAACCAGAGCAGCGCACGGAAATGCCGTTTACCTTCCCGCCGGACCGGTACCTATTTATCTACTTGCACTTTGACGTGCTTTCGAACTGCTAGGTTGGCAGGAGCAGGGACCGAGCAATGGGAGCTCACCCCATCGCGGGGATTCGAACCGCCGACCTTCTGATCAGCAAGTCCTGAGCTCTGTGGTTTAACCCACAGCGCCACCCGCATCATTACATACATTACATTACATACATTAGTGGAGAACTAATTGCAAATTAGGTTTGCAGGTTCGCCAGAGCAGCTTCGTCACACTGGCCACGTGACCCAGAAGTGTATTTGGACAGCGCTGGCCCCCGGCCTCTTAAGCGAGATGGGCACGCAACCCCAGAGTCGGTCACAACTGGCCCATACGGGCAGGGGTACCTTTACCTTTAATTGCAAATTGCCAAGAGAATCCTTGGCATCCCCACTTAAAAAGTCATGAAGAAGAGGCAAGGGCAGGAGGGGGCGGGCAGTGCATTGAATTTCCCTGGGGAGAGCATTTTGAGATTAAAACATTCCTAAATTTGTCTTTAT
This sequence comes from Podarcis raffonei, assembly GCF_027172205.1. Taxonomy (NCBI): domain Eukaryota; kingdom Metazoa; phylum Chordata; class Lepidosauria; order Squamata; family Lacertidae; genus Podarcis; species Podarcis raffonei. The sequence goes on from NC_070607.1 coordinate 72,696,957, forward strand.
ACATATAAATTAACATAGGCAACTTCTAAGCAACATGTTTCCCTTTTGTTTTCTTTTTGGGCAACTTGTAAGTGATCATTCTAGTTTCGGCACATAGAAGGTTGATGAATGGTTTGACCCAATATAAGGCAGTTCTATAAATTAATCATGTTTGTTTTGAGGTGGTACAGTCACACAAGAGGATTGTACCATATGAACACCTAACTTTGCTAGCAAAGAAGAGGGAAAGTACTTGTCTTCATAGGCAATCACACATGATTTCTGAGGTGACTCCAGTTCAAACATCTGACTACTCCTGCCTTAATAAACTAACAAGGGAGTCATTGATAATCCCTGCCCAAATAAAAGCAATGCTGCAACAACCAACCTGTTATTTTTATTTTATTTGACAAGGGACCACTGTTGCAAAATGCAGTGGTGATTCAACTAAAAAGCGGGTATCCCATTCTTTGTACAATCTTAGAGGATTGCTTTTGTGCCTCACACATTTCTTACTAAGGGAGTCCAAACCACCTTGTAGGATTGCAGTGGTACCTTGGTTCTCAAACTTAATACATTCTGGAAGTCCGTTCCAAAACCAAAGTGTTCCAAAACCAAGGTGCACTTTCCCATAGAAAGTAATGCAAAACAGATTAATCCGTTCCAAACTTTTATTTTTTATTTTTTATAATAATATTTTATTAAGTTTAACAATAAAAAGATACAACCAAACATAGAACAATAAAAACACAGGGAAAATATAAAACACAACAATACAAACTTTCACAATACATAAAATACAAACATTTAACCTAACAAGGGGAGAAAAAAATCCGTTCCAAACTTTTAAAAACAACCCCTAAAACAGCAATTAACATGAATTTTACTATCTAACAAGACCATTGATCCATAAAATGAAAGCAATAATCAATGTACTGTACTATAAAATAAATAAGACAGTATTGTAGATGATAAAAATTAACATTAATTCTTTTTCTGACCTGCACTGATAGTCATTGTTTGTATGGGGGGGTGCTTTTATCCATTTCTGCAGTCACACAATCAATCAATCAATCAGTAGCTGAACTGGGTCCCACACAGTCACAAAAACCAATGAACCAAAAAAGCCTCAAAAACAAAAATGCAAAATAAATAGCAAAAGCATCAAACTTAATCCATTCCGGAAGTCCGTTTGACTTTCAGAATGTTCGGAAAAGAAGGCGCAGTTTCTGATTGGTGCAGGCGCCTTGGAAACAATAGTCAACAACTGCACCAGACGTTTGGCTTCCGAAAAGTATTCGAGAACCGGAACACTTATTTCTGGGTTTTCGGCATTTGGGAACTAAGGTGTTTGTGTGCTGAGGAATTTGAGAAGCAAGGTACCACTGTAAATGACTTTTTAATAGTTTTGCACCCAAAACATAATTTTGGACAGGAGATAGTGGCCAGCTACTGCTTACAGAACCTCCAACAATGTATCTGTGCTGGCACAAAAAAGTCTTGAAGGAAAAACAACCTGTAACATTTTAAGACTCCGTTTCTCTTCTTGACTCCTCATATAACTTGGGGGAAAAATCTCCTTTGAGGTTAATGGTTTGCTACTACAACACAATTTTAACATCAATATGATAAAAACAGAAGTTGCTTGAAAAAAGGGAACTGACCAAATTAAATCAAAAGTCTATAGCTGTGAAATACAAACATCATACTAAGAGGATACACCATTTGGATGACAGCTGTGGGAATTATCTGCCTTCCCTGCTAGCTCATTTCAGGGCCCAATGCAAGGACTTTGTGTCCATGTTTGAAGCCCTAAACAACTCCAAATATCTGAAAGGCCATCAACTCCTCTACAAGACCCCCTTGGGTGCCGAGATTGACAGAGAGGGCCTCCTTGGTGGTTCTGCCACTCTCAGAACCTCAGGAGTTGGTGGTCCAGGAGAGGGCATAGCTGTCAACTTACAGATTTGAAAATAAGGGACCAGCAGCCTTGAAAATAAGGGACCTGCAGCCTCACCTGTTCCAGGCACTCCAGTCTTCCTGTCCTCCTGCAGTCTGGTCAAACTCATGCTGGTAGCTTCGAGAACACTGTCCAACCAACTTTGTAACCAGAGGTTCAACTGAATAGAATCTGAATCACATGCACCACAAGGCCTATGCAGCCTCAACTTAAGATGGCTCCCCGGCCTGGCTTTGCACTGCAAAGTTTGCAGCAGCACGTGCAACAAAATGGCGTCCAGCATTCAAAACCCCCCTCAGCTTTGGAAGAATGGCAGATGAAGGTGATGGACTACATGGAACTGGCGGAAATGACTGGCAGAATCCGAGACCAGGGAGAAGAGTCGGTGGAGGAAGATTGGAAGAAATTCAAAGACTATTTACAGAAACATTGCAAGATTAATGAATGTTAGAAGGATGTTGGAATGAATTTATGTGATTTTAGCAGAAATGTTATAAAGATTTAGGAAAAATAGACTGTTAATTGGTGAAAGGAGGGAAAGTAAAGTTATATTAATTTCAAGATAAATTTACAGGACAAAAATTTGAAAAGAGGGAAAGGATTTGCTGAAATGGATAATTGAATTAGAATACAAAAAGGGAGGTGTGAGGAGGTCAGGGAAATAAGCTAATGAAAGATCAGTAATGGGAAGATTGGCTGTTTTTTTTCTTTTTGATTTTTCTCTTTTTTCTTTTTTGTATCTTATCTTTTCTTGTTTAAAATGAGGTTTTTTCTTGACTTTTTTGTTGTATTTTCAAAAACTTTAATAAATATCTTATAAAAAAAAACAAAAACCTCCTCAGCTTGCATTAACTAGCCACACACAAGGCATGCAAGCTCCACCCCCCAGTCGTTCTTAGACTTCTTATTGGGTGAGCAACACAGCCAAGCAACTGTGTTGGAGTCTCCCTCCTCCCTGGCTGGCAGGGAGGGAGAGGCAGGCAGGGAGGGAGAGGAGCTGCTTCCTTTGAAATTTAAGGGACATTTAAGGGACATCCATCAATAAGGGACAGCAGCGGGACATGGCGCTGGAATAAGGGACTGTCCCTTCAAATAAGGGACACTTGACAGCTATGGGAGAGGGCATTCTCTGCGGCAGCCCCTGAGCCAGAGCTTTCCGAACTGTGTGTGGCAACACATTAGTGTGTCGGCTGCAGTGTGCAGCTGTGTCATGCAAATGCTCCCCGCGCTCCTCCCAGGGCTGGAAAGGGGTTAGTTTAACCCCTGGTTTGCTAGTAAAACTGAATTACTGTGTTGCGAAATGATGCATGTCAAAAAAGTTGTCACCACCATGAAAAGTTTGGAAAGCTCTACCCTAAGCTGTGGAACTCCCTCCCCACAGAGGGGCATCTAACACCTTCATTATACAGTTTTTGATAAATGCTGAAGATGCACCACTTAACTCTGATCTTTGACACCTGGATATGTTGTGTTTTTAGGACCCACCCTGTTTTTTGTGACTGTATTCTTTGTAGTATTTTAATTTGGGGTTTTTTAATGGTGTATTTAAAATTTTAACCCACCCTGGGACTTTAGGGGGGAGGGCAGGTAACATATGTGGAAGATGATGATGAAGAATGCTACTTGGTCATTAACAGCACCACAGCATCTTTGCTGGGCTGCAACTCCCATCATCTCTCTGCAAACTCAGAGAGTAGAACAGAGGCTTGGGGTTTGCTGTGAGCATCACTCCTACCCACTGAATGGTGCGAGGATCAGTCCACACCACATCCTCGCTGAGTAGCGAACCTAGCTAAAATGTGTTTCAAATGGCCAAATAATGCCCCAATGAGTTCCATGATTTTTCCAACGTCAGGTCCCCGTAGTGCAGCCACAACAAAGCACCGTCTTTTACAGGATAGAAAAATAAGAAGATTAGGACTAGTGTGTTGAGCAGGTCAGAGGGATGAGGGATAGGGAGATTAGAATGATAGGATTACATTAGAGAAAGCCAGACATTTTCACTGTGTAAATGTAGGGGCGTGTACACATATTTCTCAGTGGTTTAGCAATCAATCTCTCTTCACAGGGAACTCTGGGAAGGGAATGAGGTTCTCCTAACATCTGCCAGGACCCTTAACAAACTACAGCTCCCATAATTCTTTGGGGGAAAGCCACGACTATTTAAAGCAGTGTCATAGTGCTTCAAATGTGTGGTGCGAATGTGGCCTAGGAGAGGCAAAATGGCTCCTCATTTTCAAGAGCTCTGTTTCATGTGAAAATGCAAGGGAGTAGACGTAGACAGGATGCAGACTGAGAAAAGGAAATGAACGCGAGGCAGCAAGACAGGTAAAACAAAAGAGCGATATTGCTTTCACCTATGAAGAGATGACAGCTAGTGATTAAAAGGAGTGGAGTTTTTGGTAACGTGGCCAGATGCAAAAAGAGGACAAGGCTCTTACACCTTTAATACTTGTGTAGAGGAAGGACTCTCAGCAAGGCTGGTTTGCTGAAATCCCTTCTCCTCCACAGGTATTAAAGGCACTCTGTCTTCTGCATTTGGTCAATTGCCTTGCCTTGCCTCACTCAGGATATTTTGCCATTTCTTTTGAATGTTGGTGGGGATGGGGTTTTGACCTTGTTGTTGCAACATAGTTGAGGATGTGCTTGTGTGTGTTTCCAGTAATGTTCCTTGAGCGCTCTGCAGCCTCTTCAGTTGCCCCCACTTCCTGATCTGAGAAAGCCATATGGGGAAAGTTACCTCCTGATGTCTCCCCCTGAGATTTCACTGAAGACTGGGCAGCAGTGTGCAGACCAATGGATAGAATGAAAGAAAGGACGCTCATACATAGGGTTGCCAGATCTCCAGGCCTGACTTGACAACAGGACAGGCCTATATAGGAATAACCCCTTTAGCTAAGGTTTCTGTCATAATATCCAACGAGTGAAACATTAGCTCATTCGTTAGGCTTCATATTTTTTTATTTGAATGAATGATGTTCTCTCAGCGGCTGCAGTTGATATCTTCTAATGTGTCATGCTTAATGTTTTCGCTGGGGCCCAGTCTTTGGTTTGGACCCTGAAATCTCAGGATCTGGAATGCTTACAACCCTAATGCAAAAGTAAGCACATCAAAAACCCCAGCCATGTGCATATTGAAACATGATGAATATTTTATGGCTGGTTTGACATGTTACTCCATTGCTCTGAATTGCTCTTTTTTATTATTACAACAAAGCAGTATTATATTTGAGTATTGATTTTGTTGTTCTGATCAATGATGCATGTTTCATTTTGCTTCCTTTTGCCTTGGTTCATTGTTATTTTTTCATCCCCTGCTGCTGCTGCCTGCCAACAATCACCACCATTCCTCCTCCATCATTTCCCCCTTCCTTCCTTCCTTCCTTCCTTCCTTCTTGGTTTATCTATCGTTAGATTGTTAGCCTATGGACAGCATCATTTCAAAATGATACTGTGCGGTGCCTTGTTCTTTAGGCACAAAGGGTTGTATCCAACTAAAGCTATGCACATGCAATACCTTTAAAGCACATGATTTCCCTCAAAGAATTCTGGACACTGCAGTTTATCCCACACAGAGTTACAATTCCCAGCAAACCTTCTAACACATTACAGCCCCCAGAATTATTTGAGGGAAATCATGTGCTATGTATGAGCTTTAAAGGTGTAGTGTGTATGCAGCATAAGTACTGCTCAGAGTACATTTACTGGGATTAATGGGTCTAAATTAGTTGTGTTCATTCATTTCAATAGGTCTACTCTGAGTATGACTAACATTGGATATTATTCATTGAAAACACCTTGTTTTTGTAGACCTTGGGTCCAACTACCATAGGCTTGATGAGAGGGAACACCCCACAGGAACACGGGATGACTTAACTAGGAACAGAGAACCCAGGCAGATGAGGTAGTGGCTGTAGCAATTTCAGGCAATAATGAGCTTATTATTGCATTCTGGACAGGAGTGGTGACCTAACCAGGGAGAGGCACATTGGTTAGCCCTTTGTGACACAAGCAAGGAGCTCCAAATCTTCAGGAGCTAAAATATAATTTAAATGCAATTTTGCACAAAGCTATTTTTATATATATACACATGAGTACAGTGGTGCCCCGCAAGACGAACGCCTCGCAAGATGAAAAACCCGCTAGACGAAAGGGTTTTCCGTTTTGGAGGCGCTTCGCAAAATGAATTTCCCTATGGGGTTGCTTCGCAAGACGAAAACCCATAGGGAAATCTCCGGGACAGCGGGGAAGCGCAGCGCGTCTTCCCCACTGTCCTCGGACCTCCTCCAAAGGCTGGCGGTGGGGCGGAGAGACCTCCCGCCGCCAGCCTTCAGAAGGCTCCTCCGAAGGCTGGCGGTGGGGCGGAGAGACCTTCTCCCCGCACCAGCCTTCGGATGACTGTCCTGAAGACTTGCGGTGTGAGGAGGGTTTTCCTTCCCACCGCCAACATTCAGAATGCTGTTCTGAATGTTGGCGGTGGGGAGGAAAAACCCTCCTCCCACCGCAAGCCCCGGGAACAGAGGAGAAGCGCTGCGCGCCTTCCCCTCTGTTCCTGTACCTGTCCTGAAGGCTTGTGGTGGGGAGAAAAGCCCTTCTCCGCACCGCCAGCCTGGCAAGCGGTCTCCATAGGAACGCATTAATTGATTTTCAATGCATTCCTATGGGAAACCGTGCTTCGCAAGACGAAAAACTCGCAAGAAGAAAAAACTTGCGGAACGAATTACTTTCGTCTTGCGAGGCACCACTGTATCACCACTCCCACAATAGACACCAATTGGGAAGCACCTGGAATTCTTGGGAGCAGGGGGTGGGCAACCTTCTTAGGACTGTGGGCAAATTTGGATTTTTGAACAAGTGCTACAGGAGTCAGTCTTCCAGCTTCCTCCTTCCGTTCTATGTACTTTTCAAGGGAGGAAGAAAAGTAACCACCCTCCATCACCTCATGAAGAAGTGGGCAATGAATGGGGAGCTCAGAGGCTTTGTGGGTGCTAGGAGAAGACTTCAAGGGTGCCATTGCACCTATGGGTGTCACTGATGACCCATAGGTGAAAGACAGGCTTCCACAAAAAAGTCCTTCTCAGGAAGTGCCACCCAAAAACCCTTTAAAAACCGTGCACCCAAACAAACTAAAACACTCATCTAATTTCTTCTCCTCAAGTGCTCCTTCCCCAAACAAGAATTCAGGTTAACCAAGTGCAAGTTCATATGAAGTTTTCTTCAAAGATCTATCTCTCCTTTAGCTTTGAACATGTTACTAACATCTGCTAGCAGCAGTCTAGGAAGAAGTTAATAGGAAAAGTCTTAGACAATACCATGAGATTATGGCTGTCTCTAGTGCTGGGCCAGTGGGGGATTAGAATTAAACCCCCAGTGACAGGACTATCATCTTAACTGGCAATTAGAACCATGCTGAAGCCTGAGAGGAATGTATCCAGGGGAGCAGGAAGTGAGCTGAGCAGCAGTCCATTTGAAAGAGTCACAAAAATCCACCTCAGGAGTTTCTCCTAGCTCCTAAATGAGCAGAGAGAATGCTCTCTTGCAGCTGGAGAATATTGCAAACCAAAGAATATACCCACAGGTCTTCATGAGATAAATAAATTTCTTCTGGAGACTTGGTTTACCTACCTACGATTATATCATAAAAAATGACATAAGCCTGCAGTAGCTCATTCTAAAGGAAAGCGAAGCCTGGGTGAGCACTGCGCCTCTGAAACATCTCTTCCCACTCAGAAGTGGGATGTTAGGAAAGTTGTATTTTAGAAATGCACTGTCCATTCTCTCCATTTCTTCACCACTCATTTATTGTGGGTCAGATTTGCATCCTTGCCCTCATTAAAGAAAAAATAAGGGGGGGGAGCAGCAACTGCTACGATGTTCTTGGCAATGGAATGGAGGGCTCTGACCAAGCACAAACACAAGAGAATTAACTAGAAGACATTGCGGGAAGGGAGTGGGTTTTGCAAACAAATCCTACTTTGTCTTCTCTTCCCCCTCCCCTGGCGCTTATTATACTCCCTGAATCAGCAACGGCAGCTCACATGACCTCACAGCAAGACAAGCATCCAAGGCAGCAGAGAACGCGGAGACAGAAATCTTGCTCTTCGTACAAGATGCTTTCAGAAAAGGAAAATAAAAAATTATGCTTCTCCCAATTTGCTCAGCCCAGGGGTCCTGGCAGCTTAGGGAAGGAGGATTCCACATCATTATTTCCATCCCACGCAGAGCAGTAGAAAGTATCTGGAAAAGAAAAGACTAAAATAAATCCAGCCAGGCATTAAACGAACGTCAAACTGCAAGACTCTGCTAGACAAGATACTACTTAAGTGCCTGTTGATGAAAGCAGCTACTCTCTATGTTGTTCCCCTCACTCCATAACATCTCATAATCCTTGGCCATGTTGTGATGTCACAGCGCTCTATATTGCTGCTCACTAGCAGCAGCCAATGAGGGGTAAACAAGATGTGACATCACATCATAGGTAAGTATGTTGGTAGATATGGAAAGCAGAAATGTAGCTGCTTTTTTGTGGTGGCAGTGGCTAGATGAATCTGTCCATTTCATATTTCCAAAGCTAGTTGAAATAATAATTTTAAAACCCTCATGAAAATTCAGCAGCATTTTAGAGTGACTTTATTTTAAATTGCACATTTTTTGTTAGTTCGATTTTTAAGAGAGATTCCCCATATGTATCATTACGAGTTTGCAGGTGCCAGACCCTTCTAATCACTGGATCTATCAATTTTTTAAAATCTAATCAAGCCAAGATAGCTCCCTGAGAGGTGATAGCCTGGGTGATGAGCCATTAAGTGGGATTAAGGGGCTCTGTGGGAGATGGCAAATGGGTGTGGCCCCTTCCTCAACTCACAGATAGTGAGAAGAACAAAAGTCAGAGTGTAGAGAGTTTAGAGTGGAGAGTCAGCAGGGATGTGACCTAGAGCTAAAGAAGCTGGAGAGAGAGTCAGAGAGCAATGTTTGATGCTTGTTTGAATCCAAGGCTGTGGCTATGGGAGAAACAAGACCTTTCAGGGCTGTTCATGCTGTGAACTCCTCCATCACAGGCTCATGTTGTATATATAGGTAAAGAAACCATATATCATAAAGACACCACAGTCTTCACTGTGCCTCATTTCCAAAAGGAAACATGAATCCTGGAATCTTGTACCACTTGGAGCTTGGGGTGGTAGGCAACTATAAGTATTTTTGTATATTTGGTTGGACACCTGCATTGCAAAATTCAGAGAAGTGTGAATTTTGAAAGATTATGGTATTTCAGTTTACATGATGGTTCGAAAAGTGCATCTGAGATAACTTCTGATTAAAGCGGAATCAAAATTCTCTCTCATCCTCATTGGTGGCAGATGTGTATTATTTAGCATCATTTCAAGCCTGGGTCTCAGAGACATGCGGAACTTAAGATCACTTCTCGCCTTATATCAGGCATAGGCAAACTCTGGCCCTCCAGATGTTTGGGACTACAATTCCCATCATCCCTAGCTAACAGGACCAGTGGTCAGGGATGATGGGAATTGTAGTCCCAAACATCTGGAGGGCCAGAGTTTGCCTATGCCTGCCTTACATGTTGTGTTCAGGTGTCCATAGCCATGCAAAATACCAGCTCCTCATATCAGCTGAGAATGGCATATGCCTGTTTGAATCCCTGTGTCTGGAGGTGAGATCTGTATAAATGGTCACCAGGAAAGCACTGTGCCCCAGTTTCTATGGGCTTTCCTGTAAAAGCAGACAATTGCAATGTACACCTGCCATTTTCAAATGACACAAGACAGAATATGTGTATTTTCTACCCACTAACAAAGAATAGAGGAAGAAGATGCCTTCATCTCCCAAAGTATATGGCTCATCAGTTAGGGTACACTACTGAGCTTTCTGTTACTTTGGCAGTTTTAAGGTAGCCACACAACTAGAACCTCATAAAAATACAAAGGGGATTTCCCTCCCCTCATTTCTGCATGCATCCAATTGAATTCCTTAAAACAGACCCTCCAGAGCTACAGTGCCTTCTCTCTGGTTTTTTCTTAAAAGGACCTGGCAATCGTTTTCTTCCTTTCAAGGCTTTTCTTTCTTCTGCCAAGAGTTAGGACATAGCAACTCATTTCAAATCCACCCTCTGACTTGTCCCAGCACTGACCTTTGGGGGCTGCGCCGCAGCCTCATCGCTTTCAACACAAGTCCTTGTCCACTCCACATTGCACAAGACTGTTTGGCATGGTTCTCACTTTCAAAAGTACGCCTGTCCCATACCAATGCCATCATTAACAGAGCCACTGTGGTGTAATGGTTAGAGTATTAGATTAGGACCTGGAAGGTAAAGGTTTCAAATCCCCACTCAGCCATGAAGCTCACTATCCATCAGTCTATCCTACCTTTCAGGGTTGTTGTGAGATAAGAATGCAGGGAGAACCATTTATTTCACCCTGAGGTCCTTGGAGGAACAGCAGGATATAAATGCAATACAAATAATTAAAACTTTGCATTGTGGGAAAGGGTAGCGGCAGGTCATCATTCTGTCCTGCTAGGCAGAAATGTTTCCCTCCTTTTCAGTGATTTCCGCAACCTGAGAAGAGGAAGGAAGTATTTCTCTCCAATGTCTAGTTAATATGGCTTATTTTATCAATGGCTGTTGAAGCATGAGAATAAAGTCTCTGAAAGTTATTTCAAACCATACATGCACTATTTCTATTTCCTTCCAGGAGCTTCAAAAATATGGGAAATGTTCAACACACACACACAATGCCTTCTTGACTGTGTGACCAATCAGAGAAATAGGTAGTCCAAAATAATATAATTACAGTGGTGCCTCGGTTTTTGAACGTAATCAATTTCAGAATACCATTGGAGTTCATAAATGTTCAAAAACTGAAAACTCAGTACAGAAGCCTCAAAATGGAAAACTTGATACAGAAGCCACGTGACATGTTCGACTTCTGAGGCGAGTTCGAAAATCGAAGCATTTACTTCCTGGTTTACAGCATTCGAAAACCGAAATGGTCATCAACAGAGATGTTCAAAAACCGAGGTACCACTGTAGTTTTAATTCAAGATGCAACACTAAAGTTAAACCCAACTGCAAAACGATTCCCCAATTTGTTAAATGATTTGGCAAATTTGGGCCATGTTGCTTTTCATAGTTTCAAAACTCTTTTCTGGCTATGAAAGCTTAGCTAGGAAATCCTCAGCCACACACAACACAAGTTTCAGAACTAGGGTTAGGGGGTCATGAAAAGAGCCCATCTGTGTTTCACAGCTCCATTAATCACTAAGGTGACTGGCTAACTTTCTTCTTGGAGGCAAAGCCCTCCCTTTATTATAAATATTATTACTAACTCATCTTCTCCAAGTGTGCTTGAGGATTCAGGCCTGAATGAGCTCACTTTCTAAATCTGGTGCTAGCTAATGAGAAAAGATGAAAACTGGAACTTATGGAATGCTCTAGGACTGCGGGACTTGGCTGTTGTCACAACATTCATCGGAAGACACGTATATTTGGCAATTGCTATAGCCTGAGGCTGAGGAAAGCCAGCAGCTGCTGCAGTTAGATACATCTTTTCAGGGGATGTTTCCAGAACAAAAAAATTAGTTGCCTTTGTGAAATCTTATCCCACAGAATGGTTCTCTGTCCCCCTCTGTTGGCCATTTCTTGAACTCACTCAAGTTTGAAGAATGCACATAATAAGTAAAGACCCATGAAACGTCACAGAAATGCTGGTGCAGAATTCAGCAGCCAGATTGCAAGACAGTCTGAAAAGGTTGCACCATTCCTGGCATGATTGCACTGGCTACCAAAGCGATGAAGAATTTGTGTGGGTAACTCACTGGCAAGAGACTTCAGGATTGGCGAACCCAGATTACAGTCCCATCCCTTCTGTATGACGGCTGCATATTCATGACCGGTGTGGTGCAGTGGTTAGAGCACTGGACTTGGGAGACTGGGGTTCCAATCCCCACTCAGCCATGGAGCTCACCAGTTGACCTTGGGCTAGTCATCTCTGGGCCTAACTGCCTTCACAAAGTTGTGAAGCTAAAAGAAGAACAAGGGGGAGCTAAAAGAAGAACAAGAGGGCAGGATCCGTGGGACTGTTAATGCTGTGAATTTCCCTCTTATGCTCAGCCTGTATATCAGTGTAAACCCGAGACTACAGAAAACACCATCTGCTGAGAGTGACCTTCGGTCCAAGAAGACACAAACCAAGGTATACGCTGGCACCCGGAGATCTCTTCGTGCATAGAGATTGATAGCAATCACCATCCATAATTAAAATCAAAACAACAACAACACTTTTCATCATAATGGCTAATTAAAATCAACTTAGGCTATTTTTAGGAAAGGCAAGCAAGAGCAAAGACACATGGCGAATATTAACCGCTTTCAATTTTAACCTGAGGATTGTCATTTGTCCAATTTGAATTTGAATTTGACTTCATTTGAATTAATTTTGGGGTGCATTTTAATTGACTGATTGCTTGTTTTTATGCATATTGTATTATTTATATGATGTTAGCCAGCTCCGGGCAAGGAGGGTGGGGTAGAAATAAAATATTATTATTATTATTATTATTATTATTATTATTATGCATACATTTTGCAGTGTGGCTGAAGTGAGCATTTCAAGACACCTTAGCTGCCTTTCTGGGCAGAGTCTGTTCAAGCGGCTTCCTACCGCATTGACTGAGAACGTGTCACCATGTCTGCCTTTGCCCCAAGACATTTTGCAAATAAATAAATAATCCTCTCTCCCCGCCTTGTCCCCCTGGGAATCCAAAAGTTCTGCATTCCGAGAAACCCAAGGAAAAAGAACATGCCGGCTTGTATCAGAAACTTCAGCTCCACTCATCTTTGTCAAAATATGACAGTGCCTTCCTTCAGGAAGACAACATGTCCTTAGGGAGGCTGGAGAATCAGGGAACAGAACTGTGCAGGTTAGGTCCGCACTGGCAAATGCCAGTGAAATTGCCTCAGTTAGTGTTCTTGTGCTTTCCACATGACTTTCATTTTCTCTGCAGCAATAAAGAGGCTATTTAGACAGAGCTTGGGTTTCACCTCCCTGAAAGGGGCACAATACACAGGCTTGCTTTCCTGGAGACAGAACACAGGCCTCTAAATTCAAGCCCCGAGTGAACCTCTTGCCTAACAAATTGCTAGCATCTTCTGGGGTGTGTGGGGGGGGGGGGGTTGGAGGAGGAGATAATTCAGAACAATAGTCTTTGGGGCTGTGCCACCTAGCCCCACTCCTGGTCAAGTCAACAACGGTATATTTTCTGCTTCTCTGAGGCCCAGCAGGCAGTGTTAATCTATTTGGGCAGAGGGGAAAGGTTAATGGCTGGGGATGCAGAAAATAAGCCCGCAAGCCATGTTAATGTCAAGGGCAGTGATGTCAGCAGTGTGCTGCAATCTGCAAAACACCAGGGCAGACTGGAGAGCCCATCACCCCCCCTTCACTTCAGATATGCAGATGAGAGCTGCACCCCAGCAATCAGTTTCTTTTGCCATCCATCTGAAATGCAAATATGTGTTATTTTTTCTGTCAATGGACCATGCCTGGCAATTTTATTTTTTTGGACCATTAACGTGATTACTTGTGACCACACATGCAATTACTCTGTATACACAATGGCGCCAGCGGTGGCATGTAACGGACAAACTCTGACATGGAGGTCACTGGGCCTCTGCTGAACTCACTCGAGACAATTATCTGAAAGCCTCTTGCTGTGGAGCTGGTGGTGGCCTCTGCAAAATCCTACCAAGGGCAGCAGCAAGGCAGCAGCACTGCTACCTTGTTGGAAATACAGGCCTTCACAAAGCAGAAATATTGTGTCATGACTGTCTTTAAAAAGCTCATCTAAAAAAACCAATGTGTCTGCACTACAGACTTCAGTTGGCTTTGTAACCAGTACCTCTCGCCTGAGAACTCTGGCAACTGTAGTTCTTTGAGTGGAGCTAGAGATGCATAGCTGTCAACTTTTCCCTTTTCTTGCAAGGAATGCTATTCGGAATAAGGGAATTTCCCTTAAAAAGGGGGGAAATGTTGACAGATATGTAGAGATGGCTAGACAAAGCACCTTCACCAAACTACAGATCCCAGGATTCTTCGGATGAAGCTAAGGCAACTGTAAAGCAAGTATAACTTTGCAGTTTCAATATACCCTAAAGGCCTTTTTCAGATGTTCATTATAAGAGCAATGAACACAGCTGCGGCTAATTCAGGGTAGGGGATCCAAATGTTTACCCTCCAGGCAGCATTTCGATTTTTGGGATGTCACTAGCCATAAAGTTTTGCGATTCCTGCATTGGGAATACGATTCTAACTGGCCTATAATGCTTGTTCAAAGTGCAACAGCAGGGATCATTCAGTTGGTAACTTATGAGTTAATCCCCCCCAGTAAGTCAGCTAACCAAGAATGGGGTAACCTGATTGGCTGTCTAGTTCTGAGGGAGTTTTATTCTGTATGTTTGGTTGAATGCCTCTTTGCTAAGTACAAGCCCAAAGTAAGAAAGGCAAAACCCCTCTGTTCCCTTCTCAAATTATACACAATGCACCTCCAGCTGATTCATCTGGTATCAGTGATATGTTCTGCTGGTGTTCCAGTTGGCACTGGTCACTACCAAAGCAGGCACTGGATATGTATGGTAAGCAGGATTTCACCTAATTCACCATTACTTTGCTGAACCACTTCCTCTGCCTGCTGGGAAGAGTCTCATCCCACTCCACATCAAACTGGGAAAACCCAGCAGTGCAACAACAAATGTGTATTTTCTCAGGGCATGCAAGACAGCAAGATGGGCAACTGGCTTCCTGTATGCATGTTCAAATTATGCAAAAACATGAAACATTGGCTTGTATTGGGGTGGCATGGGGAGCTCAGAAAATTGTTTAGGTAATGGGTCCTAAGATGATAATATCGATGAGCTATTATAAAGCCCTGATCCCATCTGAAACATTTTCTAATTTAGCCTTGACAACGGAAATAAAGCAAATGAATGCCAGTTATCCCAGTTGCGTCCTTAACCCTACAGACTTGTTCCAAGTCATGAGAAACAGGCATTAGCCAGAAATCCATAGTCAACCAATCTTACCCAAATGGTTTCAACCAGTGTTTAGCAGCTATATCATTTTCCCCATTTTAACGTACTTGGCAAATGAAATCACGAACTTACTTCAGACAAATGGATGGAGAAGAAGATTCTCTCCCCGCCCCCCAACCCTTTTTCATTTTCCTGGCAAGGCTACTTTAAACAAACTGGGAAATGGCTTTTATAGCTGCAGCCCAAGTAGCAACAAATGTTAGTGGCATGCAAAGGGCATGTGCAGAGAAAAGCAAATGAGGCTTTCATAACAAATGACAGGACCTCGAGAAACCCATCTAAGAGGCGTTCTGGGTTTAGACAAGCATTATTTCTTACCGAGAAATGGGGAAGTAATAATTCTCCACATTCACATCCTGGCAATAAACTGGGCGTTGCTTTCTACATTTGTGCCACCGCTGAACACAGTACATAAAACCCATCGATCTAGCCAATCTCAGCATTTCAAATGCCATGCTAATTTGCTTGGTAAATCTCAGTTTAGGGTTGCTTCTGCTTTTGAGAGACAGTGCTTTAAAACCACACTAGACGCCAGAGTTCCTCTGGTCCAATGCTGTACTCTAAGGCAGGCCTCTGTTTTCATAAGATACAATGAGGACCCTTCTAGGCAGCCAGATTATTGAGCATCCATCCTGATTTGCTTGCACAAAGCGCACACGGAGATTAGACTATGGTCACATCCACACCATTTAAGGCACTATTCTATCTCTTTAACAGTCATGGAGAATCCTGGGGACTGTAGTTTGTTAAGGTGGGCTGACCTCACAGAGCATTGTGAAGTTTCCAGCACCCTTAACGAACTAGAGTTCCCAGGATTCTCTATGGCTGTTAAAATATCACAATAGTGCTTTACATGTACAGTGTGGATGTGACCTACACCCTGTCTTTATTGAGAGTTCGTCCTGATATGCTTGTGGGATGTTTATACATCTTTCTGTTAATTATTCATTCATCCAGTGCATTTCTCTGTCACTTTCCTAACTGCAAAAAGACATAGAATCATAGAGTTGGAAGGAACCTTCAGGATCATCTAGTCCAATCCACTGCAATGCCAGAAGATGCAGCTTTCACTTACGGGGATCAAACCTGCAACCTTGCCATTACCAGCACCATGCTCTAACCAACTGAGCTATCCAAAAGAGGAATAAAATATTTATTTTTATTTATTAAATTTGTATACTGCCCTTCATCTGAAAACCACAGGGCAGTTCACAAAATAAAATGCAAACTGGTAACACAATGTATATAATAAAAACAAACAAAACAAGCCAATAACCCCCTTCCCACAGACACATTTAAAAAGCCATAGAACGTTTAATCAGCCAAAGGCCTGGTAATGGGAGGGGGATTGGCAAGTGCCTAAGGATATGTGATGAAGGTGCCAGTATAGTGCTGGGTTAACAGAGCCCTTTATTCCCCTTAAATACACACATCTAAATCTCCAGCATGCACTTGAATCCCACCAAACAGTGGAAGTCTGGAGGCCCCCCCAAGTCCCTTCTTTTCGTGATTGGTTGGTTTTTTTAAGACAGTTTTTCACTTTGGTGAGACATCACTGTTCAGAAGAGTAAGGGTGCATCTGCACATCTGCTTGTGCCTAGAAGAGGAAGAAGAGTTTGGATTTGATATCCTGCTTTATCACTACCTGAAGGAGTCTCAAAATGGCTAACATTCTCCTTTCCCTTCCTCCCCCACAACAAACACTCTGTGAGGTGAGTGGGGCTGAGAGACTTCAGAGAAGTGTGACTAGCCCAAGGTCACCCAGCAGCTGCATGTGGAGGAGCGGAGACATGAACCCAGTTCACCAGATTACGAGTCCACCGCTCTTAACCACTACACCACACTGGAAAGCATTAGTCCAAAGGGTGTTCCACTTGACCCACACTTTCTAGGCATGGGTCCCCTTGTTCCACTCCTTTCCAAGAGTACTCCTCTGATTGAGTGCTAAAGAGTGGTTTCCCCCAGGGATAAACAGCAGGACAAAAGTTAGAGTGGATAAGGACTAAGAGTCAATGCTGTTAGCATCCCCCAGCCAAGGACTTGGGAGCAACCAGATTCTCAGAGCACTCTCCTGACGTCTTCATTGGCTTAGCTCTGTGGAGGAAATACAAGCAGGAGTGTTGACGTTCTGGAGTACAGTGGTACCTCAGGTTACAGACGCTTCAGGCTACAGACTCCGCTAACCCAGAAATAGTACCTCGGGTTAAGAACTTTGCTTCAGGATGAGAACAGAAATCGCATGGCAGCAGTGTGGCAGCATTGGGAGGCCCCATTAGCTAAAGTGGTACCTCAGGTTAAGAACAGTTTCAGGTTAAGAATGGACCTCCAGAACGAATTAAGTTCTTAACCCGAGGTACCACTGTACAGTAAATGTACAAGGGTGATGTTTTTAATAAGATTGAGTAACACACTACTAACCATCCCTTTTGCTGCATAGGTAACACCACCAATTCTCTCTCCATCTGCCTCCCACTTATTCCTGGTTTTAAGGACCACCTGTTGATTCGAGTCTATTTTTATACATCTGCTCCTTTTCTCCTTTTCACCCTTCTTAAAGCCCTTGATTCCCATCACTTTGCACCTGAATCTGCCAGAATTCTTCCAAATGTGCCCTGCAGCTGCTGGAGAGCATTGTGGCAATCAGGAGAAAGTGAAAGGTCCTTTGTTCCCCATTTTGACACAACAATAGGAAGAAGCAGCACCCGCAGTCAGAAACTTATGCTGCCTTCAATTGCTGAGATATTCTGTCTCCAGACCTCAGCTCCTTATGCAGCAGTAAGACATTCTCCCTTCTAGTATGACAGCCACATCACTATATCCTTTGAGGTCCTTCATCCCTGACTGTGAGTGTCTCTTCTTTCGGCAGCATGTCTTCCTGGTTTTCAGGTTTGGCAGCTATGCCTCCCATCGTTCTACCCTTCTTCCCAGGGACCACCTACCATTAATCAGAATGAAGTTTGCCCACTGGGCAAACTGAACAAAAACAGTGTATAATTTGAGTTGAAACAAACAGAAATGTTGTCTTCCTTACTCCAAGTCTTTGTGCAAAGCAGGAGACATTCAAGAAAACACACAGAATAAACTCCCTCAAAACTATACAGCAAGTCAGGGCACGTGCTACCTCAGTGAATATCATACTACTCTGCTTGTTTGCTAAGCACCCCGGTCTTGGCTGACTGACTTTAATATAAACATAATTAACACTTAAGTTACAAATTGAATGATCCCTGCTGTTGCATTTCCAACAACTTCACATGCAACCATTCCCACACAACTATATTGAATTTGAAAGCTACACAAAACCATCTTCTCAGCTGCTTTTAATGTGTTAAAAAGGTTTTATGAAAGCTTTGGTGTGTGTCCTAATTACGGCTCATGACAACTGAACTTGGATCGCTTGTTGTTTGAGAACATGGTGAACTACAATCCAGGCATGGCACCAAACATTCAAATGCCAACATTCAACTAATTTTCCACCCATGAACACAGTCTTGTTTCTGAGGCCTCAGTTATGCTTAGGGTTAAAAGAAGACGAGCATTGGCAAAGCTTGAGAGCTCAAGCCTAGTGTCTTTCTTAATATGAGGGGATGGACTATTTCGCTTGACAAATCCATTGTAAATTTCAGTCACAGTTTCCCCACCATGCAGAGCTCCCAACTCTGCGTGCGATGACTCAGGTGCCCTTTATTAGACAGCCTTCTTCACAGTCTCAGTGCTCTACATTATTAACTACAGTTATTAAGCTTATTATAGAAATAAAATTTCAGCAGCTGTATCATTAACAAGGGGGAAACTCAAATCTCAGCCTTGGACCAAATTACTCCTGCAAATTACTGTGGGCTCACCCACGTCATAGATTTAATGCACATGGCTTCCCCCAAAGAATCCTTGGCTGGATTAAACTAAATGATTGTGCTTGCCAGTGCAATGAACCCTGCTTGTGTGGTTGCATGTAGAGGGGAACTTATTCCATCAGGCAAGCAGGTATGCTGGCAAAGAAAGATCAATCACCTTAGTGCGGGTGGCGCTGTGGTCTAATCCACATGGATGTGCTGAAAGAATACAATAACTTTTTAAATTTCTCGTATTTTTATTTTATTTGTGTATGGGATGGGATATCAATTGTAATATAGTATATTGATGTATAAATCTGTTAAATATGTTCAATGAAGATTTTATAAAAAGAAAAAGAAAGAAAGAATACAAGAACTTGCTTATGTATGCAACAACGGCAGCATGGATATTGTTAGCCCAATACTGTAAAGAAGAACAAGTCCCTATTAAAGAAGATTGGTAACTTAAATTAATGGAATATGCCAAAATGGCCAAATTAACTGGAAGACTTAGAAATCAAGATGACAACAAATACAGTCGTACCTTGGGTTAAGAACTTAATTCATTCTGGAGGTCCGTTCTAAACCTGAAACTGTTCTTAACCTGAGTTAACACTTTAGCTAATTGGGCCTGCCACGCCGCTGCTGCGCGATTTCTGTTCTCATCCTGAAGCAAAGTTCTTAACCCGAGGTACTATACCTGGGTTAGCGGAGTCTGTAACCTGAAGCTTCTATAACCCAAGGTACCACTGTATAAAGAAGAATGGGAAATGTTTATTGCATATTTACAAAAGCATTGTAAGGAAGTTTTTTTTTAAAAAACCACTTGTAATATTAAGGAGAATGTTTAAATTTGGAAACAATTAAAGATAAGGAAATCATTGACATGTATAAATTAAGATAATACAAAAGAACCAGGGGAGGGAGTGGGAGGAAGTCAAAGGATCTAAGTAATCCCAAAATATGAATTTATTACGGTGAGAAAATGTTTTATTTTCTATTTTCTATTTTGTGTGGTTTATTCTTTTATACTTACGTGACAATAATGTTTAATTGTGAAAATTAATAAAAAATATTTAAATAATAATAATAATAATCCACTGAGCCTCTTGGGCTTGCTGATCAGAAGGTTGGTGATTTGAATCCCTGCGACGGGGTGAGCTCCCGTTGCACTGTCCCTGCTCCTGCCAACCTGGCAGTTCAAAAGCATGCAAGTGCAAGTAAATAAATAGGTACCGCTTTGGTGGAAAGGTAAACAGCATTTCCGTGCGCTCTGGTTTCCGTCACGGTGTCCCGTTGTGCCAGAAGTGGTTTCATCATGCTGGCCACATGACCTGGAAAGCTTTCTGTGGACAAACGCCGGCTCCCTTGGACTGAAAGCAAGATGAGCGCCACAACCCCATAGTCGCCTTTGGCTGGACTTAACCGTCCAGGGGTCTTTTACCTTTCTTAACTTTGAAATCCACCCCTGGGAAGTGTAATTTGCCCCACATAGAGCTGCAATTCCTAGTACCCTTAACAAACCACCATTCCCAGTGTTAAGTTGTGGGCGAACATAGCAGACGACACAGCGATTCTTCAAACAGCTCTTCTTTATTCAGATGTCAGAACAGAACTAAACTGAGGGGCTCAGTCAGCCTGCTTATATAGAGCTCCAGAACAATGTAACTGTTGCCATTTTCTAAAACTATCCAATCACTGAACGTCACTTTTCGATCCTTCATTTGCATACAAACTATCCAATCACTGAACATCACTTTTCGATCCTTCATTTGCATAACTATCTACAGTATCCCCCTGCTGGCCCAGGGTGAGAACTTCAGTACATAACACTCAGAATGGGGGTGGCAGAGGGAAGCAATATGCCTTAAAGGTCTGGTGTGGATGTGACCCAAGCTTGCCCCACTGGCAAGACCAACTGCTGCTTCTCTCTCGAGTCAGTAGGGACACCCTTAACTGGACTGCATAGACGCATGGCTGTAGAGCGTTGTGGCGCTCGTACGGATCCCCTGGTCATCTCACGGACTATTGACCCGTACACCACTAATCCGCTGCCACCAACCAGGTCCTCCCCAGTAGATCACTTAGTCTCAGTCAGGTTCTTAAGTTAACACTGAAGATTGTAGTTTATTGCAAACACAAATAAACTTTAAATGCATTCGAAACGCTGTTACCCTTTACCCTCTTAGTCTTATTTTATTCTGTCTCTAACTCTTTTACCTCCCCTCACACAAGAACCAACTGCACTAACTGTCTCTCTATTTCTATCTGTCTGCCAACTGCTTTCCCAGCTGCCTTTTCCCAACCAACCAACCAGCCAACCAACTTACTAAACCTCAGGCTAAGCCCTTTTATAAACAGGTAGGCTCCGCCTCTGGCTTTTCTATTGGTCTACCTATTAACTCTTTCTCTCCCCCTGTACAGACATTTTCAAAATAACTGGCAAACACCACAATCGTGTAATAATTACTCTCTCTAGTACTGGACTCAGTGTCCCTCAGCAGATGACAGCACAATGTACAAACAAAAGCTTAACTGAATTGAAGTTTGGCACAGGAAAGCAGGGTCGTAGGTAGGGGGGGTGAGGTGGGCCCCCACCAGGGGCGCAGGGAATGGGGGGGCACAAAATTGGCTAAAATATATGTCCATAAATACAAATATTGATTATTGCCTTATAAGAAATGGTTTTTAATAGAGGGTGAATTGAATGGATGGAGGAGCGGGGGTGTTGGAGGAGAGGCGGAAAGAAAGTTAATTTGTCTATGGCTAAGGGGTGCAATCTGGACAGTTCTGCCAGGGGCGCAAGATCACCTAGCTATGACTCTGAGGAAAAGAACTCTTTGGGTGAAGCCATCTCTGCCCCAGCTCTGGAGTGAACAGTGACAGAGGAAAGTGACTTGGCAACACAGTGGGGGAAATTACCTTACTGCTAATGTGAACATTACCTGGGAGTGGGGGGAGTAAAATGGTCTGTGTGAACCAGTGGGGAAGTTTCATGCTCCAGCACTGGGGGCAGAGAGCAGATGGGGGCATGGCTGGCATGCGCCCCGGGGCATGGCGTGCATTCCAGGGGCGTGGCATGCATCCCAGGGGCGTAGTGCCCAGCGCAGTGGGGGTGCACGACACATCTCCAGGAGGGTGGCCACAATGGTACCCCCCTCCCCAATGGTGCTGGGGGTGGTGCGCTCCCCCCGCCGCCGCCTGTTCCTCCGCCAGTGGTGTGAGCACCTTTCAGCACATAATGTTCTGCAGCAGGGCAGGACTGTCTGCCTGGACCCCTGAATAGGAACACGCTTCCTAGGAGGTGAGGACCCACTTGCTAGTTTCTTGCAGGGTCCCACCTATACTTCCCCCCAATTGTGTTCTCATGGAGGTGACTTATACCAAAGGTTAAAGGCGTGGGGAGTCACTCTTGGTTTCATCAAAATAAATTACTCAGAATTAATAACTGAACGCAAGGGATATGGGGTGGAAAAAACCAGAGCATCATGCCAGCCTGGAAGTTGTTTTCCTTGCCTGTGTCGCACAGTGCAGGTAATAAATCATAATTAGGCCAGGGGGCGGGGGGGGCTAATAGACTGTAAGGGTGAGATTCAGAGAACTACATGAAGCTGAGAATCCCAATGAGCAGGAGGAAGAGACAGTGGTGGATATAGGAGACTCGGGCAGCAGCTTTCTGCAACATCTTCTGTTTCTGGCATGCAAAGTAATAGGAAGATTTTCAGAAAAGGAGCATGGTCCCTCTTCGGTGATTTCTGACAGTGTTTCCAAAGACACTGGCAGAGTTGTATCATTCTTCATTGGTTGTGGATTTTCTATGCTATATGTGCTCCCCTCCTGG
Organism: Podarcis raffonei; assembly: GCF_027172205.1. NCBI lineage: Eukaryota > Metazoa > Chordata > Lepidosauria > Squamata > Lacertidae > Podarcis > Podarcis raffonei. The sequence goes on from NC_070607.1 coordinate 72,719,669, forward strand.
GTACGGTATGCATTGCGTATAGGAAGCATTGTGCCGGCATAGCGGTGGCTCATCTCCCCATCCCCTGGTATAACCTGTGAATATGATTGTCCCAAGAAATATGTGCTTGATCAGAATTAAGTCTCCAGTAGCTGAATGTTAATGTTATTTATTTAAATAAAAAAATTCTCCAGTAGCACCTTAGAGACCAACTAAGTTTGTTCTGGGTATAAGCTTTCGTGTGCATGCACACCTCTTCAGATACGAAAGCTAATACTCAGAACAAACTTAGTTGGTCTCTAAGATGCTACTGGACAATTTTATTTATTTATTTCGACTGCATGAGACCAACACGGCTACCTACCTGAATCTGTTATTTATTTATTCATTTATAATTCAAAGGCTAGTGAGGTGCAAAACCAGCTTAAAGCTTAGAAATACATTCCAATTAAATATAGATATACATTTTTTTAGCATAAGCCTGACCACAGCATGACCCACTAACCTGAGCAGAGCTCATTATTCAGGATTTGACTGGACATTTAAAGGTTTGATAAACCTATAGCCTTAGCCTTCTTCCTGTTAGCTCCTCCAGACAACCTGTTTAACTGAACATTCATCATAATCTGTAATGGTTTCTAAGGGGTTTGCTCGTGCGCAAGCAGGCAACTATCTCCCTGGCTGGGTGCAAACACCTGGCTGGGCTGCCAAAGTAAACTTTATCTGTCCGGACGCCACTCACCCGTGGCTGACTCAGTCGCTGGCAGAATCCGTGAGTGGGCGTTTCTTAAACTTCTTCCAGCAAAGAAGCTCTTTGACGCCTAGTCTCCGCCTACCCTCTCTGCGCGAAATCCTTCTGCGCAAGGAGGGCGTGGGCAACAGAGGACCCCTACTCTCCCCGCTGGTCCCAGGCAAGGAGTCATGGGACCGCCTCGCCGCTTCCCCTATCTGCCCCCCTTCTCCACTGGTGCTACGCTGATTCTCTTCCCCAGAAGATGGGCTGCTTCTCCCGATCCCTGGACGCTCTCTGGAATCCCTCTGGCTTTTGCTCTCTCCCTCTGGCACTGTTAGCAGTTCCCTGACATAATCTGCTTGGACAAAGTTTGCAGGGAGGTTAGGCTATATCTGTTCTTTGTTTGTGCGGAGATTATATGATAATGAACATTCATCCTAATTTGCTTCCATGTTGTTTACACAGTTTCCCTGCCCCGTTATTCATTTACCTCACACTTTTCAGTACTTTCTCCCATCGCTTTCCTGACTGCCAAAAGCCATTTCAAAATAAACGAACAAGCATTGAGTAACGCTTGCAATGTACTAAAAATTATGGTAAAAATTGATTATTTAAGAAAAATAGAGAAAATAAGAGAAGCAGTTGAAGAAAGATTGATAGTGGTAACCATGGAAGAGCAGAGGGGAGTCGAATGTTTCAGGGAATCCTAAATGATGATGTTGATGTTTAATGATTAAATTTAAATTTGCAATGTAAAACTTAATAAAAAAGATTTGACAAAACAAGCAAGCAAGCAAACCTTAATTTGTTGCACCAGGGTGACAGAGAGCCCTAATCCACTTTAATTGTGCAAAGCTAAAGTTATGGCTTGCTCCTGAATCCCTCCAACAAAATACTGACAGCGGGGACCTGGGACTGCATTCACCAAGCCACAATACCTGGCTGTGTTCGCACGCACGGCACAGCAGCAGAAGCTTATCATTTGGATCCTGCATTTATGAACACGTCAAAGCGGCGCATTTTCAAGAATGCTTGGGATTTAATGAAACGGAGGGGGCCCACTCAGCAAAGTTCTCTAGCAACCCTCTTCAGCGCTTCTAAATGCTCAGCAATGTAGAATCCCAGAATGCACCTTGCAGCTCAGGACCCGAGACATTTCTGACATGACAGCTGGCGCATCTGCTGTAGCACCAAGGGGAAAGAGGGACCGTGTTTCACCGCTCTGCCTCCAAACCAAGCTGCACTTGAGCTGTCACTCTTGCTTTCCAGGAATAGGAACTGGCAGGCAGGGCTTCGTTTTTTAATGTAACGATTGCTCCGCAAACGCAAAGCAGGCACAGAAGGGGTGACCAGTGGGAGCGGGCAAGGAGCAAAGTGGCCAGCGGAATACTGAGTGGGCTTGTCGTAATTGCCAGTGCCACTCATGTGACTAACGAACCCAGAACTGGGGGGCGAGGGCAGAGTGGTGGAAGGAGGAGGAGGAGGAGAAAGGTGATCCTGTCGCTGAACTGATGGTAATAAAGCAGCTGAAAAATGCATGAACAGAATAGATGCCTCTCCCTATAGCAAAAGAGGCAAGATAGAGAAATATGAGTGAAGCTGAGTGCGATCAAAGAGATGCTAGATGGGCAGTAGTCAGGAGGCTGGAGAAAGGAAAGGAACAAGAGGAAACAAAAGGAGAGAGAAAATGTGTTTTTGTTTAGGTTTTTATGCTGCCTCATTCCAAGGGATATGAAAGACCACTTTTCTGTAAAAATGTGGCAAGACACACATTATGCTAACATCTTTTCTCCCTCCCCCTTTGTTTGCTCAAAGCTGATCACAGAGCAGCAGGCTGCTTATATATACCATCCTCATTCTAATGTTATTCCCGATGGAGAAATTCATACTCAAGTGAAAAAAAAAAAAAACAATTATATAACATAGGAATAGCTATAGAAGGAAATATTTTGATATCTTGAACCACCTTCTTTTTTGTATATGAGTAGGCATTCATGGAACCACGCCCACAAAGGATCATATGTGTGTTTCCAAATTACAGCCTTTCCAGACAATGAAAATATAGGAATAAAACTACCCAGCTCAAATATTAACAGCACACAATGCATAGATATTTGCTGTGGTGGTGTGTGCTTGCTGGTGTGTGTGAATTTGCTGATATTCCCCGGGAAACAATTAAATGGGGTAGATGTGGACAGTGCCACTGGAAAGGAGAAGGACAAAAATCTGGAATAAAAGGGAAGGAAGGGGAAGCAGAAGGAAGGAAGGAAGGAAGGAAGGAAGGAAGGAAGGAAGGAAGGAAGGGGAAATTAGTACTGGCTTGCAAAAGAAGAGGACGTCAGAGCCAGCTTACCATGACACAAGGTGAAGCACCCACCTCAGATTGCAGAAGTGCACTGCTTTCACTACTGAGAGGGAGAAAAGCCTAGTGAGTGGCAACACTTGGAGGAGCACCCTGGCTCCTACCATGTTCAGCAAAAGGGGGGAGACGTTCCTGCACACTGTCTGTTGCTCAGCTCCCCACCCCCCACCCCATGGTTGCCCAAAGGGAATGTGGCTCTTAGACTGAAAAAGGCTCTCTACAATTACTGCACTGGAACAATATCGAGGGATGCTTAAAGCTTGATGGTAGCACTGCCTGCGCAACTGTGACCCACCAAACCCAACACAGCTTCTTGACGCCTCTCCTTCTCGGAAAGAAAGAGTAGTGCAGATGCCGTTGGGGGTGATCCACCTCCGGCCCCCTCAACCGAAGATCCGTCAATTAGATCATACATTGGCTCAGATGCATATGAATATCTGGACAAACAAACAAGGGGTCTTTCTGCTCTGTCTCCATGCTGACAGCGGGGAATATATTCATGGCACCTACACACATCAGCGCCAGTGACTAAAAAGGAAATGTGATTAAAGGGCTCAGGAAAGTTCAGCATTCCCACAGCTGCTGGCATTTATACAGGAAATTACAAAGAGATAGCTATTTATTTTGCAAACCCAGTGATGGATCATCAGCTTATTCAGAGGAGTAGCTCTTCGATTGTGAATCCTTTGCACTTTGTTCAGCTACTACTAGCACCAGCCTCTGGTGCCTGAAAAGAAATGATGCCTTTGTTGGAAATAGTGTTGGAAATTTTTGTTCAGTCCGCACTTTCAAGTGAGCTGACCTGATTTGCAACTTTCAGACTAATTCCTGGGCCAGAATGCCGTTATCCACCAGATTTCACACTTCTATAAGTTTTTTTGGAGGCAGTCTTTGTAGGTATTTATTTATTGTGCAGAGTTGTAAACTGCTTCACAGCCATCAGCTACCAAAGCAGCGTACCATGAGATAAAAATAGAAGAAAATACAAAACGTGATGAACTCGGTAAGCTAAAAGCAATAAGACCATCTCTGCAGTTCTGCAATGAGAATTTATTGGGTATAATGCGTACAAAAAGGTGTGTTTTAGGGGGAAATGCATAGAATTGAAATGCAATTTTTAATGCATTTTTTTTTAAAAGAAACAACTGCCAGGAGTAGGTGCCAGGAGCAGGTTAGCAATAAGTCACAGGGCTTCGGCTCAGGAAACCAGGCCTATTGAGCACAGCAACTCGTTTGCATAGTTCTTGTCCCGATGAGGCAGCTGCGAGGACTGAAGATTCCCCGCCTTCCCATGGCTCCCTAAGTCTCCTCCTCCCCGGTTCCTTCCCAAGCAATCTGAGGCTCCTTCGTCTTGCCTGTCTTTTTGCTCTGCCCTCTTCTGATCCTGGGAGACCAGCAGGGAGGAGAGCTGGTCTCAGCAGAAGGGGGAGTATGCCTTGTTTCCTCACCAGCCTGACTCATTGCTGCCTCTTGGCCCCTTCCTCTCCAGCCTCCACTTCTCTCTCTGATTCTGGACTGCTCTCTGCCACAGCCTCTTTCTGCTCACTAAACCCTGTTACCTTTTCAGCTTCCAACACCTCCTCCTCCCAGTCTGCTTCCTCTTCTCCCTCTGACTATCCATCATCATTCCACCACCACTCCCCTGGCTCTGAGCCTTCTTCTCTTTGAGTTCCCTTAGGAGTTCCTCAGCGGGTGCTTCTCAACTCTCCCCTTCATCCAGCTGGTCCATGACAGCAACTGATTGCCCTGGTCTATAGGTCTCTAGAAATGGCAGCAGTAGGAGGTAAAAGGAGAGGAACTGCCATTTTGTGAATGGATAAATGCAGCTGTTCATTTACCTAGAAATAATGTGTTGCCTTTCATACTCACAATGGAACCAGGAGACATCACGTCACCTTAGCCCTGTGCAATGGTGACATTTGGACCAATTACCACCATTCAGACACAGGGCTGCTTTTGAAGGGAGACAGATTTTCATTTCTTTGCTTTTACTTGACTTCAATGGTCCTGAATTAGCCAGCAGAGAAGGTTTCTGAAATGGAGAAAAGGAAATGCCTGGTTTTAACACTCACCACTCCTACTTATATTATTATTCATTTCATTTCTATACCACTATATATTTTTAAGAAAAAAACTCTAAGTAACCTACATTAAAACATCAGATAAAACCATCTAGAATAAAACATTACTGAAGAAAGTCAAATATAAAGTATACATTCAAAGCAACATAATTAACAGGAAACTATTATCTTAAAGATTTCAAAATAAAAACATTACAAAGGAGGTCAACTACAGAATGCACATTTGACACAGCAAAGTTTTAAAAAATTCTTAAAATTTTCAAAAGAAAACGTAAAGGAAGTAAAATATAAAATGCACATTTAAAGCACTATAATTAGCAAGAGAATAAAATATTATCATAAGCTTAGTATATCTGCTGCTGTTGCTGCCAAGGGTGGTACATGGCGGGAGGCAGCTGTGGAAGCTCAGCCTCAGTGACCTGGGTCCGCACTGAGAAACAGCCTCTTCAGCAGCCTCAGCTTTCATAGCTGGAGTCAGCCAGGGCCCTGCCCTCCCAGTCCATATAGAAAAGGACCTGCGAGGCAGGGAGCAGGTCTTCCAGGATTCACCAGGATTCAAGAGAGAGTGTCAGTCAGAAAGCTGGACAATAATTTTAACAAAGAACATAAGATCAACAAGAAACACTTGTATCTGGGTAGATACAACTAAGTCCAGTGCCACCTAGTGATGAAACAGCATCATGACGCTATCCATATAATACTAAATACAAGGGCTCTGCATGCCCCTTGTAGTCTGATTCAGGGCCCAATCCAGTTGTTCAGAACAGCCCCAATTCAACCTAAGATAATTTGAGACTGACTCAATCTGACCTGGATCCAGGCCTTAATCCGAATCAGGGGCTTTGTACATGTTTAATTAGGGTTAAACCCCTGATTATACATGGTGGGGGAAGAAGGAGATGCAGGCAGCCTAATTCTTCCTCTCCTCACCATTGGACTGCTCTTTTTTTTAATAGCCTGGACCACTCCAACTTGTGGACCCAATGCAATCAAGGATGAACCAGGGCTGCCTTGAACAACTCCTTGACAGTACAGTGGTACCTCTAGTTACAGACTCAGTCCATTCTGGGGTGCCATTCGCACCCCGAAAAGTCCGTAACTAGAGCACTGCTTCTGCGCATGTGCACAGTGGGTTAGAGCAGTTCACGCATGTGGTAAAACCCTGAAGTATACATTTCCGGGTTCGCCGCATTTGCAAGCCGAAAAGACACAACATGAACCTAACGAGGTATTACTGTACTACAATGTTTTGAGTTTTGGATTTTTGTGTGTGTGAATTGGGTAAGGAATTGAAGTATCAACCAGAAAACTGAGAATGTGATCACAGCCTGTATCCATGACCTGTCAGGAGCCACACCCTTCCTCTGTCCCAAATGTCATTCAAGGGAAAAGATGTGTGACAATCTACCCTTCTTTTCTCTTTCACTGGAGGTTCACTCATAGATAATATTTACAACAAAAATATGAATTGACCCTGATCAACAGCACCCTTAACATAAACAGATGGTTTAAATTTAAAACCAAAAGAACCACTTTAGACATTACACACCTCTGACCAAGGAGGCTGGTGAAACCAGTTACAAAATACAAAGGTTGTATCTGTCTTGTCCAATCCCATGATGTTTCCTAACATGGCTCCTTCTCACATTTCTGGCCATGGTGTAATACTTCTGCAAATCTGTGAATTCTAAATCTTCAAACATTAGAGAAACCAAGTGCGTCAGAGCTTGGTAAGTGTCATAAAAGCATCTGCACATTTTGGGGATGTGTGTGCTTGGATGTGTGGGCGTCTTATTAGTATATGTGTTGTCGTTATTACAGTGCTATCCGAAACAGCACTACTTGTTTTCTCTCTGCAAGGGATGCATTTGTTAAAAGGGCATGTTTTCAGATCAAACAGTAGATTTTCACACATTTCCATATATTTACAACGTAAATGACAGCCAACATTCTGCATCCAGCGTGAGAGTGATCTTTAGCTTTCCTCGAGGGCAATGAGCTGATTTATTCTGCCCATTTGCCCTTCCCAGCCTCTGCTTTACTAACCTTTTGCCCAGTTCCAACACTAATTGCCTCTGCAGTAGCTGGATCATGGGGATCTGAGTTTGAACCTGTGGAGTAGGGAGTGACATGGAACGGACACCCATCCTTGTTATCTGTATTTCAGCACCAAGTGCCCATGGATGAATTGTTCCTTCTTCCTCCAGGTTGCACTCTGTCTTTTGTGAGGAAAAAAAGCATGTATTGAAAAGGGCTGTAGAGCATTCAGAAAGTCCCAGGTTAAATCCCTGACATCTCCAGATAGGACCAGGCAAAATCTCTGTGTGAAATTCTGGAGACCTGCTGGTTAATGGTCTTTGGGAGAGCAATTTTACCGCATGTTATGATGGTATATATGCTTTGGCTCCAATAGAAACAATGGGGAAAGACTAGGATAAACAGATGTAGAAGGTACAGTTGTGCAGGAAATAATAATAATAATAATAATAATAATAATAATAATAATAATAATAATAATAATAATAATTTATTTGTACCCCGCCCATCTGGCTAGGCTTACCCAGCCACTCTGGGCAGCTTCCAACAAAGATTAAAAATACGTACATTAAAATGTCACACATAAAAACTTCCCTGAACAGGGCTGCCTTCAGATGTCTTCTAAATGTCAGGTAGTTATTTATCTGTTTGACATCTGATGGGAGGGCGTTCCACAGGGTGGGCACCACTACCGAAAAGGCCCTCTGCCTGGTTCCCTGAAACTTTGCTTCTTGCAGCGAGGGAACCGCCAGAAGGCCCTCGGTGCTGGACTTCAGCGTCCGGGCAGAATGATGGGGGTGGAGACGCTCCTTCAGGTATACTGGGCCAAGGCCGTTTAGGGCTTTAAAGGTCAATACCAACACTTTGAATTGTGCTCGGAAATGTACTGGGAGCCAATGTAGGTCTCTCAGGACCGGTGTTATATGGTCTCGGCGGCCGCTCCCAGTCACCAGTCTAGCTGCCACATTCTGGATTAGTTGTAGTTTCCAGTTCACCTTCAAAGGTAGCCCCACGTAGAGCGCATTGCAGTAGTCCAAGAGGGAGATAACTAGAGTATGCACCACTCTGGCGAGACAGTCCGCGGGCAGGTAGGGTCTCAGCCTGCATACCAGATGGAACTGGTAGACAGCTGCCCTGGATACAGAATTCACCTGTGCCTCCATGGACAGCTGTGAGTCCAAAATGACACCCAGGCTGCACACCTGGTCCTTCAGGGGCACAGAATTTTGGGGGTTTCAAGCATAGTTTTTTTATTAACCTCCTGTACTGTCCAGCCAATTTTACTTAAAATACTAAAAAAATGTGCAAACATGGTAGTTATGATCAGATACCTATCCCAAACATTTTTCGGCTTTTCAGGAAGGTGGAAGATACTTGCTAGCTGGTCGTGTGAGTACAACAGAACATCTGAGCGTGCGTAGGGATAAATGGTTTAAATCCACAGGCATTGCCATGGAGGAAAACCGTTAAAACATTTTTGTAAAGAAAAGAAAGGAAAAGGAAAAAGAAAAGGAAAAGGAAAAGGAAAAGGAAAAGGAAAAGGAAAAGGAAAAGGAAAAGGAAAAGGAAAAGGAAATCAGTAAAACATGGTGTTCGAACATGGAGAAAACAGGAGACCAGGAATGCACAGTTGGCTCCCTGTAGGTGAAACTCATCATTCAAAGGAACAGAGTTCTTTGTTGCACTTCAAAGAGTGGGTTTTTGCAGGGAAAGCTTCGGGACAAAAACGGGGAGGCACTTGGACACAGATCTGTGCCTGGGAAAAGTGGGGCAAAATGTAATTGTAGATAAGCCCCCAGTTTGCTTTTAAATGTAAAAGTACCTAATGAGCACTTAAAAAAAAATCACTTTGCAAACTGAAACACATATCCTTTGAAATCCACAATTCTCTGAATTTTGTAGTTCAGGACTCCAGTGAAGCAATGTGTACAGAAATATACCCCAGTAAAATGTGCATAAAAATGCATATATCCATGAAAATATATCAGAGAAAAATACTTCACAAAACCATGCATGTTAGGCAAAATTGCATACAAAATTGTGCATATATTAGGAGAAATTTGAATTTTCATGATGGCTACTTTAAAATTCCGCATACTGATGTGGAAATGTGAAAAGCTGGACGTAAGCATGGAAAAATACAAAATGGGGAGAAACATGAACTGTCAAATCTACCCATCCCTAATTGTAGCTCCCCAGAACATGAGCATTGAATGTTCCACTACGATGTCTAAAGACAGACCTCTCCTGTTCACACTCGGCAGTGTTTGCCAGCACATCATTTGGGTTTATCATGTAAGGTGCACATTGGCTCTGAGTGAGGGAGGCCTTTTCATAGTTTTTCCTTCTTCACTTCAAGGCTCCTAGCAGCCTGGAGTTGAGCTCGAACCTGTCTCATCCATCATTCACTGGCGGGATGGGGGATTATGTGACCACAGGGACAAGGGGAGTGAAAGACAGGCATGCAGATGGTGAAGGGAAAACTGTCAAGACGACAATCTGGCTATGAAGGAATAGCAGTAAGAAGAATTTCTGGAATAAGTCGGTCTGATATACACTCTTCCTATGCAAATGCTTTCAGGGATTGCTTTTGGGATAGTCGTGAGGGGGTTAAACAGTTTTAAGATTATTGCAAGGAAATAAATAGGTGCCTACCAGAATCTGTAGCAACGCTGACGAGGATTTGGAGCTGGGTAAGGAATACAAATGATAGAGCCATTAGAAGAGAGGCCAGTTTTTGCTAGGGCTTGTGTAATGTACTCAATAAAGCCAGTTTAAAAAAAATCACTTCTTGGTTTGCTGGATTTACAAAAGCATGACTATTTCTGGCATCATCTGCTGCATCCTGATGGTTTTTAGAGATGACACTTAGAAAGGAAAGTGTGTGGTTTAAAAAGACATGTGGCAAGAGAATAAAAGAGTAACTGGGACCCCCAGACATCAGCTACACAACATGCTATTTAATAATAAACACCGAACTAATTTGTACTCACAAGCTGATCTGCTGGCTTCCCACTTCTTTCGGAGTTCATTCACTCATGCCAGGGCTTGAGGTCTTTTACAGCTGGGTCTAGTGAATGAAAGGTGTGTTTGTTGGTTGTTGGTTGTAGAATGGAAGGGAAGAGCCCCAGATCCTGCTGTGGTTAAGGGCACTTTCAAAGCATCTGTGAGAAAGTGGGGCAGAATCAATTACAGACTACCTTTGTGCATCCTGTTTAGGGGTTGCTCTTCATCTGCCAGGAGCCAGGACAGTAGTAATGCCTCTATATGGGTATATAGTTAGCATAAGGATACATTAGCCAAGTTTTCCACAAATATTTTGGTGGAAGCTTCCAGTGATTTTAGCTTCCATGCTATGATTTTTACACCCAAGTTCTTCCAAGGTTGTATTCCCCATAGCTGTCAACTTACGATTTGAAAATAAGGGACCAGCAGCCAAAATAAGGGACCTGCAGCCTCACCTGTTCCAGGCACTCCAGTCTTCCTGTTCTCCTGCAGTCTGGTCAAACTCATGCTCGTAGCTTCGAGAACACTGTCCAACCAACTTTGTAACCAGAGGTTCAACTGAATAGAATCTGAATCACATGCACCATAAGGCCTATGCAGCCTCAACTTAAGATGGCTCCCCAGCCTGGCTTTGCACTGCAAAGTTTGCAGCAGCACGTGCAACAAAATGGCGCCCAGCATTCAAAAAACCCCTCAGCTTGCATTAACTAGCCACACACAAGGCATGCAAGCTCCACCCCCCCAGTCGTTCTTAGACTTCTTATTGGGTGAGCAACACAGCCAAGCAACACAGTTGGAGCCTCCCTCCTCCCTGGCCGGCAGGGAGGGAGGGAGAGGAGCTGCTTCCTTTGAAATTTAAGGGACATCATTTAAGGGACATTTAAGGGACATCCATCAATAAGGGACAGCAGCGGGACATGGTGCTGGAATAAGGGACTGTCCCTTCAAATAAGGGACACTTGACAGCTATAGTATTCCCTTCCCACTCCATGGGAGGAGGGGTGCTATCTTTTGCCATATTGGGAAGAGATGATAAAAAAGGAGCTTCTGCTCTTTGTGTAAAGCTGCATGGATCAGTCTAGGTCTAGGAACCCAAAGAGTAGGATTTAGAGGCTGTATTCTCTGCACTGCCATGATAGTTTGGCCAGAGAATAGAGCTACTTGTTTGCTCTCTGCTGTGCTTCAGAACTTACATTGCAGAAGGTCAAGGGTAATGTTGCAGCTACAAGAAAAGCTGGGACCATGTGGTGCAAGAAGCCAATAGGTTATTCTTGGCTGCTTCCTTGGTTTAAGTAACTTGTTCTTCTCAGGTGATGGGTGAAGGGCTATAGCTCAGTGGTAAAACATCTGCTTTGCAGGTAGAAGGTCTCAGGTTCAATTCATGGCATCTCCAAGGAGGACTGGGAGAGACCTCTGTCTGTAATCCTGGACATTGTGCTACCACTCAGTGTAGACAATACTCAGCTAGATGAACCCGGTGATCTGACTCAGTGCAATGCAGTTTCCTATGTCCTTAGACTTGCAGTCCACCAGTCAGAGACATGGGAAGCTACCATATAAGGGGGAAAACAGCAGAGTAGAAGATGATGACTCAGATTTTATTTTTGTCTCTCCATCCCAACTGCACGGTTTCCTAAAAGTCATTAAATTACAAGAGAGGTTAGGCACCGAGACCTCTGCTTTGCACTCCGGTTTGCATGTAGATGCTAGTGAGTCCACAGGGAGTTCAGACTAGAGAGTAAATTTGGGCTGACTCAGTAAAGAGGGTTTGGTTGAGAGCTGATAGCAATAAGGGGCTCAGTCTAGAAGTACAGGGAGCACAAGACTCATGGGTAATGAAAACCAGTAAGCAAGGTCTCTACCATGAGATATAATAGTGGGGGGAAATCACCATGATAGGAGGAACCTTACACAGAGCATGAGATAAAGACTCTGGTGTGCTTACCTGAACAAGTATGTCAAGATTCAACTGTTAATCAAATGTTCAGTAAATCTTTCAGGTGAGCACAGTGTTAAAGGGACAGCTTGTCAAGGTAGGTCAATTGTAATCCTAATATTCCATGACAGCACCCCATCAATCTAAATTAAGGATCACGAGTTTCTTGCTAATTACGCCTATTAGGAACGGTTTTGACACACTCAACCAATCAACGTCACGGGTACTTCCTGCATGCACATGAGGAATGACAATTGTGTCAAGAGTTTTGTGGAGCAAAAAAAGACCCATTTCCTGCATTTTTTTCTGGGTGCATTCGTTCTTGGTGAGGCTTTTTCAAAACGGGACAACGGAAATTTAAGCTAGGGTGCCATGCATCCTACTTTACAGAGGGCAGTCCTCTGTTTGAAGTAGTCCTCCATTTGAAGGGCTGTCCAGCCCAGGTCTGGTTTAAAGAAGAATCATAAGATGCGGAAGTTGCCCAACCATCATTAGCCCCTGGGTAGCAGACTGAGCAGGCACACAGGTGATGTGGTCCCAGACTTCCCCACTATGATGAGATGTGCTGTATTTCTATATAAATCCCAGGGACCATTTAAAAATATTGTTCAGCACGTGCATATTTCATGCAAATATGTGTCCTCCTTCGTCCCACCCATCCTGTTTCTCTGGGGTGATGCATTTCTTTATCTGGCAATATGCGAGTGCCCCCCAATCTAGGAATCCTAATCAAGAACAGAGAGGGAGTATAGTTTGCATAACAGCTGTGAGCTGAACACAGAACTGAGAGCACATTCTGATCAGGATGATGCCCTTCCAAAAATAGCAGGATCTTTAAACTAAATGGTTGTGGGTATGATAAGGAGAGAAAGCTGTTCACCTGACCAATATGACAGGTTTAGAGGTTGAAACCTTGCCTGGGCCTATTTAACTTGGGATGGCAACACATGAACTTTCAGTAACCTCTGATTTGTTCAAAGGCAAATTAGGGTATAGAAATTTGTCTAAGATCCTTGACCAAAAAAGGGACTATCTACATTGCTAATCTTTATGGGCCCATGGGCATGTTTAGAATTTTGAGAGAGTGCAATGGGCCCACACCTCTGGCTGCTTCCCTTCCCCTCCCCTGGGTGACTCTGCCTGACACATGGAGAGAGAAAGCACACATTCACAAACACACATGTGTATTCACTTACACACTCTGCTTTTTGTGGGGTCTGGGTAAAAGTCAGATCCAGTAGAATTAAAAGGGACCCTCTTTTGTATGATTTGACAGAGTTCTTTCCCACAATATGACAGGTGGCATTCCAGTTTTACTCAGAGCACAACCCTTGAAATCAATGATTCTAGTTGAGGAAACTGTAGACTTTCCAGTGTTTCAGGACCATAGATCCCAACGTCCTTGCTCATGGTGGCTTGGCCTAATGAGTGGTGCCGTCCAACAAATATCTAGGGGGTTTACCACCCCTGTTCTCGAACAATAACTACATAAAAGTGGGAAAATGAAAATGGGTCTGGTTGTCACATGGAAGATGGAGCAAGCTTGTTTTCTCCTGCTCTGGAGGGTAGGATATGAACCAATGGATTCAAGGTACAAGAAATGAGATTCCAAATAAACAACAGTAAGAACTTTCTGACAGTAAGAGCTGTTAGAGAGTGGAACGGATTCCGACAAGAGGTGGTGGGCTCTCCTTCCTTGGAGGTTTTTAATTAGAGGATGGATGGTCATCTGTCATGGATGCTTTAGTTGAGATTCCTGCTGGACTAATGACCCTCTGGGTCCCTTCTAACTCTACAGTTCTATGATTCTATGATGAGTTCATGTATTAAGCCATTGTCACAAATAGTTTCTAGTCTAACAATGGTCTAACAATGGTCAGTTATACATGGGGGGGTTGCATTTGGTTAACTCTGTATTGCAGTGTGATATCCACATTTAGCGCAGGAATGATGAACCTGTGGACCTCCAGATGTTTTCAGATTCCAACTCCCATCAGCCCCAGCCAGCATTGCCAAGGCTCAGGGATGGTGGGAGTTTTAATCTAGCAACATCTGGAGGGTTACAGGTTCCTCAACCCGTCTCTAACAGATCATGCAGAAACCATACTAAAAAATTTTTAATCAGACCAGACATAAACTCAAACAGTTCTCAAAGGAAATGGGGAAATGATGAGACATTGGAAGTTTTGTGAACTGAAACAGCTTTATTTTGTGTGTTTTTTTGCTTGTCCATTCCTTACATCGACAGATGCTGCCTGCAGCTGCAATTTGTGTGTGGTCACAGGGGGGTATTTGCGCACGGTTGAAATTCAATTTTTATGGAGCAGACTTTGTCACTCGCCCACTATCCAACCAATATTTTCCTGTTCATTTGCGGTGTGTTTACTGAATATACACTGCACAAAATCAATCCCAGAGTGTCTCCATGTGGCGTCAATTTGAGGACAACTTCAATCATGTGAAAATACTCTGAGAGCCTGTGGTAAAATTGAAAAGGGGGGGAGGAGAGAAAGAGAGAGAGAAGTTTTTTTGAAGCCATCACTAATACCTTAGCCACAAAGCTATATTCTTTAAACCTAGATTTATATATCCTAAGCTCCTTCTATCATCATTAATGTCTCTGCAGAAAGGGAGAAAGAACACAATTGAATTGCTAGAAAAGCTAATGTCTATTAACTGAAAAGCTACCAACTAAATGGTGTGTATGTATCCTGCTCGTTGGCCAAAAAGAGACTCCAAGAAGCAACTTACAAATCACTAAAAAAAAGAGAGAGGATAGTCCTTGTCCTCAGGATTACAATATAAAAAGCCACAACATAAAAGGAAAATAAGTTGTGAGGAAGGAGGAAATAAGAAAACACAGGCTCAATTTCTTAGTTAAAAGTTATTTGAATGGCATTGGCAGCTGGGGTGGGAAAGGTCAAAACCTCCTTTATTGGAAGTTTTTAAGCAGAGGTTGGATGGCCATCTGTCGTGGATGCTTTAGCTGAGATTCCTGCATTGCAGGGATTGGACTAGATGACCCTCAGGGGGCTTCCAACTCTACAATTCTATGGTTCTAAGGCACAAAACAATGCTAGTCTTTGAGATGCGCCAGTGGAGCAGCCCTGCATTCCATCTCTTCACTTCTGCAGCCTGACGTAATAATGGATGCTTGGCCAGGTTAGAGCAGGTGGATAAAGGAACCTAGTTTCTTAGCAGTGGATGATGGCCCTTCTCTGCTGCAGCTCGATGTAAAGACGCTGCCAGGTCACAACAAATTCTGGACTTGCTTTCATTTGCATTCTGCTATCTAAACATCAAGTGCACAGTGCACAGCGCAGGAGTTTTTCTTAGGGACTGTTAGCTAAGTTCGTTGCTTCTCTTGCTTTGCTAGCACACACATTGGATGTGCCCAGAAAAACCTGCAACCGAAAGCTGCTTGGATTGATTTCTAGTTTTTATTCTGTCCCGTGATTTGTCTCACACAAATTGCATTCTGTATTGTCTCATGCAAATTGCACACAAAAGCTGAGCGCTCCCCTTCTGGAAATGCCAGGCATCTTTGCTAAAGGCCAGCAGCCTCAATAAGCCTCTCTCCCTAATGAAGGGAAAAGCCTAACTAGCAAATTTGTAATAGCTCCATTGCTACCCTTTGCTAATATTGCTGCTTGGTGCCAGTAAGTTCCTAAAGGAAATTAGTTTGGGGTCCTATGCGTTTCAGATGTAAACACCAAATGAGCACAGGAAAAACTTAAGATTGCTTGAATCCAGCTAGGTCAGTCTTCCCTAGCCCCGTGCCCTCCAGATGTTTTATACCACTGGCTGGGGCAATGGAAATGGGATGTTTTAATGGGGAAGAGAGAGACTGGCAGAGCTGGCTCTGATCACTGTGCCACCACCACCTGCTGCCCTGGCCACTTTGCATGCTGTGGATGAGGCAGCAGACTCACCTGTCCAGCCCTGCCAAGGAGCCACCAAGGTTAGGACTGCAGCCTAAAGCATTAATAAAACAGCTTCGCCCTATCTCTGCCACCAACAGTGCAACCCTATGCTTGCCTGCTCAGAAATGTTCCCATTGAGTTCACTCCCAGGTAAATCCGTGTGAGATTGCAGTCTAAGTGGTGGAAGCTAGGCAGTGCAGGCAAGCAAAATGAGTGCCTCTTGGTTAGAAAACCCCAGCCCTTTTCCAGGGACGATGTCTTTGATCCAACGTGATGGTGAAAACTCACATGGACTGCAAGTCTGTCAGAAGAATTTGTCTGAAGTTGCCTACTTAACAGTGACCCAATTAAAAAGTAAATGAAACACACTGAGGTAAGTGGGAAAGAAAGAAGCTCATTTGAATCGGATTAGTACAATTAGCCAATGTCCCCGAGATTGTCTGCAGAGCTGTCTGTCAGGATGGCTTTAAGGATGGATGTTAAAATATACAGAGGGCATCTTAATATGGAAATCATGTACCCTTACAACCAAGACAGATTTTGAACGCCTCATATTTCACAACCAGGTTTGTATTATGTGGCTGAGGCAATTGAAGACTGCAATTTTTCTTTCTGCAGCACTAATAACTAGGAAAGAAGAGGAGGACGTTCGCCTGGTGGAGCCTGCGCCAATTAACAGGACCCTCGTGGTCGTCTTTGACATCCCGACATCGAAGGAGAGATGAAAAAAAGTTACGAGGTTGTTAAGATTCAGGTTTGTTTCATATTTCTACTTGTCAGGCAAGTAGGCCAGAAATTTCACTCCTGTTTTCTTCCCCTCTGACGACGACAGCGGCTTTGAAAAGCATCCGCCTCGCCTTTGAGAGTGCTGATATCTGCAAGCCCTCTGGTGGGATTGTAGCAACTAATTGCCTGGGACTGACTGCACTGAAAGGAAAGGCAGGCGAAGATTGCGGTGCTGTTACTTACAAGGAAATAACAGGCAAAAAAAATTAAAAGGGTGGCGGGGAGATAGAAAGGATGGCCTGGGAAAAGAAAAGAAAAGAAAAAGAGATCAGCTTTGGAAACTCAAAAAACAGCAATGCGCCTTCCCCTACTCCCCCATTTTCTCCAGCTACAGTTCAATCAATATATACAGGGACTCAACAGCATCCATTTTGAAGAGGCAGACTTCAAAAGGGCTTAAGACATCCTAGGGTTTTCTGGGCTGCAAAAGTGCCAACATTGTCCAATCCAGCATCCCACTCAGGTGTCAAGGGACTATTGTGAAATGTGGAATTACAACACTGTGTATCAGGGCTGCCCCCGCAGGAAGGCTGAATTAATAGTTCCTGTCATATTTAGGCATAAATAAGGGGAAACAAATGGTGAAATGCCCCTTGCTTCCACCAAAAGCCTAGCAGGGATTTGGGTTTTGTGGTGCCTCAACTTTGGGTTTTCCTTCCTCCTCCCACTTTGGATTGCTTTGGCAGTGAAACATTTAATGAAGTTACCTATAAGAAGAAGGGATTTCAAACTTTGCTCAAGAATGATTCCATCTAGCTTGGCCAAAGCTATAGTGGACCATACTTTATGAAGATTGTCATGGACAGGGTTGAGTTTACACTTCAGAGTAAGGATGGAAGTATCTGTCAATAGCAGGTCTCTCAGTTTCTCATTTTTCCAAACTTAAATTCAGTTCTCCACATCTGTGCAGCAATTAATTTGCATTTTTTTAAAATCTCATGAAAATTTGACAGCATTTCAGTGTGAATTTCCCCTAATAAAAACTTTTTTTCTGTATGTTGTTTTAACTACACACTGCTTTACCCTGGCTTTTGACACCTGAGGTGCATATATTTACGACCCACCCTATGTTTGCAATCGAAAGTCACTTTATGTTGTTTTTAACTTTGTACATTATTTGCTGCAACCCACCCTGGCACGTAAGGGTGAAGGGCAGGTAATTAATTAAAATAATAAATAAATGCATGCATTTTTGCCAACAGTTGCCCTAATATGCATTTTTACACGTTATTTTCACTATTATATTCATTTGTGCACACTTTTCTTTAATATATGTGCATTTTTGTAAACATTGGTTGGTTAGAGAGCTGCATCAAAACATTCAGATAAGTGTGAATTTTGAAGAATGGCTTGTTTTCATTCTCGTGTTGTTTCAGAAATTTGATAGAGTTGCCTTTAAATGCAAACTGAATTGAATTTCTTCCCCCATCCCTACTCCAGAGGGTGGTCTAAGAGTTAATTGCCACCTGTTGCCCTTTTGTAGTCACTTCATTCCCTAGAAATTGCCCGCAGCTGCTTCCATAACATGAAAATCACCTACAGCTCCAACATTTATTAGCTCCATCACATCAAGCAGCACATATCAGACTGTAAACAATCACTCACAATCCTTAGCTGACTCACATCTTGTTTTTCTCCATGCATGTGTGGGTGGAATAATGTCTTTAACCACTTCTCAATCATAGATGGACAGCCTCTGAAATCTCCCATTGTTTTAAAGAGCAAGCTTCCAGTCTCGGCAAACTTTGATCTAACTTCCATCGATCCTATTCTCCATTTTGCTGAAGTTTATGGCATGATTCCACCCTAAAATGCCTGTGTGGCAAAAGAGGGAATAGCTACTCCGCTTGCTTCTTTCCCTTTTTGCATCACTCCAGGAAGCAACACCAGTGATGCTAAAATAATATGGTGAAGGAGGAGAAGGTTGAAGCCACAATCCACCGCCCCCCACCCCCCAAAAAAAAAAATCTTTGCAGATTGGCACAGAGGAATGAGGCTTTTCTCCCGCTATGAATGTCTCCCAAGAAATCTTCATGAGATAAAATTTGGTCCACCACAGTTCATTGTATTTTATTCTTTTGCAGCAGTGAATCTTTAAGCAGTCCCACCCTCTACTAGCTAAATGCAATTCAAACCTGCCCCGAAAGACTTAGGTTCAAAGGTAGGTCCACAACTAATCCAAGCCCACTATAAATGTGCTAGGGCAGTTTTATCTAGGCAATCCTGGCCCCATCCTTGCAAGTGAATGGCATATGGACACCTGATATATAACAATGGGAACGTGCCAGAACAGAAGATGCTGTGATGAGAATTTTGCACTGCCTTGAACTGGCACTCTGCTGCTGCCCTCATCAGGAGGGGAAGGAGGCAGCCAAGCCAGCCTCTGCCCTGACAGATAAATAATGGTAGCATTGCCTTTGCTGCTTCCTTGGAGTGGGGCAAGTAATGGCACCTATCAGCAGTCGAGCAGGTCTCTTCACTAATTTAGCCTGGAACCAAACTCCACTGAAACCACCAGGAGGATTAACACGTCTCCTATTGCAATATTGGGCATAAAGCATTCAAAGCATGGGACCCCCAAGATGCAAAATCCCTTTTGAAACCCACCCCTAATTAACACCGCAGTCATAAGCCAGGGAGAGGGGGCAGCATCCCAGCTCACGGACTAATGTGAAATTTAACGTGATTACATAGAATTGGTGGAAGAATTGTTGAGCAGGCTGCAGGTGTGTTGGCATTTTGGGGCTGTATCATATCTGTAAGCCTATTCGCCTTTTGGAAACACTCAAACTGCTGTTTAGAGAGTGCCTTTGTAACTTAGGAAGACAAATTGCACACACACACACACAGCCATTTTGCATGCTAACAATAGTCCTGGGAGTCTAAGAGAGAGACACTTTCCAAATGCTGTTTCTGTGGTCTGGGAAAGGAAACTTTGCAAAGCACTGGGGAAACTTGACAGGCCTTATTACATTGGCAAGACTCAGCTGCCTTGCTTATTCACTTTTCTCAGGCAACATCCATTAATCTAAGAGTTCCACTGAGTCCCTGTTGCCCAGCAGAAGTGTATTGCCACTAAACGGGAGTCTGTTCAGAAGCAACTGCCTCCAGCACACTTGTGTTGTCAACAGACATCATGTCACCTTAACAGTAATTTTCAGCTCATCTGCCCAAATCTCTCTAGTGGCAGGCAGGTGGATTTCACAACTCCCACTTTGTCAGGGTCCATGTCTGGCCTGCTCCACTCAGAGGTGGGATTAACTTAAGCTACCACATCACTAATGAGAGGGAGAGACAAAATAAAAGAGGCAAGAAAGAACTGACAACCTACATCTCTGGATAGTCCATATTCTCTTTGGAGCTCAGCCAGCAGCTGCCTGTGGGAAAGAGGAATACATGCTACCTTATGTGTGAGGCCAAACCATAGAACATAAGAATAACCTGGTGGATCAGGCTAATGCCAGCATCCTATGTCCACAGTAGACGACCTATGTCCTATGCCCTTTTGAAATGTGATTCTTTTTGGGGGGGGGGTTATTGGGTTGTTGTTTTTATTTTGATTATATATATTGTGGTTTTATATTTTGATTTTGTTCTGCAAACCACCCTGAGGCCTCCGGGTATAGGGGGTATATAAATTCAACAAATAAATAAATAAAATAAAAACCAGGTGTCTGTGGGAAAACCTCAAGCAACACCCGAGCACAAGAGACTCTCCCTATCTGTGGCTTCCAGCAACTGGTACTCAGAAACACTGCTGTCTCCAACTGTGGAAGCAGAGCATAGGCATAATGTCTAGTGGCCTCCACAATACATTTTATGCATGATATGTGATGTTAATTGCAACATCACATTGTATGTGATGCATCTGTTTGGGTGATATACAACTAACTTCCCAGCAGTGCAAGGGCTTCTGGTTGTGCGGCGGAACTTCCAACTTGAACTTCCAACAAATAACATCACACGGACAACAAACATTGTCCATCTCCTTAGACCCTAAACTACATGTAATTTCCCCCCACATCTTTATAGAGTGTGTGTGTGTAGTGAAAATCTAAAGCGTGCGTCTCCAACATAGTGTATATCTACCATGGCACACCCCTTGGTACCCACCAAGGTTCCCTGCCCCTCCCTATTTTAAAATTAAGGTTTTGGGGGGGGTTGGTTGTTTTGTGTGTAAATACATATTTCTGTGGTATGCGTGTTTCTTAACTTCCAAAGGTGCCCTCAAGAAGGCCAGGGAGCTCTGATCTAAACAGACAAAACCTTCCATTTTAATTTAACATGGTTACACACACATCGTGTTCTGTAACAGATGAAGTAGCACAGAGTTTCAAGTGAGGAGACTTACAAATTACAGCAGGCAGTATTCTCCTAACTGACTTATTGCTGTAGTAAAATGCCTGGCAGAACACCTTGTGTGGGAGAGAAGCTTTTTGCCTCTGTAATTGTTCGTGATTTGGGGGAACTTATGGTTTTAGGCACACGAAGGAGGAGGAATTCCGTGATTCACCTCAGTTGCCCCCTAGCAGTAGCACAAGTATACAATAGTGTGGGGAAAAGCATTGTGGGAAACAGGCAAATGTCCATGTGCCTGTCAATCGGGGTGACCCTGTTTCAGGACTCCGTGTTGTTGCTAAGATGCTCATAGAATTTTAAACGGCTCTTTGCTCGGGGTGCTTAATTCCATTGGCTGCCTGCGATCAGGCTTAGAAGAGAAGAGCTGTTCTGTGACCATCGCTGCTGCCAAAACCCATTTGGGAACCTTACACCCCCCCCCCATTGAACAGCAAGCTTGTGTCTTTTTGCACCTGTCATACAGCAAGTTCAATACTGTTTTGTATGCAAAAGCGAAACACTTTACAAATCCCCCCCCCCCCCGTGTCTCAAAGCAAGAGGAAAAACACCATTCCACCCCACCCCACCCTCGTCAGAGACCGGAAAGGAGTTAATGAAGGAATTAATTGAAAGGGGAGGGCTGCTGCTGGAGTTGAGTACCAAACAGTAATTAACCAAGTCTATAAAGGTTAGACACAATTTTCCAGGAAAAACCAAGTCTTCGTGAAAGGTTGGGATCTGATTGGGAACACTTGCATGCACCCAGGCTGGCATGCACCAGAGACTGGCATGGCCAGGCACAGGCTGAAGCCCACTAGATGGCACACTCTTGACTGCAGATGCCATTAAGTTGGTCCAGCTAGCCTACTCTGACTGCCAGTGGGTCACCAGGATTTCAGATGGGGGACATTCACAGCCCTACCTGGAGGTTCCAAGAATTGAACCTGGGACCTTCTTCATACAAGATAGATGCTCTACCATCTACAGCCTTTCTCTAAAAATACTCAACTTAGGGATTTATTGTACAAAACCGAGCAAGCCAGACCAGATGACCTAGAGAGCTTCCCCAATCCACCTCCAACTCTATGATCCTAATGGCAGCAGCACAAAAAATACCCCTTCTCTGTTCCACAAGACAATGCCTCTCTATTTCCTTCTTTCGGGGAAATGTTATCATTTAAAATAACCCATTGCCTAAACCACTGAGCCTCTTGGGCTTGCTGATCAGAAGGTTGGCAGTTCAAATCTGCGCAATGGAATGAGTTCCCATTGCTCTGTCCCAGCTCCTGCCAACCTAGCAGTTCGAAAGCACACCAGTGCAAGTAGATAAACAAGTACCACTGTGGCAGGAAGCTGTTTAGTCCTGCTGGCCACATGACCCGGAAAGCTGTCTGTGGACAAAGGCCCGCTCCCTCAACCTGAAAAGCAAGATGAGCACCACAACCCCATAGTCACCTTTGACTGGACTGAACCGTCCAGGTGGTTGGATGGTGTTCTTGAAGCTACCAGCATGAGTTTGATCAAACTGCGGGAGGCAGTGGAGGACAGAAGTGCCTGGCATGCTCTGGTCCATGGGGTCACGAAGAGTCACGACTAAATGACTAAACAACAACAACAAACTGTCCAGGGGTCCTTTACCTTTTTTACCTTTGAAATATCTTAATGATCCACTTATAGCATGACGTCCCCAAGAAGTAGGCTTCTTATTTGTTTGAAGGAAAAACAACTAAGAGTCTTGAGGCACCATAAAGACTAACAAATGTACTGTGGCTTTCTTGGATTTTACATCATCAGATGCATGAAGTGTTATGCAGAGCTGCGTGTGTGTGTGTGTGTGTGTGTGTGTGCACGCACACACACACACACACACACAGGCATGTGTTGGGTGAGTGGGGTTGTAGAAATTGAGGTCAGAAGGAAATGAGATGCAGAAAAGTACAGGCAGTGATAATTACGCATTTAACAGTGGTAATTCAAAAAACAGCTTTTGATGACACAGACAACCTGACATTGATAAGCCAATTAACATAGATAATGTGCTAAACATCCTTTGTCTCAGTTCAGTCCACAAGTTGATAGCATTGACACCCCTGTTGCATTGTAATTCGTTGGTTGTTATCACGCTGAAATTCTTGATGTATGGCAATGTGAAACTGACATACAATGCATCATGTCAAAGTTTTACCTTTCTTGTACCGGTAGAGCTTGGTGAAGCAACTGCTCCCTGGGAGCCATTGGCATTCAGATACAATTTAAAAAGCAAACGAAATCCTTACAGCACAATAAAAATCTCTGGCATATTATTTCCAAGCTATGTTTTTGGCTGGCCTGTCTCCAAATAGCTTCTCAGCAACACAGCAGTACTCTGGCTGAGCAATTACCAGGATCCCTCCCACAACCTGACATTTTCAATCGTACTACCTCTGTTCCTCATTGTTCGGGACTGAGGAAAGGTTTGCTACCTTGACATGATTCACTGCTTACAAATGGGACGCAGATAGGGTTCCATCTCCACCATTCAAAATTATTAAAATTATTATTATACCTTTTAAATATCCAACCCACTCAGCCTTGCAGCTGGGATCAATCAGCAGCAAAATAAATAGGATGGGTTAGACTTCCTTTCAGTAGCTCCTCTCAGTTAATCAAACTTTTACTGTGATTAAATGCTGCTGAAAAGGAGGCAGCAGTAATATAATTTCCATCCGAGATTTATGCAAAGCTGCTGTTTTTTCTTAGGCCAAGACAGAATTTAGGTTTTGGTGGTCTTTTAAAAACTCATGTAGTGATTAAAAGCCTGAGCTGTGAGCTAAAGGTAAAGGGACCCCTGACCATTTGGTCCAGTCATGACCGACTCTGGGGTTGCGGCGCTCATCTCGCTTTATTGGCCGAGGGAGCTGGCGTACAGCTTCCTAGTCATGTGGCCAGCATGACTAAGCCGCTTCTGGTGAACCACAGCAGTGCACGGAAACGCCGTTTACCTTCCCGCCGTAGCGGTACCTCTTTATCTACTTGCACTTTGAGGTGCTTTCGAACTGCTAGGTTGGCAGGAGCAGGGGAGCAATGGGAGTTCGCCCTGTCGTGGGGATTCGAACCGCCGACCTTCTGATCGGCAAGTCCTAGGCTCTGTGGTTTAACCCACAGCGCCACCCGTGTTCCTTCAATTCAAAATAAGCCTTCACACACAGGGGGGTCAAACTCAATGTGCACCTAATAATACATAGCAGGCAGCTACATATCTCCTTTTCCAGGAACCAGTTATAGGTATGGAGCAGCCTAATTATAGGGGAGGGGAGGCTTATTTTTTTGCTTCCACTCATGCAGCATATCATTTTCCATAGATGGAAGTGGATTCCACATAGGAAAAATGTTTGACGTTACCTTTGATTTCCCCTTGCTAGCCACTACTTCAAATACAAGTGAGCATAGAAGGCCAATTTTCATGAAACTGGACACAACAACTCTCTCCTGCAGTTTCCAACAATTCAGAACCATGCTGCCTCCTGCCCACTTCAGCTATGTGATATTCCTTTCAAAATGAGGTGTCCAGGAACATTGATTTATGTGGGAATATTATTAGAGTTTTCCAATATTTTCCCATCACTTTCCCTAATAACCTCTATTATTCTAGCTGACATTTTTATAATTGCAAGGGTTTCTATGTTACCCACAATGCTTGAGTAGCAACAGTGAACATTTCACCTAGTATTTCTGCAGTGCAGTCTCCAGTCGGCATTCTTTTCTATTACGGGTTGCAAGATTCTACCAAAACAAATGGAGAGAGCACAGCAACAACACTCGTGGGTTACTCCATCAGAACACAGCATTGTGTTAAGTATTTCTGCCGTGGTGGACCTAAAACTCACATCTGATCTCATGTAACTGTGAAAAGGTGCACTTTTTAAAATGCCATGTAACCAAGACAGCTGTTTCAAGAGAAACACACCTTTGAAAAGCTACAAAGCAGTTTTGAGCAGTTCTAAATTGCCACACTAATATTCTGAAGCTGTCAGATGCACATCCCAAGCTAGCAATTAAAGGGCCCTAGCTATGATTGTTTGCCCTGTATTTTGACCTACCTTGACAGCTGTCTCATATTTAAGCTCTTTCCCATAAAGGATTCTAAACATGTCATTATTTTTGCATCTCCAAACATAACCTAGCCTATGAAACACCTGACTTGGAACGCTGCTCTCTGCAAACAGATCAATACGGACCGTGACGTCTCCTATTTTTAGATCTGCCTAGCAGCTCTGACACTTTCCCCTTATAGGCAGATATATAGGCTAATCCAGTTTTCAGACAAGCGAATTTGAATTAGTATGACAATTTCATTGATTGTGGTACACATGACAGCTTCTGTTCTTGATGCAAACCATGGCAGGGCAGGGGAATGGGACCTGGATAAAAGTACGATACAATTTCACAGATGAGGGGTGGCTTTAAATCTGAATGACTCTTAGATTAGTGAAAGCAACAGAAAAGCACAAAGGGAAATCATCCAAGAGAAAGCACAATTGTGTACAAGTGCATGATGTTTATATAAAATGGTGCATATGCAAAAAGTAGCAGCAAAGACAGAGATTCATGATAAATATTTTTAAAGTCTTATTTCGTGCCAAGAAATCCCCCCCAAGTTTGTCAGCGTTAAAAAAGATATCCTGCTAGTGTAGATAGCCCCTCATTATTATGCCCATATTGCAGGGGGCATGTCTGTGGCTGAAATAGGGTGAATTATACCAGCCCTAAAAAGCAGCACAGTGACAGTGTTGTTAAACTTATTTGGGATGCAGGAGGGGAAAATTAAAGTAGGATCTGACAACCCTGTATTGTAGCCCACTGTTGTTATCCAGTTTCCTGATTGGTGTTCTTTAGGGAAATGCTGAGTGTGTGTGTGTGTGTGTGTGTGTGTGTGTGTGTGAGAGAGAGAGAGAGAGAGAGAGAGAGAGAGAGAGAGAGAGAGAGAGAGATCTGTGAAGTGAAGTCATAGCAGCACAATTTTAATCAAGGGCTGGAGTGGGTGACAGGAGCCAGGGAAGAATTGAAGGATTCAGATGGAAAGACATCATTTCAGCACTGAGAAAACAACAACAGATGGGTTGTTAGACCTGATATACAGTGGTACCTCGGGTTACAGACGCTTCAGGTTACAGACGCTTCAGGTTACAGACTCCGCTAACCCAGAAATAGTACCTCGGGTTAAGAACTTTGCTTCAGGATGAGAACAGAAATTGCGTGGCGGTGGCAGTGGGAGGCCCCATTAGCTAAAGTGGTACCTCAGGTTAAGAACAGTTTCAGGTTAAGAATGGACCTCCAGAACGAATTAAGTTCTTAACCTGAGGTACCATTGTACAAATTTCCCAGAGACCATGTCTTCCCACTTCAGTCACCAATGACTGAAGAGTGTAGAGCTGCTTTGTAGCCCTAATATACTGTAATGAGTTTTGGGTACCAGAGTATTTGAGTGTCAGGCACCCATAATTTCTAGGTTTAGTAAGTGTTAGAATGTAATCAATACTTGGAGAGTTAAACTGGGGGGCACGCTCTTAATAGTTGGACTCAGCTTCCCATGTCCAGCAGAGCCCAATAATGGCCAAGTCGTTAAGCAAACAAGAAATCCACCAACAAGGCTTTACACCTTTTAAGCCATACGTTTGCTTCTAAAACTTTCTCTCTCTCTCTCTCTCTCTCTCTCTCCCTCGATGAATATTTCATACCATTTAGGTATGGAATAAAAAGACATGAATGTCACAAGTCAGACCCTACCAGACTGACAAGCATCAAGATAATCATCACCTCACTGGCTTATGATGACTAGAGAGAAAGAAATCTGCTGAAATTGCAGAGGCGCTGAAAAGAACCCTAGTCTTGTACCTTGTTATCGCTGATTATGCCATGTGGTGATTTTTTGTTTTTTTAAAATGCATTACTTTCCAATGTGCAAGCTTCCCCATGACAACTTGATTGTGGAACCAGAGGCACTGTCAACCACTATGAAAATGATTGGGTGAAAGGGGAAAGGAAGGCATTAGATTGCAAAATCTCTGTTTCAGCCATGATAAATGCGCTTTCTATGTAAGAATTTCCGGAGGGATAGCTATGTTAAGTCTGCTGCAGCAGAAGCAACAAAGTATCGTATAGCTCTTTAATGATCAACATACTTTAATGACAAGTGGACTTTCATGGACTGGAGCATCCGGGATTGGCTTCTGAATGTGCACTTAGGCTTCTGGTGTACACATGCAACAACACAAAGACCACATTCACACCATACGTTTAAAACACCATGATGCCACTTTGAACAGTTATGGCTCCCCTTACAGAACTACAGTTTCCCAACTTCCCTGGGAAGAGGTACTGACTGTTAAGCTGCCCTGGGGAATTTAGCTCTTGGGGATGGGGGATAGAGGTCTCCTAACAGCTCTCAATACCCTTAACAAACTACAACTCCCATAATCCTTTGGGGGAAGCCATGGTATCATCGTGATTTGAATGTATGATGTGAATATGGCCCAAGGGGTAGACTTCTGAAATGGCAGGATGGACTGCGCCACTTCAGGCTGCAGGGGGAGGATTCAAAAATTTGTTTTGCAGCCTTGTGTGAAACACCAGCAATAACCACATCCTCAGAGGTAGAAAATAGGAGGAAGTGGGGTGCACTAGAAGCTTTCTCCCTTATTTGCCACATTTTACCTTTAATGAGTTTTTAAAATTATTATTATTGTGAAGGAGCATTCGAAAATTGCATTTCCCACCTGCAGCCTGCAGTGGTATAATCCACTCTAAAGATTCTACCACCTCATTCTGATGCATGTGTAGACCCCAGCTCATTGTGTTCTGCTGCTAGCGCTGACTTCAGCAGAGGTGAGACTACTCTGGAAAGCTCCATGCAGTGTTCTGGCTGATGATTTAATGGGAGCAGAGCTCAAATGTTGCTTCAGCAGCAGGCATCCTCAGACTGAGCTTTCAACAGGAACTGCAGCACTGTCCGAGTAGCTAGCTCTGCTTTCACTGAGAGAAGCCTCTTCCTTTAAAGTTGTCCTCACTTTAGCAGTTGTTGACTACGACAAAGGGGCAGACAGACTTCTAACCTGGAAGACTCTGAGTGAGAGGAGGTGGGGCATCCTTGGTTCAGAGAGGCACTGACACCACAGAAAGAGGTGTAGAAAGATCAGGTGGTACCCGGTGCGTAAAATTTTTGTCATTCCCCCACATTGCGATTTTTGGGAACGTTGCCCAGAGTTGCAGCTTTTTTTAGGGAGGATTGGCCGCAAAACAGATACGCCTGCAGGTTGTGCAAATCTGACTGACGATCCCATAAAAACCATGTCAGTGCGAGCACTGCCTGCCAGGGGTGCCAGTGCCACACGCCGATTGTGAAAATCTGACCGCTGATTGCATAAAACCACTTGCCGGAGATGTGAGCGCCACCTGCCAGGGTGTGTGAACACTGCCCACCAGAGCGTGCCAGGCTGGTCGCTGGGCATATTTGCACAATCAGCGGGCGTATTTTCACGGCAACAATCGTGAAAATCTGCCCACCAGGGGTGCGAGCACTGCCACACTGATCTGCCCGGGGGGATTTTGTCACACACACACCCAGGCATGACACCCGGTGTGGACCACACACCCCTTGCATTGCCCCTGACCACAGACTCTTCATGTGCAATTGCTTCCAGTTGGTTAGGTGCTTCTAGGTCTCTTGAGGGCAATGTGTGCTCCCTCTCTGAACCTCATCTCCTGAAGATGGGGTTTCTGGTCTGGGGGTCATGACCATCTTTGCACTGCAAATCTTATATCTAGCACTCGGATAAACGTGTATTTTGCCACTTCTTTTTTTAAAGGGGGGCAGCTATACATGACATCACTGGACAGGGAGAGTGCAGGGAGTCTGCAAAGAAAGAACAGTCTTTTCTTTTTTTAAAAATGAAGTGAAAGATTCATGAAATGGCACACTCTTTCTCCAAGAGGAGCCAGCCAAGCCTTGCAGGTGTATGCCACTTTAGAAAAACAAGTAAAGGTCTGCAAGAGTGCTTCTATGCTTGAGTGGTTCAGTAGGGGACCACTAAGCCTCTAACAGTGTTTTTAAAAATCAATATAAAGCAAAACATTTTTCAGAGTTCATGGAAAAACAGCTTCCTTTTCTAAAACACACCTTTATTCTATGCAGGACAGGGAAATCATCCAGCTGGCTGGTGGAAATATAACTTCATTTTGTGGGTAAGTCTTCCCGTTGCCCTGCTCAACCATTTTCCTAGTCTAAATTCTACCATACTGAAGCTGAAAATGAGATGCAGGTATCTGTAATAGGCCTGATTGTTTACATTGTGCAACAAAAAGCAGCTTTGGAGAGAGCAATTTTCCACAGGAAAATAGAGCAATGGGAAATGGTTAATAACCCACTGCTCCCCCATGTTCTAGTCTTCCACTAATGCGCTATTATTGTGTCAATAACATGTTGCAGAATACTCCTTGCCCTATATAAGCCCTAGCCCATAGTCCATAGGGGTCCTTAAGCATCTATAAACAGTGTCTTCAAACTGGATGGCTTTGGAACCTTGTATATATTGGATGAATCATAGCTAGAGAAAATTGGAGAATAGGGAAAAGCCTTGCTGCTTTTTAGTTCCCAAAGCATCCTCCTTCCTTCCTTCCTTCCTTCCTTCCTTCCTTCCTTCCTTCCTTCCTTTATTTTTGGGAAGCATATTTCTGGGATTGTATAAAATCAACTATCGGTTATTTTCAGGTTTTGGAAAGACCTGTTACCCTGCATTTCAACATATAGCAAAATCCTTTGTCTAGGAAAGATATCTAACATAGGAGCACATCCAAGAAAATTCAGATGTAATGAAAAGGGATGATAGGCCCATCCTATACATTCTGAGGAACTCATTGTCACCATTAGTCCACACCTTCTGTCACTTGGCACTTGTGAGGGAGTGAGGAAACCTTTGAGTTAGATGAATCACATCACATTACTGGAGAGACACAAGACTGCTCTCTCAAAAAGTGTAGTTCAAGCCTCTGCCGCAGGCAAGGTGAGTTCCAGTGATCTGCGATCTTTCATCCACAACAGGCCTTGTTGCATGCTGTGGTTACAAGTATATATTCACATGGTAGGGGGGAGGGATTCTTAAATCTGCAGCTCAAAGCCAAGGTGAAATCTTACTTCCTTAAACACAAAGTTTCCATTAATGCAGCACCCAAGTCTTTGACCATAATGCAGGTGATAATCTACCTATTTGGTAGGTAGAATGTAATGACGCAATTTTACCTATTAAACCAATAACATTCATCTTCCAGAAGCTTTCTGAGCATTAGTAAATTAATGTTGAGGCACTTTGGGGAGATGGGATTTGTCCTAATTTTATGGATGAGGGGGCAGGGCTGTAGAACCACTAATCCATCTGTACCAATCTCCCCCCATTTTTACTCTGAAAAAAGATGGCTGGACTGTCATTAGTGGTGGGGGGTGCGAATCCGCCTGCTAAGTATGGGCGAGATGGGCTTGAGCTTCAGCTAATGCATACAAAATCCAGTGATTTGAAGAGGATGAAAATGTCACAAATTGATTCCTCTGCTGACTGTTTCCCAGATGCATGACATTGGCTGTGAAATCTGACTTTAAAAAAAGGCAGGTGAAGTTCAGGAGAGGATCAGAGAAGAGACGTTCTCTCTCTCTCTCTCTCTCTCTCTCTCTCTCGCTCTCTCTCTCTCTCTCTCTCTCTTTCTAGCATGCAATCTATTTATTCTTATTTTTAAATTATCATATCTGTGCATGTAAAAGAGTATTTAAAAATGCCTAGGCACATAGGACTATGCTTTGTCATCGCAGCCATTTACCGTATTTTTTGCTCTATAAGACTCACTTTTTCCCTCCTAAAAAGTAAGGGGAAATGTGTGTGCATCTTATGGAGCGAATGCAGGCTGCACAGCTATCCCAGAAGCCAGAACAGCAAGAGGATTTGCTGCTTTCACTGAGCAGCGATCCCTCTTGCTGTTCTGGCTTCTGAGATTCAGAATATTTTTTTTTCTTGTTTTCCTCCTCCAAAAACTAGGTGCGTCTTGTGGTCTGGTGCGTCTTATAGAGCGAAAAATACAGTACTTATTTCTAAAATTATTTATAGATGTCCTCCCCCAATATCAGAGCAGCGTCCAACAAGAGACACAAAGAAAAAAACAAAATAACATATATCTCTATGTAGATATCCTATTTTCCTTTTCAGAGGAGCCCATGACATCAAACACACCCACATTTTTTTTAAAAAAGCAACATTCTAAAACAGTTGAAACATTATAAAAACAGTTACAGTTAAAAGAAATTTAAAAACAGTTTCAGTTAAAATAAAATCTCAAAATAGTTTCAGTTAAAAACATTATTTCATCCAGGGATCCCAGTGTTACCAGCTGCAATGTTCTTTAGCCACCAAATACCTGAGTAAATAGGAATATTTTCAAATTCCTCCTGAAAGCTAAGAATGATGGAGACAGATGCACCTCAGTAAACAGGTCATTCAACATTCAACAAATGTGGAACCACCACTGGAAAGGCCCTGTCAAAGCAACAATCCCATCGATGCAAGCATTTCTGCTTGAGCAATAGGACATTCCTCCTTCTTTTTTCCCTTACATGCCCCCCATCTGTTCTGGGCTCTCCCCCAGTCTTCTGGAGCAGATTTGGGGAAGGTGTGGGATGATTGTGATGGGAGGAGAAGAGGAAAGTAGAAATCTTTGTGCTGATAGGACTGCCCTGTCCTGTAAGAACAAAGCTTTCTGCATGCACTGTAGAACTGCCCCCATCTCTTCTCCTTGTGCCTTGCCCAGATCTGCTCTAGAGGGTTGTGGGAACCCCTTGACCAGATTTAGGGGGTGCGTGGGGGCAGGGAGGTGGAACATCCTGTTGTGCAAGCAGAAGTCCTTGTGCTGATGGAACCTTCACATTGTACTATGTTGGGTGCAACTCGAAGCATGTGCTACACAACTCTGCCACAGCCCTTCCCCAAGCCTAGTCTGCCTTCTGCTAAGCTGTATCCACTAACTAGTTGTTGTTTTGAGTTCATCATGCATTCGTCATGCAGTATTTGTAGGCTTGGTTTGGGTGCTCCATTTCCACCCATGTTGGTGAGGCAGGGTGGAGTTTTTGCTTCCTTTCTTAAGAAGCCTGGCATGGCTGCAGGTGATACATATTATATTCTCTAGTCTGTTTTAAGGACAAAAAAACCAAAAAACAAAGCTCTAATTAAAAAAAAAGAGGAACAAACTAGGAAGCAAAAAGCATGACTAATTGCTTTTCAAATGCAGAACAAAGACTGCTCCTCTGCCTAATTACACTGCAGGAATGAAGAGAATTTAGCAGGAATTACAAATAACCACACCAGCAAATTAAAAGCAGAGCAGGGGCTCTTTCCGGCAGAGATCTGAGGGCATGCTTGAATATAAAAGCTCAACAAGATGGAATCAAAAGGATGGAGATAATGAATAAGCTTGTCTGGATTCTGTCAGGCTAAGAGCCAAACTGTACATTCAGAAAGATCACATGGTACAGCTCTCGGATGACTTTATAGCACTGCACAAAGCAAGGTGGGCAGGCAGTCACATAGAATTGTAGAAGTTTAGAGTTGTTGGAAGGGAACCTGGAGCTCATCTAGGCCAACTCTTGCTCAAGGCATAATTGAGTAGAAAACTCATTGCATGTAGAAAGCTAGCCCTTCAGAGATAAGCTTAGGCTGCAACCTCTCATCCTGACAGCCTAGACTTCCACCAATCTTAAGGCACATGAGAGTCAGTGAATATACATCTTTCTGTTGTTTATTTTAATTATATGGTTTCTAAGTGAAAGCTCAGATTCCAGCAGGCAATGCTATTGCATATTTTTATTATTTAGGCTCCTGCAGTAGAATCAGAATATTTAACATTGCTTCCTGTGCAACTTCTGACAGATTACCTGACCTTGACATCTTTCCGTTCATTTTCCTCAAGGCCCGGTGGAATAATTTAGCATGAAGACTCTTGGTCCAGATGGCCAAGAAGCCTTTTGAGAACACCAGCCACAGGTTTCTCTCTGGAAAACTTGATTTGGAAAAGTGTAATATGGTCTAAATTACTGTTTCGCTCAGTCCAAACCTTAAACCAGATGCATATTGTCTGCTATGCTAGTTAAGGTAAAGGTAAAGGGACCCCTGACCATTAGGTCCAATCGTGACCGACTCTGGGGGTTGCAGCACTCATCTCGCTTTATTGGCCGAGGGAGCTGGTGTACAGCTTCTGGGTCATGTGGCCAGCATGACTATGCTGTTTCTGGCGAACCAGAGCAGCGCCGTTTACCTTCCCGCCAGAGTGGTACCTATTTATCTACTTGCACTTTGACATGCTTTCGAACTGCTAGGTTGGCAGGAGCAGGGACCGAGCAACGGGAGCTCACCCCATTGCGGGGATTCGAACTGCCGACCTTCTGATCGGCAAGTCCTAGGCTCTGTGGTTTAACCCACAGCGCCACCCATGTCCATGCCATGCTAGTTAAAGCTGACTATTTCTGCTAACTGAAAAGAACGGGGGGGGGGCGGGGGGGAGTGTGAGGGAGGGGAAAGAGAGAGAGAGAGAGAAGAATATCCCCTAAGAAATGTTACAAACAGGCTATGGAAATCAATATTTCATTTCTCTTGTTTATCAGGGGGAAGGGAGAAAGCATCTCCCTGGATGAATTAAAGAAAATGGTAATGAGATGGGTTCATGACAAAAAGCTGAGACAATCTGGTGACATCCGCTGGGGGTCATCAGTATGACAACCCAGCTGCATTTTGGGGGTGGGGAAGTGTTGAAGAAGCTGTCAAATCTGTATCAGATGAAGTGCCATGGAAAGAGAGGATAGGAAACAAACAAAGGTCTTTCAGCACCTGTTTTTGTAAATGCTTCTTTATCATTCTGGGCACTTAAGTGGAAATGTAGCTTCAAGCGGCACAGGGGGAAAAAGACGAGGCCCTTCAAAAGAGGGGGATGAATCCCTGATGTTGCACATTGTCTGATGGCAATTACAGACTGACGCCAGCCCAGTCCATAGGTGCCCAAACACTATCTGCTCCTCAGCAAATATTCAGAAGTCAATACCCTGGAGAGGAATTGTGAAGCTTTGTAAACTTGATGTATTAGTGGGATGTTAACCATGTTGTCACAGAAAACACAGATTGTAAAACAAGATCTATTGCATCCAGTCCATAATGGAAGTGAAGATACTTCACAGAAAGGACCAAACAAGAGCCTTTGCTGATCTACAGTAAGTAAACAAAAGTTTCATGGTTTGCCTTATAAACAGCAAACCTGCTGACTCTACCCCTTTGGACAGATTGTTAATCCTACTTTAACCTGGATATTCAGGATGGATTAAGGTTCTGCGTGATGGCAAAAGGTTGCCTGTGCTGAGAGCTGGGTGCGGTAGTGAGACAACATCTTCCTCTCTTCCGGATAAGAAAACCACCCACCCTACATTGGAGCTCTGGTTCAGCCTTTGTAGCTACCCAGCGATTGCTTTGACTTGAAGAACAAGCTCCAAAACATCAGTGGAGGACAGTTGATTGCTCCAGAGCCTTTAATACAGGAGCCATCAACCTTTTGTGACCAGTGCTTTTGGAAGGTGCTGTGGGCACCAGTCACAAAATGGCTGCTGTTGTGGCATGGCATTATACAAAATGGCTGCTGCAGGGGAATGGCTTTAATGGAGGAGAGGCTGAGTCAATGGAAACAGAAGCTAAGAAGGAAGAGCAAATAGCCTCTTGTGTATTGTGAATTTTTGAGGGAGTATTTACTGAGACCTTTCATGGGCACCATAGGAGGTGCTGGCAGGAACACTGGCCCCCACAGCCCCCACATCAGCAATCTGTGCTTTAATGGTTGTGGGTGAACCGATATAATATTGTTTTCCCCTTACTAAATCTACAGTGAGTAAAGTTAATGTTCCCAATTCAAGGCCCAGTGAATTTTTACTCACATTCCAAAACACAAACTGAGACAGTGGAACGTTGAGGACATAGTGGGCAAACTCATAACCTTGCACACTGGCAAGGAGGAAACAGGATAGACCGAGAGGCCAAAATTAGCAGGGGACACTGAGGAGAATCAGGAGACAAACATGAATGAAGTCCAGGATCTCTGTGACAAAGATTATTGATCCTGTGGAAAACCTGCAGAGTGATAAGATGTGAGTCTGAATCCAGAGAGAGGTCAAAGCCTAAACAGAGCTTTTTAGAATATGGAAGTCACAAAAATGGAAGCAGGTCAGGAGCAATGACGTTATATACAAATGAGACCTCCAAGCAAGGGGGCATATTTCCTGATACAATGCATCTCACATGATTTAGTTCAAATCACAGTCAGCACCAGTTTTCTGGATAGTTTCATTAGTAGGGTTTTGTACTCAGGTATTAAATTGAAGTTTGAAAAGTATAGAATCTCCTAGGGTTTACTGTATTTCATTCATGTCCCACATGGGAGCCAGTTTTGTGTGGACAGGTGCCTATGTAGGTTGTTGTGTCTGAGAAGCATGCACATGTAGTTCCTGCATGGAATCATATAATTTTAGAGCTGCAAGGAACCCTGAGGATCATCTGGTTCAACCTCCTGCAATGCAGGAATATGCAGCTGTCCCATGCTCTAACCAACTGAGCTATGCAGGCTGACCATGCATGCAATTAAATACCCATGAATACAATAGACATGTGTGCTGCTTGCACTTTCCTACACATAATTACTTCCTTTAATATATTGTATAGCATGCAAAGTAGTCATTAGATGGACCATTGAAAAACGAAAAACTCAGCAGACCCTTTTGCCACAAATTCAACCAGAAGCAAAGTGCCTGAATTTTGGCCATACAAAGTAGCATGTTTTCTTTCCATATTTTCTGTATCCATTCTGTATTTTTATTTCTATGTGCCACCAAAATCACCCAGCTACTCACTACATCTGTTAGTGATGGTACTGGTGCTTTTGCTTCCAGGCCATCCTTATTTTTTCCATAATCAATCTGTTGCATCCATATGAAGGACAGAGTTGGAAGGTTGTTGTTTGTTCCCAAGACTGCTTTGGTAAGATCTGCCCAGACTAACACAACCGCTTGAATTGAAGAGTAGAGCACTCTACTATCGTATTTTTCAAGGGATGATTGCATTTCATGATTCTGGCATGCCTGAAAGGGAAATACTGGAGGCTCCTGTTTGAAAGTTTATGCTGAGTTCCAGTATCACTAGATTTCTATTTAAAATATCTGCATCCACTTTCTCCACAGCATGCATTGTTATATAAACGTCTAGTATGTCTGTCCCTTGCACAGCCTTTTTCATAACCAACATTTTTCAGTCATATAACCTTTCCTTGTAGGAGAACATATTCTACTCAGTTCACATGGAACACTGGCTTTTCAGCAGCACCAGTTCCCTCCACAAGGCACCCACTGCTCGCTGGGGATGTTAGGTGGTGGTGGGCAAGCTATTTTTCCATGGAAGCTTGGCTATCTCTTTTCCTAGTCCTTCTCTAAGCTGGTAGGACTTTAACTAAGTGGCCTGATTTGGATGTAACAGTAAACTATGGTTAGCACCAGGTGTACGGGCTTATTTACTCCCCTCACCTTCTCTGGTGCAGCTGTGAAGAGTAGATAGATCAGAAGCTTTCAGTTCAGTTTTCAGTTAAGCAGTTTAACATTACATCTGAATTCCAATCTTAACTTTGGTTTATTCAAACAAATCAACTTCATAAACCGTGGTTTGATGTGAGCTTGTTTCAGCAAACTGTAGTTAAGCCTAATCCAGTGGCGTAGCATGGGTTGTCAGCACCCGGGGCAAGGCAAGTAATTTGCGCCCCCTAACCCGTGGATTTTAGTAGGGGCAGAGAGCTGCGAGTGTGAGCGCGCCCCCCCCCAGATGTTGCGCCCAGTGTGGCCGCCCCCCCTGCACCCCCCAGGCTACGCCACTGGCCTAATCACAGTTTGTCTGGGTTTTGGCCCATCACTAAAGTGTGGTTAGATAAAAATGGCAGGAAAAGGTTTCTGATCTCTTCACTGCCACGCCAGAGGAGAAGCAAGAAGGGGGACAGAGAAGCCTGTGGCTCAGTCACATATTACTAAACCATTGTTTAGCATTCTCTGAATGCTAATAATGTCTCCCTTCCTCATTGTCTTTCCTTATTTTTCTTCTTTGCTTTTCTCTCATACACCTATTTGCTCAGATTGTAAACCTGAGAGAAGGGCAAGGGGGGGTTTCTCATTATTAATCTTATATGCACTATACAGCATGTTGTTTAAAGGCACTGAAAGAATTATAAGCAATATTTCTGCCATTGCTGATCTATTCATTGAATAATGTGTTGGGAATAGGTGGAAATAGGGACTGCATTAGTGGACAACATGATTTTTCAGATTTCTTCCAACACTGCAGTTCCATATTTCTTTATCACTATACACTACTTTTGTATACATTTGTTCTGAATTATTCTCCAGAGCCTCTACCAGTTAGGCTTCTTTTCACACACCACTTCTTCACAATCCCTCTAGCCTTGTAAATGCAATAGGCATCCTACTGAATTAACCTTGAATCCATTTCCCTGAGCAATGAAAATAGTATATCTGCTACAGAGAGCACACTGTATCACACATTAGTTTGTTTATTTGCTCTGAATCTTATGGGTCCTGCCTTTTAAAATTATTTGTGTCTTCATATTCCCCCCTGATGAAATGCATTAGTTGCCATGGAGACCGTTATTAGTGACATACACCAAGGCACAAATAAGTCCATTTGCAGATTGCACCTTTCTCTTAGTTAATTCATCACATAACATGCAATCTATTAAATGGAATCAAAACCTCTAGTACCAAATAATTGTGTAGTGAAAATAATATAGTTTCTACCCAAAGCATAATGTCTGATCCAATCCATCTCCCAGTTAAGAGGGAGGAGGGATCAATTTCTGTTCAGAAATTAGTCAAGAATGGGTGTCAGAGACTCTGATGTGAAGTTTGACCCTTTCATCAGCATGATCAAATGTTAGCAAGGAACAAGTGTGTACTTTATTTAAAAGAAATGAATGTACTGTTGTATTCTCCAGTTTAGGATAAAGACCAGGGGTGGCCAACATGGTGTTCTTCAGGTGTTGTTGGATTCCAGCTCCCATCAGCCCAGCAAGCATGTCCAGTGGTCAAGGATGATGGGAGTTGTAGTCCAATCACCTCTGGAGGGTCACTGGCTCCCCATCCCTGGTGAAAATAGCCTTGAAATATAAGTGTGTGAGAGGGGTCTAAATATGCTCGGGGGCGGGGGAACCGCAAGTACAGGAGTGAGGTCAGCGGTGTGGAATATCCCAAGCTTCAGATGTAGTGCCATAAGTTCCCTAAGTACAAACAGTTTGGAGCTGCTGTTCCGATTTTCAACAATGCACCAGAGCAATGCTACATCAGGGCATTGTGGAAAGTGTTGATTGTGAACTACTTCCAGATCCAACCATTTGGCCGAACAGGGCCTGGGACCTGGTGGGGCCAGGCACCCTGAGAGCTCCAACTGCTGCCCAATGATTGTGTGTGCTGGGCTGATTCAACAGCTGGCATAAGTCACATTCACACCATACATTAAAAGCAATATGATGCCACTTCTAATTTTGAGTGTTGTAGTTTGTTCAGGATGCTGAGAGTTGTTAGGAGACCACTGCTCCCTTCACAGATCTGCAATTTCCTGAGAAGAGGGATTGATTGTTAAGATGCTCAGAGAATTGTAGCTCTGGGAAGGAGCTAGTGTGGTGTAGTGGTTAAGAGTGGTAGACTCGTAATCTGGTGAACCAGGTTCGTGTCCCCACTCCTCCACATGCAGCTGCTTGATGACCTTGGGGTAGTCACACTTCTTTGAAGTCTCTCAGCCCCACTCACCTCACAGAGTGTTTGTTGTGGGAGAGGAAGGGAGAGGAGAATGTTAGCCGTTTTGAGACTCCTTCGGGTAGTGATAAATCGGGATATCAAATCCAAACTCTTCTTCTTCTCCTCCTAACAACTGTCAGCACCCTACAGCTCCCATAATTTCTTAGGGCGGTGGTTTTCAACCAGTGTGCTGTGGCACCCTGGGGTGCCTTGAATGATGGTCAGGGGTGCCGCAGGCAACCCTGGCCTCTGTCCCTCTTTCCTTCCCTCCCTCCTCTGATGCCCTCTCATGTTTCTGCCTCCCTAAAGCTTGCATGGCTGTTTGTTGCAGGAGCCCTGGCTACAAGCTCCCCAGGTGAATGGTGCCTCTGGGGCTGGCCAGGGGAAAGGAGAGGAGGGGAGGCTGAGGAAACACTCCACAAGGGAGGGTGTTTGAAAAGGGGTGAGGGGCTGCTGGCTCTGCAGGCAAAGGGTGACATAACTGGACTTCTGAGGCTTGGAGCACGTTTCCCCACAGGGGTGCCACAGAAAAAAATGTAGTTTGTCAAGGGAGTCGTGGACTCAAAAAGGTTGGAAACCGCTGCCTTGTGGGAAGCCATGACTGCTTAAAGCAGTATCATGGTGCTTTAAATGTATGGCATGAATGTGGCCTTACACATATTTGCATCTGAAAGGCAAGGGGTGATATCGGATTCATACCACAGATGAGGAGCCAGCTGTTGAGAACATCAAGTCTATCTTCATTTTGCTCCTGCTGTTTCAGAAATGTGGGAATTGACATGATCTTTCTCAAACAAAGAACAGCTCTGTTTGTCCCTTTCAGATCACACCTGCTGCAACACTAATGCATTTATACACATGTACACTTCTCGAGGGAGAGGGAGATAGAGATGGCCACATATATACATCTGGAGATGTAACAAGAGGGACTAAAATTTAAAAATTTAAAATTAACATCCCACCCATGCCTCCTTTTTCAGGACAGATTATGGAAAATGACACTAGTGAAATAATCCCCAACTGACAACAATATGCCCAGGCACATGCTAAATCCAAAATGTCAGCTGTTTTCAGGTGATCATGCACAACGGTATAGTTGTAAATAATCACCTACACTCAGATCCAGTCCATGCCACGACCAGCATCAGAAAACCCTCCTAATCATCTTGGATTGAAAAAGCCAAGTCCCCTGGGAAAGGAGCCTATTTCTGGTTCAGTTCCAAACAAGGCTGAATTCTCAAGTGATCCATCAGGCAGGAAGTAAAGGAATTAACATGCAAAGTTGTTCGCGACATCAGGTAGCAATCTGGACTCCTTCTGCATTATAATGTGCTGATAAAACAATGCGGGGAAGAGGGTGGCTGTGGGAGATGGATGTGTCAGGTGGCTGGGCTAAGCCTTTTCTTTTGCTTCTCCCCTGCTTCCCAGCGAGCTGTGCAAATTTATCACACTACCTGAGATAATGAGTGCAACACCTCTATTACTCCTTGTTACACTTGGAGTTTGGTGGCTACCCGCTAGCAGAATCAATGCCAACATCTCTGGGAATTTATGAATGATTGAATAGTCCTTTGTTGTTGGTGGTATAATGCACAGCACCTTCAAAAAGGGTAACATACAGTTTATATCCACTGCCTTCTCATCCTTTCCTCTTTTCTGCCACCTGAGGAATTTAATGAGGGCATCACAGATCAAACATTAAGGCAGAACTTCATAACATTGTCTTAAACACAATAGAAGCAGTTCATAGTTTAATCGATAAGACATGATGATATATCCAATTATGTACTTTTTATGTGTATGGTCACTCATCACTGAGAATCCTGAGATTTCCCATTCACTTCTTTTTATATGTTTCTAGACCTCATGACTGCAGGTATGATTGAAACCTTAACGGCAGTCAGAGCCAGTTCCCAGTTTCAGCCACACCCCACTCCCACATTACAAATTGCCTGTGGTGTTCCCTTTCTACATCTGTGCTCCCAAGCAAGCTTTTCTGCCCCTGTTGTCAGTGGCTGTGGCAGGGAGCTATGAGACATTCAGTTGTTTATGATCCCCAATGTTAGAGTGCTGGGCTAGGACTGGGGAGACCAAAGTTTGAATTATCACTTAGCCATGAATGACACTGGGTCTTCTTGGGCCAATTACTATCTATTGTAGAAACTAATATTGTGCAGTTTGAAGCAACTGGAAGCATAAGAACTTACTTTTTCTGGAAGATATCATTGTCCAGACCCATAAAAATATTACTCAAATTTTTACTTGCAGAACTTTCTTGAAAGCAGAATAAATATCAGAAATATCCGTACAATATCTTGTGCTGTCCTGCACAGGCTCAGCATCTTAGAAAATATGAAATAATCCAGACAGACCTATAAGAAAATGTCTCTCTCCTTCAGCATGCATTTTGCCTGAAGTTATTTTCCTAGAGACCTTCATTTACATCTTTACTCCACAGAGTCTTGAGACAGAAGACTCATCTACCACCCTTTCAAGATGGCAGATTTGCAACTCAGTAGCCTCACTACATGATCAAAGGTTACATTCAGTTTAGAGTACAGTGGTACCTTGGTTCTCAAACGGCTTGGCTCCTGAACAAATCGGCTCTCGAAAGCCGCAAACCTGGAAGTAAGTGTTCTGGTTTGTGAACGTTTTTTGGAAGCCGAACGTCTGATGCAGCTTCCGCTTGAGTGCAGGAAGCTCCTGCAGCCAATCGGAAGCTGCGCCTTGATTTTCCGATTTGAACGGTTTCAGGAGTCGAACAGACTCCCGGAACGGATTAAGTTCGAGAACCGATGTACCACTGTATCAGAAAGCAATCAACAGGGAAACATTAACCCATTTAGGAGCTTACAGTCCCATGTTAAATCTTTTCACCAATACACAGGCATTCCCCATTTCAGTGTCAATTAAACCAAAATTATACTTAACGCTATTTCTCAGACTAACCAACCTCACAAGGTCATTGCAAGGACAAAATGAGAAGAAGGTGAACCAAGTACACTGCTTTGTGCTCACTGGAGGAAAGCAGGAAATCAAATGTAATAAAATAAAATAATAAAAATAAAAATAAAATAAAATAAAATGGCACGCAGCTCATACATCCAGCCTACTAAGCACAGGGAGAAGGGGACAAATCCAAGGATGCTGATGCTGGTACTGATGACAATAGGTGCCAAAGGTCCAGAAATAAGGAGGCAAATAGAGGGGAGCCCAAATCTGTTTTCTGTGCTGATTCAAGACACTTAAGTGGGCAAAACAAAGGCACATTTTGAGCCAACAGCTTTCATAATGTGAATATCACTGAACGAAGTTGCCCGTAAGTCATGGTTTGACAGTTTCCACAGTAATGAAATGAAATGCAAATTAGATTAATAACCACAATGACACCAACTCTGTTGAAACCTGGGTTGCAAGATTTAATTAATTTAATCAGTAGATTAATCAACAAAAGCCGTAATTGAAGATTTAAATTAGTTCCCTGATCAATCAGTAGGGCTCAAACAGAAAGATACACTACCTTGCAGGCCACACTATATGTCATTATATTTGATGAAAAGGAAACTTAACGTTAGCGTTCCTTTCCAATTATGCACTTGTTGTTACATTATCAACAGTGTTTGTTTATGATTATCTTCCTATGAAGCATTTCAAAAAGTGATTTTTACAAAACTATTATAAAACAATTGTATATATAACACAATCAACACAATTGCATATATAAAAAACATGGCCTATAGATACCAACTGGGATAAAAAGATCCACTTAGAGGGCTTTCCTTTTCCAACCTGCCTTCTAACATGGGCCAAAAAGATTGAAAAAAATTGTGTCTGTCTGATACTGTATCCAAAGCTAGCAGTTCTTTCACGTTGCTTTTATTTTTTTAAGCCTAAACAAAAGCAG
Source organism: Podarcis raffonei (assembly GCF_027172205.1). NCBI lineage: Eukaryota > Metazoa > Chordata > Lepidosauria > Squamata > Lacertidae > Podarcis > Podarcis raffonei. The sequence continues at coordinate 72,762,641 of NC_070607.1, forward strand.
AATAATTTTGGGGAAAGGACCTTTGTAAAATACCCGTCCAGCTCATGCAACACTTTGGATCCATTTAACAAGGCACAAGGTTATGCATGAAGCAAAAGAACCTGGGAAGTGGAGCACAAAAAGCAATGGATCCTGCGATGAGGATCCTTTCCTTGTTCTGATGTAATTACCAGATCAGCCAGCCCTTGATGGTAATTGATTCTAGGAGCATTCTGTATAATGTTGTATAGTATGCTTTTGCATTTTGTGCATTTGTAAATTGCTTATTCAAATTTTGTTAGCCATCTTGGAAATTCTGTTGAAGAGTGGGATATACAGGTATCCACAAAAGGTAGGTAGATGATGATAGATAGATAGATGATAGATAGATGATAGATAGATGATAGATAGATAGATGATGATAGATAGAGATAGATAGAGATATAGATAGATATAGACAGACAGACTTTGGGAGGAAGGGATTGCAAAAACTATCAACCCTCCAAAAATTCTCCAAAACTGTGGGCTTATTTTAAACCATCCCCAGTAGCAAGTATGCAAGTGTTCTTACAGGTTATATTCAGAAACTTACCCTGATAGGTGCTCTGACAAAGTCCAACATCAGTCCCGTGAGTCACATGTGTGTGTGCTTAAAAAAAGAAGACTAAGACGCAACCAACCCATCAAGCTTTGACGCACACTCCAACATGATTAATTGCCTTGTCTTGCCTCAGAGCATCTTCAAGGTTCTCATGATGTGCGAAAAGCTAATGACACACATTTTGCAGGAAAGGGGAAATGGCTTAAATTTATCTATTCAATTGGGCATGGATTCAGGAGGCTTTAGGGTCTAGAAAAGACAGCTAACTGCTAGTTGAACCAGTGGCTTACTGGTCCTTAGGTCAATTCACTCACGAAGGGGGTGGTATTGTGTTCCCAGCACAGCTACACCCCAACAATCCTCCCCTCACTTGGCTTAGTTGTAAATACTTCCACACCAGGCATGGATCTTTGCCTGAACAACAGTCCACGAGGCCTTGAGCTCAAATACCTACTCTGCATTTTCAGCCTGGGCTTTCCAATTCTTCTTTCCTTCTATCTGCTTGTTAGATGGACTCTTGACTTTGACTCTGGTTCTCTCTGTGCCTGTCAACCAGATGGAACTTCTTATCTAGTACCTGTTGGGACCCGCCAACTCCAGGAGCCTGAGTTGAATGGAACCTCTTCTGGTGGGGGGGGGGAGTTCATATGCTGGACTAAGTAGGAGCAGATTCCCCCTAGTGAGGAGTCAAGGCCAGCAGGATAAGGATGCCCCAGCCTTGCACCCCATTGAAGCCAGATCCTTAGATGCAGCCCAATGTCTTGTTCTTGAGTTCCTCCTATGTCATAAGACCACTATCAGCCTGATCACCCCAGGTATCCCAGAAGTAAAGGTGGTGGTGAGCCCAGAGAGAAGTTTCCATTAGAAGGCATGAAGTTCATAAGCCATTCTGCTCTTGCGGAGAAGGTGTCAATAAACTTGCTTCAGTTTATTGTTGCTGATACATAGTTCCATTTATCTAATGAGTGCTGCCTTCAGCTCCCTTTTTTCTTGGGAAGTACAATTGTTGAAAACAACCAACCAAAGTGTTTGTGGAATCATGGCCTCCTCCACTGAAGGTGAGCCAGGAACGGTGAAGCTGTAAAGTCTGCTTCAAGAACTAACAGTTTCTGCCTGGATGATGCTGACACCAGCCCCCATGCGATCTTGGCAGTTGTGTCCTCCAAGCACTGGGGTCCCCGATGGAGTGCCCATGAGCCCCCAGGCACCCTCAGATATCCCACTTGGTGTCCACCATTGCCCCTCCCATTTTTTTAAAAAAGAAGGACTGTTGGTTTGTGGGAGAGACTACCTGCTATTTTTGTCTGTGTTTGTTATGGGGTGTATTTTGCCATTGGGGAGAGGGTTCTAAGCTTTGCCAGTTTTTCTTCTGTGAAATGAGTATTTTATGATGCCTACAATGGGCCTGGAGTCCAGAAAGGTTGGGGTCCTTTCCCTGGCACCTGAGTCTAGCATTAGCCTTCCTTCCTAGCTAGGCAGCTCCCCATCTTCCTTGCAATCCTGGGGCTCCAAATCCATGGACTCTTGCGTTGGTGGAAATGAGCCAGGTTGATTATCTGTCCCTGTATTGAGCCTCTTGTCATTTTTCTCCAGTATTCTGTTCACCTTACACTGCAGCTTCCACAAACTCGGCTGCCTACAACTCCACCCAAACAATGGCTTTTTCTTCCAAGGATTCTATTACAGGGATCCCGCTTCAGATTCCATAACCTGACATGAGAATGATAGCAATATTGTGATTGTATGAGCTCATTTCTCACCTCCTACAATGAAACCCTAGAAATACAACCAACAATCTCCAGTAACTCTTGGTGCAAACTGCAGTTCTGCTGATACCAAATTGGACAACGAATGAATGAATGAATGAATGAACATTCTTCCATTTTCAGCTGCATCTTCAGCTGAAAATATGCTCAATTCTGTGGCACCAAGAATTTCTGTAGTACAGTTATACTATTGCACCAGGCTCATGCTGACAGATACGAGAGACAGAGCTTAAAATGACCATGGATATATATATATACACTACAGATATAAGCTGATTGAATAGTAACGCCCTGTTAACAAGTGGCTCTGGTTATAAAATGTGCAGTCACAGCATGTGAGAAGGGGCACCATCCCTGCAGTGCACAACTGTCTGCACTGCCGTTCACTGGGACTGGAGTAGGGCGTGGCAGGATAGCAGTGAGTGAAGAAAGCCCTATATTGGTGGCAGAAGTGGGCACACACACCTGTGCTCATCACCTCCCACCTGGTACTTCCCTTGCCCTTATTGCCCCCATGCTCTGCCCTTTATCAGTCCCAGTGAGCAACAGTGACACTGCAGCCCAGAGGGCAGTGTTGAGTCAGGACCCCACCACATCCACCAAGTCTGAAAATCGGCTCTCTGAATTCTGGTGCCTTCATAGCTCAAATGCACACATATTTTCCCTTAGAAAAATAGGTTAGTCTCCATTACCTTTATCAGCTTCCTATTTTCAGGCCTGGGTTAAGGGTATGAACAGCCTGTAAAGGTAAAGGTAAAGGGACCCCTGACCATTAGGTCCAGTTGTGACTGACTGTGGGGTTGCGGCACACATCTCACTTTATTGGCTGAGGAAGCTGGCCGAGGAAGCCGCTTCTGGCGAACCAGAGCGGTGCACGGAAACACCGTTTACCTTCCCGTCGGAGCGGTAGCTATTTATCTACTTGCACTTTGATGTGCTTTCGAACTGCTAGGTTGGCAGGAGCAGGGACCGAGCAATGGGAGCTCACCCTGTCGCGGGGATCCGAACGGCTGACCTTCTGATTGGCAAGTCCTAGGCTCTGTGGTTTAACCCACAGCGCCATCCGTGTCCCTGTATGAAGGGCCTAGGTACAATTCATTATAATAAACAGCAATAATAACAATCCTAAAATCACTAAACAAACCATCTAAAAATTACAGATATGTTGAATTGTTGAGGTTAACTAATTGTCAGACGAAATTATTAAACTCATTTTAAATAATATTATATTTTCAAAAAAAGGATCATGAGCCCCCCCCCCATTTTTTAAAAAAACACACATATTTTATTTTAAAAACACATATAACACATATTTTTGCCATTTTGCCCCCCGCTTCCCCCAATGATGACACCTGGGGCAGTTGCACCCACCGCACTCCCCCTTCCTACGCCACTGACAATATCTTCAAGCCTAATTCATTCACTACACTGATTTATTCTGTTTCTGGTTTAGCTTGGGTTTTTCTGCTGGCTTTAGCTGTGGCAAAGTCATAAGCACTTAGATTCCCCTTCCTGCCCATCCCAAGGCCTAGAGAGACTGAACAGCTCAAGGTCATCCAGCGAGTTTTGTGACTGAGCTGGGAAACTGAGAGCCTAAAAAAAGGGTGGCATCTCCTGAGGCTTATTAGCCTGAGGATTAATCCAGTCCTGCATAATTTGTTCAGAAACTTCAAATCCCTGAATTTATCTAAAACGGAACCTCCTTGCCCTATTGGTGTTTGAAAAGTCAAGTCCTGATTGCCACTATCAATTCAAAATGTTAAGAAGTCGCATTTGATATGGCTCTAAGAGGGTCTGAATGTTAAAGCTCTCTTGAGCTGTATTTGAAGAAGAAAAAAAGCCTCATTATGATTAATTAAGTAATACGTATTTTGCTTTGGTTCATGGCTGTGTTTGCAGAGAATCTTGATAGTACCACTTTTTTGTGAGGAGGAATGTTAATTAGATGCACACACCATGTGCACCCTGGAAAAGGCATGAAATGAATAAGCCCCTCTTAGGTGTCAGAATACCCAGGAGAACACCAAAAGGTAAAAAGAACTACTGACGGGTCAACATCTTCCTTTCCATTCATTTAACCATGTTATAGTATCTGTTTCGCTACACCATAAGGCCATGTTATGAACTAGAATTGAAACAGTTGAGTGTTACACAATTCTGACCCTAGGAATACCAGATGCTGTTTTGTAATAGGCTCAAACTAAAACTATTTAAAGCTAAAGGGATAGTTGCCTGTTTGCTAAGTCCTTTGTAGAAGTTGATGAACTTTTTAAAAAAAGTATTTCATGCAGCTGGGATGGAATGACCTTTGGGAACAAAATATTTTGCTTTCAGTGTGAAAAAGTGTCCGATTCCCCCTTCCCTGCCAAAACTAAAGAGTCCAGCAATCTTGAGTTTTCTGTTTTTTACAACAGTGCCAAGTTTTCATGGGGAATTTTTTTATCCCAGAAGCGGTATTTTACAGTTCAACACCCAAAGAGAGAAAGAGAATAATGAGAGCTTTGATCTGAAAAAAATAAAATAATGTGTGTGAAATAACAGATGATAAAAAGAGAGATTGCCCAATTCAAAGCATAGCCTGGCCAAACGAGTCGCAAGCAAAATCTGGAATAAGCATCCCCATGGAATAGATCTCTAAGAACATACGGGACTTCCTTTTGGGAGACGCATTTTCCATCTCAGCTTTGTTCTCCTTTCTGCTATTGATCTTATCATTTTGTTTGTTCGGGGGTTTGTTGCTATAGCTTCCCAACACTTGAAGATCATTCAAAGATATGGCATTCCTGACATTATTAAAATAAATAACTTGATAACACCATGAGGAAACAGCTCCTTGGATGTAGCATCTGGCAATGCTGCTCCCCAGAGGACTCCCAGGCTCAAAAGCCCTTTATTAACTGAGCTTCCAGCCAATGGTCAGGAAGGAAATGCATTTGTTGCACAGAGCAGAAGGATGTGCCATTCATCTTACATCACTCACAAAAGACTTCAAGGATTACACTAGGGTTCAAAGCCATACTGAGCAATGAAGCTCATTGGCAGACCTGACGCCAGTCACTGGATTTCCATTTAAGCTGCCTTCTCATGAACATGAAGGTCCTCTTAGCCCTGTTTACTCTCCAAAAATATATAGACTCAGTGCATGGAGAGGAGTAGTGGGATTGCACCCACTGTCCCCACATCTTACCTCAACAGCAGGTGCAGCATCCTTATCTGACCCCTTGGAGTCCTTCAGCCAACTTTCCATAGATCACCCACCCTTTCCACAGAGTACATACCTTTTCCACAGGCTACGGCCCTCGCTGGCCCAGCTCTGCACCCTCCTTGTATGCTTTTGCGTGAATGGACTATTTTCTTGAACAATAAAAATGCCTCTTCTTGCTAGGATAGAGAGGTGTGCAGGTGGGTGTAAACGTTGTGTGGCCAGAAAGTAGCCTACATACAAAATTGCTCTGCCTGCTTTTGTCTCTGGTCCACCAACCCCAGAATCCCAGAAGGTTCCACATGAAGGCATGTAACCCTTAGGTTGAAAAAGATCCCATACCGTTGTTTCATACGTTCAGCTGAAGGTGCGAACAGAGCCCTGCATAGAACCGTACTAATGCAAGTGCTACTCTGCTTGGGCTTTAACAGGATTTCTGATCATGTAGAAGAATTTATGGTCATATATCCACAGAGGGTTCTGTTCATATCTTCCATTAAGCTTCCTGGTCACCAAGAAGATTGGGCTTGGGTATAACTGCAGTTGTGATGGACACTACTCATGTCTTCCTCTGAGCCCACAGACACCAGGGACAGCAGGCATGGTCCTTTTCCCTCCTCCAGCCACTGAGCCTACATACTTTTGAAAGTGCACAGAATCACAAAGTATGAAATGAACAGATGTAACCCATGTACCTTGTGCCACAAGGTCAAACCCCACAATACTATTGCACAATACCAGAAGAACAGACAACAGAAGCCATTGTAGTAACCTCCAATCATGGAAGCCATTATCCAACAACATTTGAAGGACACCACTGTGGCTATCACAGGCCAACAGAAATATCTCCTGAGCAAACACTGCTGGAATGGAAGGGGCCACTTCCCAAGCCACTCTTGTCCCAGTGCCATTCATTTCAATAGGGCTATCAGTAGAGGACAGACCCAATGGATTGTGCCCAACAATTTGAACCTATGGCTATCATGCCACAAAAAAGTAAGGGATGCTTCTTCCCAGTTAAATATAAGGTAAAGGTAAAAGACCCCTGGACAGTTAAGTCCAGTCAAAGGCAACTAAGGGGTTGCGGCGCTCAGGCTTTCAGGCCAAGGGAGCTGGGTCATGTGGCCAACATGACTAAACCACTTCTGGCGCAACGGCACTCCGTGATGGAAACCACAGCACACAGACACATTGTTTACCTTCCCGCTGCAGTGGTATCTATTTATCTACTTGCACTGGTGTGCTTTTGAACTGCTAAGTTGGCAGGAGCTGGGACAGAGCAACGGGAGCTCACCCTGTTGCGGGGATTCGAACCGCCAACCTTCTGATCAGCAAAGCCCAAGAAGCTCAGTGGTTTAGACCACAGCACCATCCACGTCCCAGTTAAATATATGCTGCCTAAGACTCCTGTCCCTTGCAACATTTACGCCACAAGTAAATCTAATTAAACATAGTAGGCCTTACTTCTAAGTATACATGAATATAAAGGGCTGCAGCTCTCTTTTCCAAGCACCATATTGGTAATGTCCCTGTTTCACACTGTAAAGTGTGCAAGAGGCAGCAACGGCGACAGTGACTCTGCTTCCAACAGGGGACGACAAAGATCTTAATCATGACAGGCTAATTTCATTTCTATGCCCGCGGGAAAATTCAGCAGGGAGCACACTTCTTGTTTACAAACGACGCCTTATCGTCTCGAACTATCTGGTTTCCATTTGCTTCCTCCGATGACACCAGCATTATTAAAAGGAGAAGGGGGAAAAGGTGCTGTTAACACTTGGTCCATGATAAATGATAGCGGCAGCGCAGCCTTGAGAAAGGTTACTTTGCAGCCTCACCAGCGACGCAGGAGGAGAAACATTTACATTTTCATCTCACCGAGGCTAATATTTTGCTGGCTGATATTACATTTGCTCTTTTTTTTTCTTTTTCTCTTTTGCTGATCCAGGCCTGTATCAGGTGTCATCTTATCTTGAGGTTGGCTTTGAGACAGCAAGTTATTACATGCCACAGCAAGTTTGCCTGGTCCTTAATGATACTTTCAGATGCCACAAAATTGGCCTGTGCCTTATTTACTCCCTCATAAAAGTCAGGCTTGCTATGGGCTGATTTTGAGATATTGGGGGGAAAGAAATGTTTGCTCCACAATCAAAATGTTGCGATTGGGCAGCTGCCTTGGCCTAACCATCCATTGGATCAAAGGTAGGTATTTTGTTTCCTTGGCTGGGAAGGAAAAAACAAGCTTCTGGGAATAGGTGGGCAGAATTGATCTTACAAGCTCCACGTGTGTGTGTGTGTGTGTGTGTGTGTGCACGCGGAACAGGCAACCTCAGCCCTCCAGATGTTTTGGGACTACAACTCCCATCATCCCTAGCTAACAGGACCAGTGGCCAGGGATGATGGGAATTGTAGTCTCAAAACATCTGGAGGGCCGAGTTTGCCTATGCCTGGTGTGCAACAAGAGTCACAGCATAATGCTTGATGTTCTATAGTGTTTTTTTAAAAAAAATTGGGAGTCGCCCAGAGTGGCTGGGCAAACCCTGCTAGATGGGCAGGGTATAAATAAATTATTATTATTATTATTATTATTATTATTATTATTATTATTATTATCAGCAGCAGCAGCAGCAGCAGCATCTTGAAGTCTTAGATATATTCAGTATTAAACAGCAAAAAAGCTGTAAATGAATAAGGAGCTGAGATTGTGCACTCCAAAGTAAACTTTGGGTCATTACAAAGTCTGAAAGAACCCCTTAGTGTACATGTATGCATGGAGGGTTTTCTCAGCGCAACTTTGACATCAGGTGATTGGCAGCTGCGTTGTCCTGCCCACCTGTCAGCATCCGTTGTGCAGCCTTTCCCCAGCAGCCGGCAGGTGGGATTATTATGGCCCCTTTCCCTGAGTTGTACACATTTTCATTCCCATTTTGAGGCTGGAGAACTGCATCACAATATTTGGATAAGTGCAAATTTCAAAGGATAGCTGTGTTTCGGATCACATATTGTTGGAAATTAGACAGGCTTAGCCTTATTCTTCACCCCTAATTGGTTGGCCACTTTATCAGGTTTATGCCAACAGGATTTACTGGACCTGGGTGCAGCTCATTTGTAACTTGGGTTGTAGATAATTCAGGGATCCTTCTTCAAAACTGACCTTTTGTATTGTGAGGATAGTGTCTTTTTTTAAAAAACAGCCTCCCCCCCAAAAAAACCTGCAGAAACTAGTTGCCAACGGAAATGTGTCGCCCACCTTGCCCAGTGTGAACACAGTCGGTGGAATGTGGATGTGAGACTGTCAGGGGCATCTACAGAGATCTGGCTTTACTAAGGGAGGGCAGCAGTGGATGGGAAACAGACAAGAAGAATCAAGGGAACGAATGCTGCAAAAGGGAGAAAACTATGAAGGCAGCACAAAAGGGAAACAAGAGTGAAAGGGAGACAGAGCAAGGTGTTCTCACTGACTGCTGCTAAACAAAATGTTTAGGAAGCAATTTTGCTTAGAAAAAGACGACTGCCTTAATAAATCTGAAGAGCAGAGGAGCTTTTATTTTATTCTACTTTTATTTCAGTATACTGACATCTGATGGCAAAAGCCTGAAATTGCGTCAGTACCAGACCATCTAATTTCCTGACCTCCCAATCCAGCCCAGGAAGCCATTCCTGTCTGGTGCTGCCTCTGGTCTCCTTTCGGCTTCCAGTAAAAACATTTTTAAGGGCATCTAGCTGCCTGCCAAACTCATCTTTCTTAGATTTCACTATATATTTTTTTAAAGTTTTTAAATGTGTAAGCCTCTCTGGGACTCAGGGCTGCACAGCTGCTAAAGAAATGGTTTGATAAAGCTAAACAAGGGAAACAGTATGCAAAGGGTCAGCAAACTTTTTCAGCAGGGGACTGTCCCTCAGACCTTGTGGGGGGCTGAACTATATTTTTTTTGGGGGGGAAACAAAGAATGAATTCCAATGTCCCACAAATAACCCAGAGATGCATTTTAAATAAAAGGACACATTCTACTCATGTGAAAACACGATGATTCCTGGACCGTCCACGGGCCAGATTGAGAAGGTGATTGGGCCGCATCCAGCCTCTGGGCCTTAGTTTGCCTACCCATGAGGTATGCTGTATTGGTTAGAGTGTCGGACTAGGACCTGTGAGACAAGGGTTCAAATCCCCACTTGGCCATGAAGCACACTGGGTGGCCTTGAGCCAAGAATTGTGATGATGACATGGAGAGAGGGAAAAACATGCAAGTCATGCTGAACTCCTTGGATGAAATGTGGGATAGCAAATAAATAAATAAATAAACAAACAAACAAACAAACAAACAGACACCCCTACTTCACATCTAAGCCTGAATGCTTCTGTGCAAATATTGGTATTTTGAATGACGTCTGAGGTGTTTTAGCAACATCTACCATGTCTCCAAAACACACATAGTACCGCAACTGAAAAATATCGATGACCTACTAATAAGCATTAGTCTAATACAAAACCAAAAATAGTGTTTGGGATTTAATGTATTGTCTGCAGCGCTCTCTGCTGGCAATTTATCAATCAGCAGAATAATGTGAGCTCCTAATCTACCAATAAATCCAAAATGTGTATGAAATTACTGGGATCAAAGGAAAGGTGATTGATAATTTGTGTAAAAGTTACAAATGCTTGTGCCAGAACTCAGAATTTGTATGGAGACAACCATTATCATTTTTAAGGTTAAATCTACTGTATAGCTCGCAGAAGAAGTTGTTTTTATATTTTCTTTGCTATTAACATTTTACCTCAAAATTTCAGTTACTCCCCAAATCATTAACAGAAATACATAATATTTTACCCATCAGTCAGATTATTGTTTCACGTGTGCAATTCCAGGCTGAGATGCTTTGAAGAGCATCAAGTTTTCTTAGCATTGAGCACCTAGATCCTGGATATTCTTTCCTTCTAGAAAGATCTCTTCCTCTTACACCTGCCAAATTAATGCATCTGCAAGACTATATTTAAATAGTCAGTTGGTTCACTTCTGTCATAAATGAGTACATCTATCATGCTTGGAAAACTGCATGACAAAAAAAGAAATAATGTGTGGATGTGCAATACCTCAGTTTTGGAATATTCCAGAATACCCTCCCCTCGGAGGTTAGACTAGTGCCAGCATTAACTAGCTACCATCACCAAGGGAAAACAATACTTTTCCATCAAGCCTTTGTGTAAAGAGCTCAGAGGGAGAGGGTGGTACAAACTGAATTTCATTTAGTGATTCGTTTGCTGTGCAATTTTATATTTTATTTTCTGTTCATTTTCTCTGTGTCTGCCCAGATATTGTTTCACAATGGCAAACAGGACAGGACATTTTTAAAATAAATTAGTATGAAGCTATTCCATGGGGCTCATTTCAGTCAAAAATCTAGCCACCACATTTTATACCATTTCACGATTCTAACCGCAAAGTGGAAAGAATTTCAAAATCTATACTTTGACAAAGCAATCTGTTGCTGAATAGCTGATGTTTAGAAGATAAAGGCTATTCAGTTATTTTATGCTATCTCCTTAATATGAATGGGTATTTTCCCGGCTGGCCAGTTCTGGGGAAAAATCCCATCAATTTTACAAGGAAGCCTTCTTTGACAACAGATTATAAGCAATAAGCTATAGCCAAATATTAGCTCTTGGCAGAACAGACAAATTAGGGGAAGAGATATCTTTTATTGGTTTGACAATAAAGAGTCCAATAAAGGTTACCAGACCACTGATTTCTGCCTAGCAGATTATGATTTATCGCTGACTTCCACAGCCTTGTATCTGAGTATCAGACAGAGCTTTGCTTCTACCTTCAGGAGGAAAGGAGAGAATGATTGGATTTTCTTTTTACGGCACTTGCACTGCTACCCCCCTCCCTCCCGCCACAGGCTTCCATTCTGTGAGATTCTTGCTGCTTTCAGTTCCTCTCTCACGGTAGTGTGACACACTACTGCAGATCTGCAATTCATAATTATGCAGATGAGAAGTTGTTATTGAGTGAGTGGCTGACAGATCTCTAGAACTCAGACCCCATCTGCACTGTACATTTAAAGCAGGGCCAAGTCACTTCAAGTAGTCATGGCTTCCCTCAAAAGGAGCTGTAGTTTGTTACGGGTGCCCAGAGTTGTTAGGAGATCACTATTCCTCTCACAGAGCTACAATTCCCAGAGTTCCCCGGAAAGAGGGATTGATTGTTAATCTACTCTGGAAATGATAGCCCTAGGAGGGGAATAGGAGTCTCCTAAAAACTTTCAGCCCCAGTGGCCAAATTGGACCACTCTGGCGGCAAAGATTGGTCTGTGAACCAGAGGTTCCTCATCGCTGGGTAGAGGATTTTGGGCAAAATCGCCTTCTGCCCTGTCCGACCCCACTTTGGCTGCTACACAACTAGCACAGTTGTGTAGGCACAGCAAATCCCACCCTAGAGTCTCTTTCATGCCAGCTGCTAATCTCATGTTCTGCCAGCATGGTAGGTGAAATATACTTGGAGTCCTGTAGTGATTTCATGCTCTTTATTGCAGCTTGTAGAACAGTGATTGAATTGCCCCCCCCCAAACCTCAGGCTTTTATATACCGGTACATTGTTTATACAATGAGTCCCATCTGATTGGCTGATTCTGCTTCCCTCCTGGAGCCTGATTGGTCTTTTCCTGCAAGCCAATCAGTTGTTGCATTCTAGGATCCTACTTGCCTATTGTTCTAGGATCCAAGCTTAGTACATAACAGTAGAGTTTCCACAAAAACTTAAGCCAGTGTCACTGAAGTACAGAAATACACACTTAATCAATTAAACAGTTAAATACAGTTAATCAAACTCCTGTTGTCTCCAATATGCAAAAGATACTTATTTAAATCTCTTATTTTAAATCCCAACAGCTACAAAATGGAACAATGGAACAGGGCACCTTGTGGGGTAAAGTCAGACTGAGAGTTACAGTGACTGCTGTGGACACCAATACAGGAGAGACAAGTTTTGTTGCAGCTAGGGCAGATGAAGGCATCCAGTTGTACTGATGCAAGTATATCTTCTTTCGGTGCTCCTCCCAGCAGTTATTCTTCCTCTGGTCACTCCTGAAGATATATGAACTATCTCTAGGTGCTGTGGTCACCCACAAAGGATTCCCACACAGTGGGGTTAATATTGCCATCCATCATGTCATGTTTACAGACATCTTTGTAACATGGAGTTGGTCTGCCAAAGGGCCTGGTGCCTGAAGCCAGCTCCCTTGGGGAGCCTACTATCTCCCATTCTGTGGACTTGACCAAGGCAGCATAGACATCACCAAGGCAGCATGAGACAGAAGTGCGAACATGCTGGAAACATGGGCTTGGCAGAGCACATCTTGGTTTGAGATTCTGTGCTGCCATGTGATATCCCAAAATCTTCCTGACACAGTGCATATGGAAGGTGTTGAGGCAATGCTCCTGGTGAATATAAGTTACCTATAATTCACTACCATAAAAGCAGCGTGCGCCACATGCAAGCCTAGGAGACCTTCATCTTGGTATTGGTTGTTCGCATCACATTTTCCCCATCCCCTTTTGGAGAGATAAGCCATTGCTGTAGCTGCCTTGACCAGCTCAACATCGATGGAGAGATTGCTGGCTATGGTGGAGTCCAGGTATACAAAATCATCTACCACCTCAAGCATGTGGTCACCAATGCTGACGTCTTGCTGGCGACATCTTGACCCAGGAAGCTGATCTTCATCAAGCTGCTAGTAAGGCAGAACTTTGGGGAAATCGTTGATGAACCCCTGTAAAGCTTCCTCAGAGTGCGCTGCCTAGGCTTCCATGTTTATGATTTCTATATGGCCACTGATAACTGCTATGTATTTAAAAAAAAGGTGAGTATGTATAGATGGTATATTACACCAGTGAAATTAGCTAAAATGTATAAAATAAGTAATAAATGTTGGAAATGTAAGGAAAAGGAAGGTACTTTTTATCATCTGTGGTGGGAATGTAAGAAAGTGAAAGGCTTCTGGGAAATGATTTATAATGAGATGAAAAAGATGTTGAAATATACATTTATAAAAAACAACCCAGAAACATTTTTACTTGGTATTGTAGGCACTGACATTAAAAGACAAGATAAAAAACTGTTTTTATATGTGACAACTGCAGCAAGAGTATTATTGGCACAGAAATGGAGGCAGGAAGAACTACCAACAAAAGAGGAATAGCAGATGAAATTGACAGCCTACGCAGAATTGGATAAGATGACAGGGAGAATTCAAAACCAGCAGGACCAGAAATTCTTGAAAGATTGGAGTAAATATACGTATATATCTGAATGAGAATTGTAACCAACTCACTATGCTTGTAGGACTACAAGAAGTTTTGTAAGGAGAACTGTATGAAATATTGCAGAAAAGATTTATGAGAATGGATTTTAAGTTATGGATTATTAAAAGTAATAGTTAAGATAGCAAGTATAAGATTAAAAGATGAGGTTTGAAAAGCATTAGACGTGGTCGATGGAAGTCTCAGGCTAAAATAGCCAAAATGTTGTATAACAGGATATGAGATATGTTCTGTTTGGAAAATATATGTAAAAACTAATAAAAATATATTTAAAAAAAGAAAGGTGAGTAAAAGCAGTAAAACAGCAAATATACAAATTCTTAAATGAAAATGTTGCTTATTCACAACACAGAGCCAATCTAGATTATTGGTAAAACCTCCTGAGGCTAGTAAATTGCTCATTTCCTACAATGAGTGGCACAAAATGAGCATATTTTTCATCATAGAATCCAATCACATTTCCCCCCTCCTCCAAGGAAGCTCAGCAATTAGACTCTTACTGATTAACCAGGAGACAGGAGTCACATTATGAGATTTAGGTAGGAGTCTCTGGTGGGTTTTCTTAGTGAAGTTAATAGACATAGGTGATTTGCCCATGAAACATGAGGATGAAACCTGCAAATTGAAGAGTATTAAAAAGTAGGATCTTTTAATGTTTTCTGGGAAAGGCCTAAAGAGTTGAATGTCACAAACACAAACAGAGAAACCCAAGGGAACTGTATATTTTCAAAATGAAGCAGCGTGTCTGAGAGCAGCAATGACAAGTGCATTTTAATACTAAGGAGGTAATGAATATTAGAGAAGTTTAAATATTTAAAGGGGGGCCTTTGAGAGATCTGCCAAAAGCTTTAAGCTCTATCTAGCACAGGGGCATCAAAATCAAAAATTATGTAGCGCCAAACACTCCACCCAGTAATCACCAGGGGGCTACACCCACAATTTTTTCATCCCCTCCCCCAGAAGCAAGGTGGGATGGAGTTGCTATGCAAGCTTCCTGGAAGGTGGTTCACTTTTCCTTACCAGAGGTTGGTGCAGTGCAAACACACAAGCAGGAACACGAGTTTGGCTACACCATTGTATTTGCCCCACACCAACTTCTCCACCAACTTCATTCCTTCCCCCTCTGCCCCCCCTCTGCTGGTTAGTTGCTTCTGCCCTCACTACAAAATCACTAGTTTTGATTTTGGAATTATTATTTTTTTAAAGTTTTTTTTAAAAAAGTTTAGAGTTCTGCTGCCCCCAAACTCTCAACCATCACTGCCCTTTTGTATGCTATGTCTCACACTAGGCCCTTCAGCACTACCAATGCTCTGGACCTTCAACAAGCTACTCAAACCATGTTCTAGAACGGGGTGGGGAGCCATTCTTCTGTTGGGGGCCACATTTCCTTAGAATAATGATGCTGAGGGCCACAGGACAGCAGATGATGGGGCTGAAGGGCAGGTCCAGAGCTAGGTTTTCTGGATAGCCACATTAGACTGGGTTCTAACAACAAACGTACGTACATTTGATATTTATTAAATTTATATCCCACCAATGGAGCCCAGGGAAACCAACAAGAAGTGATAAAAAAAATTAAAAATAATTCCAGTAGAGGTGCAGACTGCGAAAGATCTCAACTTAAAAGGCTTTTATCAGCTATGTCAATAAGCAAGACAATCCACAGCATCCTATGTAAAAAAATGGACCGCCTAACATCTGCATTTATGTTTTTCCGTCTTGTCCATTTATCATTTTATCCTTTTATCCTTTTATATATTGCCATGTAAAATAGTTTTCGTGGCCTTATCGTCTTTGTCTGCTATTTGTAATTCGGTTTGTAATTCAGTTTTGCTGAAGCGTTATTGTAGAGGATGCGCTGCGTGCGAACTGCTAGAATTAGGCTTTTATGAGGGGCGGGGTCTTGCGGGGGAGCAGTTATTGGATCCATTGTTGCTTGGTGTCTTGCATTCACCAACCTTGCTTTGCAATAACTGTTACTGGCTCAAAAACGGCAAATGCCTTGTACCGCTGAAGCCATTTCTTCGATTCTGCACCTAGCTAATATTCTTAAAATAAAATTTATTTTAAAAAAATAAAATGAAGGTCTTCAGCGGGCACGGAAAAGACAACATACTAAAAGTCCAATTCAGTTGGCGTACTCCGGGGTAAATGGGGTTAGGCGTCACTCCGCGTTTTCGCCCTTTCCTGTCTATCGCTTTCTAAAAGCGAAGCCTGCACGTAGTACAAATCGAACGGCTCTAGGCTCGTGGGCCAACGCGCATGCGCAAACTAGCGATTCTACTACCACCTCACATGGCTTTCAACTGCCCCCCCTCCAGGTGGATCGCAAACTTAAGATACGGCACGACGGAAGCGTCCGGAGAGCTGCGCGCACGCGCACTCCCCATCGCCTCTTCTTCTTCTCACTCCCTCGTTCCACCGGCTCCCTTTTGTGACGCCTTCGTACGCCATTGACCCGGCCCAGGCCCCGCCCACCCCTATAAAAGCCCGCGCGGGGGTGGGGCGCCATTGTGCTGCGGAGCAGGCCGCAGCCGCGAGTGTCCTGAGGCCTTTTTGTCCCGCCGGCGCCCGATCTTGCTTTTCGGCTCTCACGCCTTCTTCCCTCTCTTTCCCCCTTTTTTTTCTCCCTTTCTAGGTCGCGGGAGATGCCGCGCGTCTATATCGGCCGCCTGAGCTACCATGTGCGGGAAAAGGACCTGCAGCGCTTCTTCAGCGGCTACGGCCGCTTGCTCGAGGTCGACTTGAAAAACGGGTGAGGCGGCGGGCGGGGAAGGTTTCTTCCTCGAGTGAGGCGGGAGCGAGGCGCGGCGGGTGGGGGGGGCTTGGGGCGCCGCTTCTTCCCCCTCCCCTCATGCCGCGTGGCGTCGCGTTCAAAATGGCGGCAGCCCCCATTGTCCCGTCAGCGGAGGGAACGAGTGAAGCGGAGAGGGAGAACGGAATGGCCCTCCTTTGACAGCGGCGCCTCAGGGACTCACGACCAGGCCGGGCCCGTTGTTGTTCGCGCGTGCCTGACGCCGACGTGCTCGTGTTTATTATGCCTATAAGAATGCCTGTGAATAGACACGGGGACGCGCCTATAGGGTAACTTTCCCGTCTTCCCCCAGGTATGGGTTTGTGGAATTCGAGGATTCCCGGGACGCGGAGGACGCCGTTTACGAGCTGAACGGCAAGGACCTGTGCGGGGAGCGGGTGATCGTGGAGCACGCCCGCGGCCCCCGCCGGGACAGGGACGGCTACAGCTACAGCAGCCGCAGTGAGTGTTGCTCCGCCGCGGCCTACTTCGGGCAGGCGCGCGGAGGCGGGAAGGGAGGACGCGGAGGGGGAGGGATCAGGCGGGAGGGAGGTTAGGCGGGGAGAGAGGGGGGGTGGGCTTCGTCGGACTGGCCCCTCGAGATGTGGGGAAAGCGGAGGGAGGGGACATGGCGGGGCTTGGGGAGGAGGGATCGTAGGCCCCTTGTTGTGGGTGGGTGGATTGGGCAGGGTTATTAGGAGGGGCTTTACTGCACTTCTTCCCCTTTGGGTGCATAGCCTAGGGAGTTTTCTGGTGGGGATTAGGCACCCGCAGTGCCAAGCTGCACTCAAAAAGTTTAGGGTCCTTATTTATTAGGCTGGGGTTTCTCAGAGCAGAGACGGGGGCGTTTGTGGGGGGTGGGTTGTATTAAAAAACTCACTGCTCTTAATCAGAATGCATTCCGTGCAGATATTGCATAGCAAATACTGCAATTTGGAGAAAGTTTGTGCTGTGGAGGAGCTAACCTAAAACAGGCACAGCCCTCTTTAAGCAGTATTGTCTTCAGAAGTACTTTGCCTCGTTTTCCCGAGCATAAGTAACTTGGAACTTTTGAGGGTGGCAAAAGCTGACTTTCACAGAAACGGATTATTTCGAATTGGAAATAAAATGACTACATGCTGATGCAAAGCCCATTCTGTTTAGCTTTTCCTGGAAAGGATCTGGGACGCGTCAGACTTATTTATATAATGGTTAAGAGCAGTAAGGCAGTCAAATATCTTTTCTAATGGGTTGTTGCTGGTGGGGGTGGGATTTCTTGCAAATATGTATGTTTGTTTTTAAAGTTGTTGCATGTTCAATTCAAACTTTTTAACAAGTCCTTGATGTTTCAATTTAAAAGTGACCAGTGGGGCTGAGGCTGTGTCCACTGAGGCTAAGATGACTGCCTTTCCTGATTGGCCATGGCTTTTCCATACATTGTGTGACCCTTGCCCTATGACCCTTTGGCTGACCTTACCGGAAGCCATGACGACAGCAGCCTTTTGCCATTAGACGCAGGGTGATGGTGAGGATTCCAAGGGTTAGACAAAACTGGTTAAACTGAACTAGGTGACTGTTACCTTGCGTGTGTTGTGGCCAAACCACCACCAAATACCTCATACTGTGATGTAAGTACTTAGTGTAATCTAGTAATCGTTTTTGTAAAATGTAGAAATGCATGTAATCAGTTAAGTTTTATATTTTACAATGTTCTGTAAAATAAAACTTAGCAAGGTAAATCTAATAAGGAGCAGTCACTCTCTAACAGAGTTTAGGAGCACAGTCTTGTAGGATTTTAGTCTTTGATTTGCCCTTAATATATAAAATGTGGCGAATTAAAAATTTTGTTGCAGGATTAGAAAGATAAAGTCCTACTCCTGTAAATGCAATTTGTGAACTAAAGTAAACTAACTTTTCATTGCTTTTATACAAGGTTGCTAACTTTGTATCTTTGTATGATAAAGGTGGAGGAGGATATAGCAGTCGAAGAGCATCAGGAAGAGATAAATATGGACCACCTGTTCGCACAGAATACAGATTAATTGTTGAAAACCTTTCCAGTCGCTGTAGTTGGCAGGATTTGAAAGTACGTTGACACAATAATTATTATTTTTTTTTAAAAAAAGCAAGTTATCAAACAGCTCTTTGAATCCCATAAACTTTGAAGAATGCCAGTTCACTTTGAAAAGTATGTGTATTGAGTTTGCTGAACTTGCTGAGATTTTTTCTGAAGCTAGTGTAGTGTCCTTCCTATGTTTGTGGAGAGACTTGATACTTCAATTTTCTCTTTCAGGATTTTATGAGGCAAGCTGGTGAGGTAACCTATGCGGATGCTCACAAAGAACGCACAAATGAAGGAGTAATTGAATTCCGTTCTTACTCTGACATGAAGCGTGCTCTGGACAAATTGGATGGTACAGAGATAAATGGACGAAAGATCAGGCTGGTTGAAGACAAGCCACGATCAAGCCATAGACGATCTTATTCTGGCAGTAGATCAAGGTATCTTTGGTGCTGATGTGGTTTGTAAGATTTTCTGTGTATGACTTAAATCCGGAAATGGGGATACGCAGCAGTTATTTCCCTGAATAGAGAAGAATACACCTTGCAGTGTTGGGTAACGGGTCCCCACTTCAGATGTTATACTACTCAAGTTAGCTGGCTGTACTAATATGTGCACAAGAATATAAATTTGTGGGAACTTCAGGACATATTGAACTCTGGATTGGGACTACTGTATGTGCAATTAAATTCCGCTTTTGTCCCCAGCACATCCTCAGCAGATTTGGGGGGGGGGGAGAGAAGAAAAAGAAGTCCTGTTGTGCCAGTGGTGCATGGTGCCCAAATAGCTGCTGTGTTTCTTTTTTAGGTCCCGTTCCAGAAGGAGATCACGTAGTAGAAGTCGTAGGAGCAGCCGCAGTAGATCCCGTAGTGCCTCAAAAAGCCGATCTCGGTGAGAATTTGAATTTATCTGTCTTGCCAACAATGCATTAGGAGTTGTGTCCGATAGAAATATTCTCCTAGCTTAAGTGCTCACGCTGTGCATTGGTATTTAAATTACTATGCGTCCAAACAAATGGGCTTCTGTGTGTAGACTTGCAATAAGTAAATAACTTTTGTTCTTTTGAAAAGCTCTAAATCTAGGTCTCGAAGCAAAGATCGTTCACGGTCCAGATCTAAAAGTAGAAAGTCAAGATCAAAGAGCAAGTCTAAGATGAAATCTGACAGGGGTTCACAATCCCGCAGCAGATCCAAAGAGAAGTCTGAGAAGTCTCGCAGCAGATCCAGGTCGGTGTCTCGATCGCCAAAAGAAAATGGTAAAGGAGAAGCAAAGTCTAAATCAAGGTCAAGGAGCAGATCTCGTTCCAATTCGCCAATGCAGGATGAACCAGCAAAGGCACGGTCAGAATCCCCACCCAAGAGGAATGAATCGCGATCCCGGTCACGATCACATTCAAAATCCCGCTCACGTTCACGATCCAGTTCACAAGATTAATACTGGAACTCATTTCCCTTGTCACATGATTATGGAACATTTGTATTCCAGGCCAGAGGTCTTTTTTATGTTAGTATTGGCGAAGTTGGCCTGCTTAGTTGCAGAAAGAAGCAGTCTGAAAACCACATAAACGAAGCGCAAAAGTTTGAAATATCTAAAACTTTTTATGAAAGTGGCAAAGAGCAGGAAAAGATTATCTTTTTGTAGAAATTAGGGCAAATCCTTGATTATTATTTTTTAATAGTGCCCCATCAGAAATCTGGGGAGTGGAAAATGAGTTTTATATAAAATCTTTTGAGTGCAGAAGGTTTTTGGAAAGGTAACTATTCATAAATGTTTCCGTTATTTAAAATTACTGGAATTGATAGGCTATGGCTTGCTTCTAAAAGTGCATGAGAGCCTTAGTGAACAGGTCAGAGATGCTTATAAAGCTGATAAGCCAACTATGAGTTTGAATTGGAACACTTCTGTGTTGTACCCAAACTTGCCAGAAGTTACTTCTTTGCTCCTTTGTCACCATCTTGAGGCAATATTGACAACCTAATAAAAATGATCCTCTCTAACTTTGCATGCTGCAGTTTTGCCTAACAAAATAAAGCTAACATCAAGTGAAATTCAAGGTACCACATTACTTTTTAGTTGCCAAGTTCTTTGGTTGGTTGTTTTGTTGTTGTCTTAACTGCTGCCACATTCTGCATCTCAGTTATAAGAGGTTGCTAACTTCCCATGAAAGTGATGGCACTTGATGAAACTTCTTGTACTGAACTTAAGTTCTAGTGTTAACGGGTAGTCAAGAACTAGATTTCCCATTATGATTTGTGCAGCTGGATTAGAAATGAAATCAGTTCCCCTAATGTTTGTAGCAAACCAGTTAGCAACAATAACAGGATATTAGCACAGCCGTGTAACCTTTATACACTGTGTAGTTTGACTTGTATAAAATTAAATCATTGACTCCAGTGTTTGTAGCATAGCTTTATTTGCTAGATGATGTTATAGAGTAGTCTAAGCTTAGCTTTGGTATGCAAGTAAAGGAAATTGGAAATGGCCTGTAATGTTGGTCTATTGCAAATGTTATCACAAATGATTTAATACTATTTGAAATGGGAAACAGATTCCTCTTTTTACTTAGATTGTTTATCAAACTTTATGCTTTTTTTTGTAAACTCATAACAATGTCTACTCTTTAGCTGTCATTTAGCAGCAATCCAAGCCCTGAAAACTGAAATAGGTCAGGTTAGTACAAGTTTCACTAGCCCCACAGCTCCCGATGATGCTTAGCAATCATGCAAGAAACTGATCAGCCCCTCTTTACTTCAGCTCTAGTGATAAGCTGATATATTTTCAGGGACCTTATTCTCTAGAATCATTTGTATTTTTCTGACCTATAATGAGAGCACTACGAGAGCTCCATAAGGTTGTTTTCCTTTGTGCTTATGAAGTTTTTTGCGGGGAATAAGCATGTTCAGAGGTGGTGTACATGGCCAAAGAATACAATGCATAAAAAATGCAGCCCTAAAATTAGAAACTGAAGCAATGCAGCATACCAATTAGATGGCATAACAAAATACCTGTTGAAATACAGTATTCAGCATATGCTTCAAGCAGGAAAAAAGGGGCCAATTAGGCCATAAGCTAGAATTTAATTGTCCCTTCTCTTGAATTAATGCGGAAGAAGGTCTTAATATCCCTGATAATTCAGTTGGTCTAGAATGCTGCACCCAGAGGTGTGTGGCTAGGACTCCAGATTATTCTTTGCCAGTTTTTATAGGTTCAGTTTAAGGTGCTAATTGCAGACCATGACTGAAATTGTTCAGAAGAAATAGACTTTTAGCTAGTGTGGATCATTGTTCAACAACTATGTTAGGATTGTCACAAAGGAAACCTTACTTGCTGAAAAGCAAAACTAGGTACATAAAAGCAAATAGATTCAAGCAGTTTATATGTATTTTTGCCAGGACATCTGAATGTTTTCAGTCAGAGGAATTACTTTCTGATCAGCACCTGTAAGGAAATAACCCTTATCATAGCTACAGATATGTCTTTACAACTGCCATAGATTCATAGTTGTGAAGTCTTAAAATGTGAGTTGCAATAAAAGCTTGCATTGGCGAAGCTTTCATCTGTTCACCTCCAGTGCAAAAAAAAACATATAAAATATTTTTTTCTCCACAGCTTGCTACTTGTGTTCATCCTAATTTTACTCTGCTGGGGTTGGAGCAAAGCATGGATGTCACTGAAAGACTTCATACACTTTTAAACAAATCAGGCAACATCTGAATATATCACAGTTAAAATTCGAATTTCATATAATATTCACCATTTCATTAAACTTTTATCTAACATTCTCACAGAGAATCTAGGAAATTGCAGACTTTTCAGCATAAAGTCTGCCAGGTAATTGGTGGAATTAAGGAGCCATGTTTGAGGGCTAAGCCCTCCTGACTATGGAAACAAATTTTAAAATACAAACAAAACAGTTTAAAATAATAATAATCCGCAGTTGATTAAAATCCAGATTACAATATTATGAATACAATCCAGATTTAAGGAAATAAATTTTTAAGGGCTGCTTGAAAACTAGCAAAAACAGCCCTGCATGTTCCTTTTAAGAGAGTTTCCAAGAAGGTGACCTGCTGAGAAGGGCCTGTGGCTGCTAGTCTGATGAATCTTGAGGCAGGCTTTGGAAGTCAAACACCCTGAAGACATCAGCAGGTCCATATGGGTTGCGGATGCAGCATTTAAAATTGCATGTTCCTATTCCATTTAGGAAAAAGTGAACGGCAGTACTACTACATCCTACTTAATATGTTTTTCCCTACTCATTAACCAAGATGGCTTACAGGTGACTTAGTTCCACCCCCTCCCTTTCTAAATACTATTTAAAAGCAAACCCATTTTGATGACATTATAAAAGGGTAAAGGGGACCCCTGACCATTAGGTCCAGTTGTGGCCGACTCTGGGGTTGCGGCGCTCATCTCGCTTTATTGGCCGAGGGAGCCGGCGTGCAGCTTCCGGGTCATGTGGCCAGCATGACTAAGCCACTTCTGGCGAACCAGAGCAGCGCTCACATTATATCAGTCTAGTATTGATGCAACCTGGGCATGTGTTAATGGAAACAAGGCCATGTTCTGTTGATAGGCTCTGACACATTTGTGAATTTGTCTAACCCTCTCTTAAAGCTGTGCATGGTGGCAATCACCACTTGGGGGACAAATGCCATAGTTGGTTATGTGAAGGATTGCCTTTTGTCTCAATTGAATCTTCTAACATTTGGCTTTATTGGTGGCCCAGGGTTCTAGTATTATGGGAGCTATACTAGAACTATATATCAGAATAAAACTGCTTATGCTGCCTCAGATAATTTCCCAGTACCTTGGAAGATCACAAGCAGGACATGATTAGGCTCATTGCTCCACACCAGGAAACCTCTGAATATGGGGGTGTGAATTTTGCTGTTGCGGCTAATAGCCATTGATTGGCCTAATGATCATACAATTTGTACAGACTGTCTAAAAATCCAGAACAGGTAATCACCACCTCTTGTGAATGCTGCATATTGTGGACACGCTGGCCTGCTTTGCATGCAACACTGCCAGTAGTCTTCAACTTTTTCAAGACCTGAGAGCAATCTTTAACCCAAACATGCATTTGGAGACCCATTTCTTAATGCTGCTGTCCCATCACCTGGTTGGTTTCAAACCAACAAAAGAAGACCAATGTGCTAAATGGGTAGGGAAGCTCAGCCAGAGGACCAGATCCTTATCTGTCTACTTTGTCAATGTTGCACCTGTACAATGTGAGCTAATGGATTGCTTTAAAGTAGTGAAGGGCCTCTATGGGAGCTCAGCAGATAAAAAGGTGGAACCCACAGATAACTTGCTGTAATCAATTCCAGTAGTCTTCTGTTCCACTCTTTGGAGTGACTCATGGTTCCATGTTCCCTCATGCTTTTTGACATCTACAAGAAACTGCTGAGGGAAGTCTTCTAAATCAGCAGTATTCAATAGTTTCCCACCTGAGGCCCAGCTTTAAGCCAAACATTCATTTGGGGATCCATTTCTTTTTTACCCTATAGTTGCATGGTGGCATTGTTGCTGTTGCCACCCATCTTAGATGGTAATACCATCTCTAACCTGGTATTGGGTCCTCCAAGTTGAAGACCAATTTCCTAGAGGCTTGGTATAAAGTGTGAACTTGATGATAGTGACACACAACTCTACCTCTTACCCTTCTAGTCCCATGGAACCCCCGGTCAGGTGGCTGCTGGTGGCTTTAGAATGGACCAGGGCAAGCTTGCTAATGCTTAGTTAAGATCGGGCAGTACTGTGGGTTTCATCTAAATCTGCATCAAAGTCTCAATGTAGGTTATTTGACCTGCATTGATTTCAGTACAGCATTCAGTATGAAAAGCAGGTGGACAGCATCCATCCGTAACCTGCTTATTTGGATGTACATCAATTTGCTTCTATTTTCTCATCAGGTGAGTGATACACCTTCTTTGCATTGGTTCTGTTTACTTGGGTGAAGGCTGGTCAGCTGCTGCAGCATCTCTTGAACTGAGAATTGCCCAGCTCACAGGTTTGAAGGTCTCCCTAAGTTTGGAACTAGTTCTGCAGGTGGCTGCAGCCTTTGCTGTTCGACCTAGGAAGTGCCTCTTGTGAGGAGAAAGGCAGGATTGGCATCCATCCAGTCCTCGCAATGGCTTCAAGGTTGGAAGAGGGCTGATCAGAAACTGGATCTTACTGGTCTTAGTCTTCTAACCCAGTTTTTCAGTCCTGGTTTCTTCCAGATGTTTTGGACAACTCATCTAAAGGAGGAGTTCTAGTCCAAAACATCTGGAGGACACCAGGTTGCAGAAGATTTATCTAATCACTGTGTCACATTGACTGTGTGCATATACAGTGGTACCTCGGGTTAAGTACTTAATTCCTTCCGGAGGTCCGTTCTTAACCTGAAACTAACCTGAAGCACCAATTTAGCTAATGGGGCCTCCCGCTGCTGCTGCGCCGCCGCTGCACGATTTCTGTTCTCATCCTGAAGCAAAGTTCTTAACCCAAGGTAATATTTCTGGGTTAGCGGAGTCTGTAACCTGAAGCATCTGTAACCCGAGGTACCACTGTACATTCCTCACTTCTGATAGTTTTGAGGGTCTTTTTCAAAATTCAATACTTCCCTACAGAACATGGGGGTGCACAGTCTTTCTCCTCTTCCTTGGTCCCTTCTGGCACACAGGATGTCCACATGCAGCATGAATGGTTCCACTCTACAAATGGGAAACTAATAGTTGGAAAAACTCTTTCCCCCCCCCCCCACATCAAATGCTTTCACATCTCTGAAGAACAGTTGTGATTGAGCTGGCATCGCATCCAGCACATGTAATTACTGCTTGCTTTATAAATCAAAGAGGAAAGGATAAAAGCATAGCAATTTGGCTTGCCATTAAGAACAGAATTCAGGAACGCTTAATAAGGATGCCCTTGAGGCTGGATTGTTATATCAATGTAAAGTTAATAAAATGGTATTCAGAATTAAAATAACAAATTGACTAATGCAGAAAGTCAACGTTTCTGCATTACGACCCATGGTGTTACTCTGTCTTGAGAGACAAGCGGAACTATGGTTCAGAATTAGAAATCTTTTTAATTAGCAGTCTTCAAAACTCTTCAGAGTGCATTGGAGGGGATTCTGTTTCAGGCTTCGTAAACTTTAGCATCAGTCCACGAACTGTCCTAACCAGGAAGCATGAGGCTTGGTGTCCTGTGCGCCTTTTTGGAAAACCAAGGAATAATCTGTCTTCCTCCAGCGGTGAAAGAAGTTCAGTGCTGGAGTGAGGAGAGAGCGGGATTGCATTGCATTTCCTTGCCCCATGCTTCTCAGCAGCGCTTTCCACACCACACCAACTCAGTCTTCCTCTCCATACTCGCCCGGCTATCTTTATAAGCAGCTGTCCTTCCTTTCCTCTGGCAGCAGTGAGCTCTGCCTGATTGTGGGAGGTCAGCGACTGCCAGCGTAAATGAGGCACTGCTGCATTAACAAGATAGCTGCAGCTGGCGAAGGGAATGGGCTGGTGTAGGACTGCCATCCCCTCCCTGTTCCTGCACTCATAGGGACACACAATGGCACACTGGCCCCAGGAGACGTGGTGGCGGCGGCAGCAGCAATGGCTATTTCTGAAGACTGGCGAAGAGGAAGAGACACACACCCCTCTTCAAAATCCAACACAAAATGCTCTTACAATTTATGAAAAACCTATAGACCACAATCGCATAAAAACACAGCAAGGCAGCACACAGCATAACTTCCAGTAAAAGCAACAAAAACATCAATAAATTTGGGTTGTTAAAAATGAATTCGCATAGCAAAGAATAAATGCACGTCAACTGAGTAACACAGTTTTTAAGAAATGTCTAAAAGAAGACATGAATGGTTCCTGTGGAATCTCTACAAACAGTTCCACAGGATGGGACCTGCAACAGGGTTCAGTTTCTAACAGGCCAATAAACCTTCAGGAGTGTGAGGAACCACAAGTCGTCAGAGGATCTCCATGATGAAGACAGATGGTCCTGAAGGTGCTTTGCAACAATGTTCATGCAGGAACCTTGAACCTGGCCTAGTAGCAAATTGAATACACTTGCTGTTTTTTAACAATTCAATCTTGAATTAATCCAAGCTTAGACATTTGAACCTTGGCTGCAGCAAATCTTAAAATATTTTGATTCATCGACCAAACTGAAATCCGCGAGGCTGAATTCAGTGCATGAGCTCATGCAACTGAATGTCCCCTTCCTCTCCTTCCCCTTGCAGTCCTCGGTAACATCTCCCAAAGTCTGCTCTGGAAGATTGGGGCGGCAGGCCAGGAGCTGCAGAAGGAGGGAAGGAAGGAAGGAAGGAAGTCTTGTTTGCTCAATGTTGGTTTCCATCCTATGGTTGGTGTCACCAGCATTGGCAGACCTTGGGGTTGTCACAGTTCAGCAGTGCCCTGTGCAATGATAGGCAGTTACACCCACATCCTGAGTAGTTGTAAGGAAGATGGCAAGCAGATAAGGCTGGCAGAGGGTTGGGCAGCTCCCTGTTTGCTCCATTTGCCCTAATGGGCCAGCCTACACTGCATCTGGTGCTGTTTTAATTCTGTGGTTGCACTTCAGGCAATTGATTTAGGCAAGGCACAGATACACCCCCCCACACACACACACATTTTATTTATTAATAAATGTTATATCTCACTCTCTTAAAGGAGCCCAGGGTAGTACACATATCCTAATTGATGTGCTCTTTAATACAAGTTAATTAAATAAATATCCAGTCGTGCTGCAACCTGTAAAAGTATAGATTATAGCTTTTTCCTCCCAAAAACGCTGTGGATCACACTGTGTGTTTCCAAAGAGCTGTGACACCTGAAAACTGTTCCTTTGTCCCAAAGAGATTGCATTCTGGTCATCTTTCCCCTCAGCCCCCTTTCCTTTTGTGGCTGTGTTACACATATTTGGCTTTTCAGTAAATGCATGGCAGGCACAAGATGAGATGTTAACCATTATTACTCTAATTATCAGTGACATAGCATGTTAACGGTTTTTATCAACAGTGCAATAATTAAGTTTTATTGTATCTAAAGCTATTTGCATGCATATCCAGCAATATCTGCTGTAATTTACCAGTGAGGTTTAGATAAATGGGAAGGGTCCTCACTTTGCCCTAAAGCTGCATGAGGGAAACACAGTGAACGGAATACAAAAAGCACTGCAATATATTTAGACTTTAGATGATGGGAGTTCCATTGCATGCAGTTTTGTTTACCAATCATGTATGGCTATCATCATCTCCATAATGCAACAACAGCATTTCTAGGTCAAACCAATGAGCCAGCTATCCCGGTATTTTATACAGTGGTACCTTGGGTTACATACGCTTCAGGTTACAGACCCAGAAATATCACCTCAAGTTAAGAACTTTGCTTCACGATGTGAACAGAAATCATGCTCCGGCAGCGTGGCAGCGGTGGGAGGCCCCATTAGCTAAAGTGATGCTTCAGGTTAAGAACCAGTTTCAGGTTAAGAATGGACCTCCGGAACGAATTAAGTACTTAACCCGAGGTACCACTGTATCTGGTTGGTTTAGTCTGACCCTTGAGTCAGTTGGATTCCAGAATTCCCTGAGGAGTTCCCACCCCCTGATATTGATGGCATCCTGCACCCTTTGCATCTAAAATTCGTGCCATGTCAAAAGCTAAGGAACAATATGTTGGCCATGGCCAGTGCTTTTCTCAGGTATGTTCTCCCACAGCTTTCCAGTCCAAGTACTTCTGATTTAGTGACATTCTCAGGCAGATGGAGCCAGGAGGGTAAGTTACTAAAACACACATTGTATTCCACTACACACAGCGCTCAACCACTTGCCACAGAGTTAACTTTACATAGACTGCTGTGGCAGCTGTAAAAAGGTAAAGGGACCCCGTGACCGACTCTGGCGTTGCGGCGCTCATCTCACTTTATTGGCCAAGGGAGCCAACAGCTTCCCTTTGGCCAAGGGAGGCGTACAGCTTCCGGGTCACATGGCCAGCATGACTAAGCTATTTCTGGCGATCCAGAGCAGCGCACTGAAACGCCGTTTACATGCTTTCGAACTGCTAGGTTGGAAGGAGCAGGGACCGAGCAACAGGAGCTCACCCCATCACGGGGATTCGAACCGTCAACCTTCTGATGGGCAATTCCTAGGCTCTGTGGTTTAACCCACGGCGCCACCCGCTTCCCTTGTGGCAGCTGTAGTTGCCCTTAAATCTGTAAAGAGCCAACCTAGTCAAGGTGCCGGGGATGATGAACAACCTGATGAAGTTTATGCTTGTCCACCATTTTGCAGACAAAGTTGCACAATCTCCTGCTTGCTGTGGGATCTCAAGGACGTGAGAACTTGGGGCTCTCAATGCTGTGTCTGGAAGTGACTCTGGACATTACCTAGAAGACTGAAAGAAAATAAGTCACTCTCTTCCTCTTTTAATACTTCAAGGTGCTGTCCAAAGTGACAACTTTCCACCTCCCATGTGTGCTAACTGGCCCAAGCATCAAGAACCTGGACACTGATGTGTGTGGAGGGGAGCAAGTAGCTGCTACAGAATAGTGCTGTGCTGAAATCTGTTCTTTGATTTCTCGATCGTTTTATTCCTCTGCTAAAGAGGCACCCAGTTTTCTGCCTCATTCTCATGTCACCTCGTTGCAAAGCAGCAGAGAGTGGTGTATATATTTCCAGTAAATATTTCTTCAGAACTCTGTAGCCTCCTATCAAATGTGTTAATCCTGCTTTCAAATTAAATATAATGCTAGGGAGTTTCACAGGTGATGCTAAATATATGTATTTAATTTCTCACATTTGTGAATTAGAAAGTGAAGTTGATTTAAATACAAGCCTTTCACTTTGTATAGCCCATTTCATTCTGAAATGATGCATTCCAAAGCAGGGAACACTAGAATACATTACAAATGTATTGTGTTAAAAGGGAGGGCGGGGAGGAGGAGTCATGCACTTTGGTTGACAATCTTAAGATCATCGACTCATAGAATTATGAGGGAATCTCAACACATGGTCTCCCATCGAATTTGAAACCATACCTGCTTTGTTTTATAAATGTCATCAATAATAGTAGATCTTTTGGGCATGATTTGATATTATCATGAGGGCTGGGGATATACGATGAGAAGACCTGGTCGGGTGTTTTTCAGGACCACAAATGATTATAGCCATTCCTAGCAGGGAAAGGATGATAGCAAGCAATTGCTATCTTCCTGCCTTCCTTTACATTGGGATCAATGTGGAGTGCTGCAAGACCCCATCTTGCTCTCTCTACAATTCAATGTACAGTCGTACCTTGGAAGTCAAACAAAATCTGTTCTGGAAGTCCATTCGACTTCCAAAACATTCAGAAACCAAAGCGCAGCTTCCAGTTGGCTGTAAGAAACTCCTGCAGCCAATCAGAAGCCGCGGAAGCCATACCAGACATTCAGCTTCCAAAAATTGTTCAAAAACGGGAACACTCACTTCCAGGATTCGATCATTTGGGAGTCATTTTGTTTGGGAGCCAAGACATTTGAGATCCAAGGTATGGCTGTATATTATCTGGCTGTTGGATAACACTGCAAAAAAAGGGGGAGGTCCAGCGTTAGTGTTTTCTGATAGCACTAAAAACTTCATTATACCTTTTTATCCAAAACAAGGCTTGGACCCAGCTACCCAATGACTCGGTACAGATGATCCAGTTAATGCTGAATATGGACAATAATAAAGGAAGCCCTTTTGAACTGGGAAAAATAGTGACTCCTGTTAGTGACAAAGTACTGGCTTCTTAAATTTGAAATATTCCTGGATCCATTGCAATAATACCTGAGACTCCAAGATATATCAGAGTCTCTTTAAATGTGCTAAAGAAACCATGAGAAAGAGAGTGGGTTTATGGTTTCTCTCCCATCTCCTGAAGTCCAATGGCGGTAGGGGAGAATGATACAGGGAAGTTTTTAATGTGTGATGTTTTAATGTATTTTTAATCTTTGTTGGAAGCTGCCCAGAGTGGCTGGGGAAACCCAGCCAGATGGGCGGGGTACAAATAAATTATTATTATTATTATTATTATTATTATTATTATTATTATTATTATTATATAGTTGCTCCCCACTGTGAGGTGTATATTTTCTTCTGAAACTGGGTGAATGCATTTCTTTTCCCTTTCGATGAGAGGCAGAGAGAGGAATTGTGAAGCACTATTGTCTTTGCACTCGCTGCAATATCTGAAGTGGTTGGTTATCAACCTGAAGCTCTTTTCAAATCCATTTGTGGGGAAAGCTGTTATTTTGTTGTAGGATTCAGACTAACAATTGTATTTCAACAAGATTACACTTCAAAACATTGGGCGTAGTTATTGTAACGTGCTTGATATAAAAGCTCCAAATGGTGAAGGAAGCAGCAGTCCAATAAAAGTGCATTTAACTAGAGTCTCCACGGGCTTCCTATTGTCTTCCAGACTACTTTGGATCTGTGAGTGCTGCTTCCACATGGCAGCCGGTGGTGGACTTGGGGCTGCTCATGCATGCATCTTTTGTGCATCATTTCACATGATAACATCCTCATCAAAATGACATCCTATATTATGTTCCCATTTGATTCAGCTTTACCATTTCTGCAGAAAATCCAGTATGGGGGGAGGGAAAAGGCTCACAAGAAAAGTAAATCTGGATTAAAGTGAGAAGGGGAGCAGGGATATGGCATTTTGATGAGGGTGAAGTCATGCAAAACTTGTGTGGATGAGCATCGAGGAGTCCACAATAAGCTGTTATGTGGAAGCAGCACCCATAGAGCAAAAAGAGCACCTTGAATTGTGCCTGGAAAGAAATATGAAGTCCATAATAAGCTGCCAAGTGGAAGCACTCTATTTCCCAGGCATCCTCTCCCACAGCCAGGATTGACTTTAAGGTTGAGGGGGCCCATCCCAGGGGACTACAAGGTTTTTTTTTTACCCACAATCTTACAGAACATCAGAACTGTGTAAATTTCCACAGAGGCAGCCATGTTGTTGGAGAAACAACAAAGAGTCTGATGGCACCTTAATGACTATGGTTCAGAATGGGGGTGATGGTCCACTTCATCAGCTACATTAAGTGCAAGTCCTGCTATATAAACACAATGCACTTTCAGGAAATCTTCTTTTAGGCAAACGTTTGCATAAAAATGAGGCAATTTCCATTTTTTTTCCTATGGAGAAATTTCTAATGCATTCCTGACCATAGAATTTTGACCCCAGAATGACAAAAGAACACAGGGAAAATCCAGGAAAACCTCTGAAACCTGGCAAAAGGCAATCAATTATTTGTCT
The DNA here is from genome assembly GCF_027172205.1 of Podarcis raffonei. Lineage (NCBI taxonomy): Eukaryota > Metazoa > Chordata > Lepidosauria > Squamata > Lacertidae > Podarcis > Podarcis raffonei. Next base: position 72,794,633 of record NC_070607.1, read on the forward strand.
GACCTCCCCCTCTTTCCCCCTCCATCCCACTATGGTTTCTGGCAAAATGGCTGCCGTAAACCAGCAAAGCACAAAAAAGTAAACCTTGTTTTAGGCTGCTTATTTGCTTACAGTACTAGAAGCAGGTCTGGCTGTTTGGATATCTGAATCTGTGGTGTGTATATCAAGATTTGGATACTCATTTCTTGTGTTTGGATAAGTTGATTTTTGTATAACAAGCGCTTGGGTGTAAGTATGCACACACACAAATTGTTGAAAGAGGGATTATAAACAGTGAGGCCAGAGAGAAAACATTTTCTATCTCTCTGACCTCACTGGTTCATAATCCCTGGTAAGTAAGTGATTGTGTGTGTGTGTGTGTGTGTGTGTGTGAGAGAGAGAGAGAGAGAGAGAGAGAGAGAAACACACACTTCTGTGACTCAGAAAAATACTTCCCACATCCAAAGAAGTGTACCGTATACTGTTTTAGTCATCTAATAACTGTATTAGTCTTTAAGGCACCACTAGTCTCTTTGCTCTTCTGCTGCAACTGATGAACAGACCTAACTGCTCTGGAAACTGCTAGAAACGAAGGTGGATGATCTTAGATAACAAATGGCAACAATAAAAAATGAAGCAGCGGACAAGATTCAATATAAAACAGCAGTTAAAACAAAGCAATGAGCAGTGACAGCAAGAAAGATCCACGTTGCCACAAAATTCGGTGAGCAAGATGGTTAGCCTGACATCTAGAGGATGACACTGATAGCATAGAAATATAACGTGAGGTGTTGTTATTCTTTCTCTCACAGCTACAATAAACCTACCATTTAAATTATGGACTGGTCATTTCTTCGTCAGAGGGCAAACGGGCAAATTTAGCAGGGGATCAAATACTTTCCCCCCTCACTGTAAATGTTGGGAGTGAGGAACTTTTCTGAGCCTGAGAGCTGCATTTCCTTGTGGGCTACTTTCTGAGGGTCATAGGCCACAGTGACAGACAGGGCAGGTAGCAAAGGTGAGTGGAGTGGTTATTGTAGTTTTTACCTTCATACCATAGTCTACCTACCTAGAATCCTTTCTACATCCATCCAGACAAGGAAAAGGCATTGTAAGAGTTCAAGGGCTCATTCCAGTCCAGTACAAATGTTTAAGGTGTGAAGCATGTGAGTGAGAGGTGTGGTCCCTGAGGGAATATTATTTTTATTGGCTTGTTTTTGTTATTTTGTTACGTATTCTGCATTTTTATACTATAAGCCACCCTGTAATTTGTGGATAAAGGGTGGTACAGGAACTTAATAAATAAAATAAAAAATAAAGAGTTCCATGGGCCAGGTAGAGAGGCCTGGAGGGCCACATTTGGCCCCTGAGCTGCCTCATTCCTGCAGTAAGCCATCTGATATTGATAGCAAACTTTAAGTGCTGAGGGTTGTATCCAACTACATTTTTTTTGGGGTAGTGTATTCCCTTTGAAATGAATGAACCTAACAAGGAATATTCGGTGTTATGTTGGAGGGGATGCCAGGAAATGGAATTATGTTCACATGTAGTAGGGGTGTAAATATGTAAAAATAAATAAATGGCAATGGGTGTTTAAGGAGATAACAGAAATCACTGGGTTAAAGCTGACCAAAAGTCCAGAGGTAGCATTATTATCAATTTACGATGGGGTGGAGGTTCACAGGCTATGAAGGACTTGCTCACAAATTTATTGACAGCTGCATGAATTATTATAGCTAGGAAGTGGAAGGGGCAAACAGAATATAAAATGGAAGAATGGTATAAAGAGGTGCGGGATGGTGCTGGAGGAGACTCTTGAGAGTCCCATGGACTGCAAGAAGATCAAATCTATCCATTCTGAAGGAAATCAGCCCTGAGTGCTCACTGGAAGGACAGATCGTGAAGCTGAGGCTCCAGTACTTTGGCCACCTCATGAGAAGAGAAGACTCCCTGGAAAAGACCGTGATGTTGGGAAAGATGGAGGGCACAAGGAGAAGGGGGTGACAGAGGACGAGATGGTTGGACAGTGTTCTTAAAGCTACAAACATGAGTCTGACCAAACTGCGGGAGACAGTGGAAGACAGAAGTGCCTGGCGTGCTCTGGTCCATGGGGTCATGAAGAGTCAGACACAACTAAACAACAACAACAATATGCACCGTTAAGGTAACACGGGGAACATGCAGAAGAAATTATTTTGAGGAGATATGGAGGGTGTTTGTAGAATTTGTACTGTTAAAATGGAAAGGGGTCAAACCATCGCAAGAGGTATTGAAATTTTGGGAGGTTGGATAGTTATAATGGAATGGTCTCGGTGGTGGGGTGCACATTTTGATTCTTATTTATTTATGATGATTACTTTGTCAAAAAAAAATTTAAAAAAGAAAAGAAATGAATGAACCTAAGTTAGTGCATGTCAATGAATTTCAATCGGTCTACTCTGAGTAGGACTAACATTGGTTACAGCCCCAAGTAGGACAAAAGATTCCCACATTGCAGGGGTTGGAATAGATGACCATTGTGGTCCCTTCCAGCTCTATAATTCTATTATTCTAACCCTGAGTAATGATTGCTGTATAAGGAAGTGTCGGTTATGGCTGGGGAACCTCCATGTTATGTAGCAGTGGGGGGTGGAGACCCACCCCAGCGGTCCAGGTGCGTTCATATGGAGAGAGGCGATCCTTGAGGTATTGGATATAGAACTGGAGTCCTTCTGCACCAGGGGTCAGCAACCTTTTTCAGCCGTGGGCCAGTCCACCGTCCCTCAGACCATGTGGTGGGGCGAACTATACAGTGGTACCTCTGGTTATGTACTTAATTCGTTCCGGAGGTCCGTTCTTAACTTGAAACTGTTCTTAACCTGAAACACCATTTTAGCTAATGGGGCCTCCCGCTGCTGCCACCCAGCGATTTCTGTTCTCATCCTGAAGCAAAGTTCTTAACCCAAGGTACTATTTCTGCGTTAGCGGAGTCTGTAACCTGAAGCGTTTGTAACTTGAAGCATATGTAACCCGAGGTACCACTGTATTTTGAAAAGGGGGAAAAAATGAATGAATTCCTATGCCCCACAAATAACCCAGAGAGGCATTTTAAATCATAGAATCATAGAATCATAGAGTCGGAAGAGACCACAAGGGCCATCGAATCCAACCCCCTGCCAAGCAGGAAACACCATCAGAGCACTCCTGACATATGGTTGTCAAGCCTCTGCTTAAAGACCTCCAAAGAAGGAGACTCCACCACACTCCTTGGCAGCAAATTCCACTGTCAAACAGCTCTTACTGTCAGGAAGTTCTTCCTAATGTTTAGGTGGAATCTTCTTTCTTGTAGTTTGGATCCATTGCTCCGTGTCCGCTTCTCTGGAGCAGCAGAAAACAACCTTTCTCCCTCCTCTATGTGACATCCTTTTATATATTTGAACATGGCTATCATATCACCCCTTAACCTCCTCTTCTCCAGGCTAAACATGCCCAGCTCCCTTAGCCGTTCCTCATAAGGCATCGTTTCCAGGCCTTTGACCATTTTGGTTGCCCGCCTCTGGACACGTTCCAGTTTGTCAGTGTCCTTCTTGAACTGTGGTGCCCAGAACTGGACACAGTACTCCAGGTGAGGTCTGACCAGAGCAGAATACAGTGGCACTATTACTTCCCTTGATCTAGATGCTATACTCCTATTGATGCAGCCCAGAATTGCATTGGCTTTTTTAGCTGCCGCGTCACACTGTTGGCTCATGTCAAGTTTGTGGTCAACCAAGACTCCTAGATCCTTTTCACATGTAGTGCTCTCAAGCCAGGTGTCACCCATCTTGTATTTGTGCCTCTCATTTTTTTTTGCCCAAGTGCAATACTTTACATTTCTCCCTGTTAAAATTCATCTTGTTTGTTTTGGCCCAGTTCTCTAATCTGTCAAGGTCATTTTGAAGTGTGATCCTGTCCTCTGGGGTGTTAGCCACCCCTCCCAGTTTGGTGTCATCTGCAAATTTGATCAGGATGCCCTTGAGTCCATCATCCAAGTCATTGATAAAGATGTTGAATAAGACCGGGCCCAAGACAGAACCCTGTGGCACCCCACTAGTCACTCTTCTCCAGGATGAAGAGGAACCATTGATGAGCACCCTTTGGGTTTGGTCAGTCAGCCAACAGTGTAACAATAAAAGGACACATTCTACTCATGTAAAAACATACTGATTCCCAGACCGTCTGTGGGCTGGATTTAAGGTGATTGGGCCGGATCTGCCCCCCGGGCCTTAGGTTGCCTACCTCTGTTCTACATCATAATTTGCCACTTGAAAAAGCAGGAATCCTAGGTTCCCTCTTCCTGAAGATTCACCAAAGCTGAACCATCTGCACCTTCTAGAAGCATTTCAAAATATCTTTGCTTTTGAGCTGACTTTGAGTGGCTGAACCTGTACAGAGGAGGGCTGATAAGGAGGAGGTGGAGGACCACTTTCCCCATAGCTTTTCCTCCAAGTTGCCCAAGGGTGATGCCTGTGGTTAGATAAGGAGGAAATAACAGAACTGGAAGGACATGACAACAGGTTTGGATGGCATGCTTATCTATGGTATGAAAAGGCAAAAATACATAAAGGGTTCCACAATCACATACTAAGGAGATCATTGTTCAAAGTTTGGGGAAAATATAAAGAATTACTAGAATATAAGACACCTTGGTGGCTATCACCTATTGAGGCATTGTCACTTAAAACATTGGGGGAAAAGGGAGAATGGCCAACATATAGAGAATTATTGGTAGAACAGGAGGGAAAACTAAAATTGAAAGAATATGAAGAAATAAAAGAACATCTTCAAAGTTGGTTGCACCATAGACAGCTAAAGGATATTTTCAAAGAGGATAATAAGAAAGGTTTTTCATATTCGGTTTCCAAATTCCAAAAGGAAGTGATAGAAGAAAATTCTAAATTATTAAAAAACCATACAATATCCTTTTGGAATGGGAAACTAAAGACAAAGAAGTAAAGTCGGTGATGATAAAATGGGCACAAGATATAGGTCACAATAGACAATTTGAAGACTGGACAAAACTATGGAAAGTAAATTTGAAATTTAAGGACTGTATATTGCTGAGAGAGAATTACATGAAGATGATTTATAGATGGCATATGTCACCAGTCAAATTAGCAAAAATGTATAAAAATAAAAAGAAGGAGTGTTGGAAGTGTGAGGCTGAAGGTACTTTTTCTCATATGTGGTGGGATTGTAAAAATGTAAAAATATATTGGGAAATGATACACAATGAATTGAAGAAAATGTTGAAAATGACATTTGTTAAACAACCAGAAGCCTTCCTGTTAGGTATTTTAGGTCAAGATCTGCTGAAAGAGAAGAGGACATTCTTTATGCATGTTACTACGGTGGCGAGAATTCTCATAGCACAAAACTGGAAGACTGGAGAAATTCCAGCATAAGAACAAAGGCAAGAGAAATTGATGAATTATGCAGAACTGGCAAAACTGATGGATAGACTACGAGAAAAGGACAACAGTGACTTTGAAAAAGAGTGGGAACCTTTTATGATATATTTGCAGAAACAAAGAAAGAACATTGACTTGATGGCAGGATTTAAATAAACACACATCTTTATTAACAGAAAACATTTAAAATAATAGTGGATTTTAAGAAACAGCAGTACGTAATAAGAGGGTAACAAACCAGAAATGGAAGCTTAAGGAAGCCCGGGAGGAAGGGGTGAAGAGGTGTAATATGTATATTATTGATATGAGATGTATGTAATGATAGAAAAGAAAGTGAATAAAAAATTATTTTTTAAAAAGGGTGATGCCTGTGATTGCTCTCTTCCCTCCTCCACCCCATATTAGTTTCATATATGTTTTAAAATAAAATACAGGCATTTATGAGTTTGTGAAGAGTCACCTGCCTGAAGCCTTGGGAGATGAAGCAGACTGCAAATTTAAATAAACACAAAACCTGTTACCTATTTAGGTGTTAGGACTATGTTGCCACAACGTAGAATTGTGTGTGTATATATATATATATATATATATTTAACTGCACAGTTGTTATAGCAACCCAAGTTCCACACCAATGCAATCAAATTCCAAAATAATGTGATATGATTAAAAATTGACACTGCAGTCCTGAAGAACAAGTATATTGTGTTGTTATGGAAACTGGGACTGCTAAAACTCCACATGCACACATACATACATTTAAAGCTGAAAAATCCAGGGGTGGGGAAGGAGAAGAGACTTAAAAAATCAAAAATAGGGACTGATGTTCTTTTGAAGGTGTAACAACAACAAAAATCACTCAAGATTAGCAAACTGTCTGTCCTCCAGTTAGTCTATTTATCCTGAATAACAATTTTAGGCAGGGGTGGACTTCAGTAAGGCCAAAATTTGGTGCCCTAAAGGTTATTTGCTCTTGCTGCTGCTGTGTGTGTGTTTTAGAAAGAGATGGATAAATCACTGTATTCTCAGCCCTTGTCACTTTCCCATATGTTCATTCGTAATTTCACATTAATCTGATTTTTATATATATATTTAAGGTTTAAAATTTTTATCTAAATGCAGTTTTAATATAGTTACTTAAAAGTATTTAAATCCATTTTTTTAAAAAATAAGAATTTCTAAAAGTATTTTCTATCAAGATGCACATTTTTATGTGTGTTGGTATGTGGGCAGGGAAAGAACAATTTTGCTGAATACACCTTTTAAAAAAAAACATTTTGGCCAAAGTGCCCTTTTAATTTAATAATTTTTACATTATGACTTCAAGCTTTTTAAAGGGTTTAAGGAAGATCAGAATCAGAATATGGGGATAAACATGGTGCTAAAATTATGCTAACTGATGAGACTGGAAAAGGCAGCATGCTTATTTATATCAGTTTTAAATTTGGGCTAAAACACTTTTAGTGCTATTGTGTGACTATATTTTATTGTGTGTGACTATATTGTGTGAGGATATATTTTAGCACAAATGAAAACAACCATGTTGATAAAATTGTGCTACTTGGAAAAATAATAGTGAAGGTGCAATGAAATAGATTCATGACAACAGGCTCACCACTCTTGTCCCCAAACAGGTCACTGCACGCATAAAAATCACACCTCTTTAAAAATAAAAATAAAATAATAATTGTAATGGAAGAATAGTATGAAGGCTATTAAGGGGAGCTTGCACTTCAGTTCCACACTTTCAGCAACAACAACAATTGGAGTATCTACAGTTTGGAAAAAAGTAGAAGCGCGGAGAAAACACACAAGGTTAACAGCCTGATGATGATGCTACACAATGCCGGCCCTACCATTAGGCAGAATGAAGTGACTGCTTGAGGCAGCAATTGCTGGAAGGGTGGCGAGGTGTTGGTGTCCTCCCATGGTCTGCTTTGTGAACCCCAGAGCTAGCCTGCTGCTTTCAGATTTGCTGTCTGGTTAATAGGGATGGGGGAGAGATTTGATTCATTTCGCATTTTAGGTGAACTTCTCTAATTTGCACTTTCTGAAACCATATGTGAACTGGAAAAGAGACATCCTTCCAAATTTACATTTCTCTGAATTTTGCAATGCAGCTCTCTATATCAGGGGTCAGCAAACTTTTTCATCAGGGGGCCAGTCCACTGGCCCTCAGACCTTGTGGGGGGCCGGACTATATTTTGAAAAAAATAATGAACGAATTCCTATGCCCCACAAATAACCCAGAGACGCATTTTAAATAAAAGGACGCATTCTACTCATGTAAAAACATGCTGATTCCTGGACTGTCCGTGGGCTGGATTTAGAAGGCAATTGGGCCAGATCCGGCCCCCTGGCCTTAGTTTGCCTACCCATGCTCTATATGCTAGAGTGAAATATGAGGATAACAAACAAAAATGCATTATTTTAGGGGAAATTGCATACAAAATGTGCATAACAGGAGAAATACGTAATAAAATGCTGATGTATCCAACTGTATTGGATTTAAATATAGTTTTAAAATATTTGCCAAAAAGTACTTAAATCCAAAATGAGAAACTGAGAAAAAACAAGATTGACACCCCTTCCCTACAGGAGCGTAATATGGCATTTGTGTCCTGGGAAAAAAGGACATAATGGCAACCCTGTTGTTGAGCATTCATTCTGACTTGCTTGCAACAAGGTTAAACAATGTTGCACCCTGCAAATGTTCCCTCACACTTCTTCCCATCATTTTGGAGTATCAGAACAGGTGCTTCTAGACTGTCACTATTTTGGGGTGGGATTCAGTCACACACCTGCAAATTCAGGCTGCACATTTACAGTTCATTGACACAACAAACCTGGTTCTCCCCTCCCCCAAATTGGATTTTGTTGGTTGCTTCTGAATAACCCATATATTGAGCTTTGTTTGCAAAGAGATTAGATGACATCAGCAAAAAGTCCAATCTTTTGGAGAAGCGGATTTGTTGCGCAAGACCTCCAAAACCAACTTTAATTGCCCAACCTAATTTGCTGGCATGTAATTGAATCCTAACCTCAAAAACAGAGGTTGTCCGGAAGCAGCCTATACCAGACATGTAGAGCATTGCCATATTTTAACCCGATTTTTAGCTTATTGTTGGTTTTGATTATTTTTTGAATGTTTTAAATTGTTCTTTCTGCTTTTTCAATTGACAATTTTATTGTTTTATTCCTTTTGTAAATCAAGTTGTCTTGTAAAACAAACTACTAATCCCTTAAAGCTAATTTGAATCACGTTCTCTCCCTCAAAGAATTATGGGTGCTGTAGTTTACCCTTCACAGAATTATGAATCCCAGCAACCCTTAACAAGCCAGCAACCTTTTTCAGCCGTAGGCCGGTCCACTGTGCCTCAGACCATGTGGTGGGCCGGACTATATTTGGGGGGCGGGGGGAATGAACGAATTCCTATGCCCAACAAATAACCCAGAGATGTATTTTAAATAAAAGCACACATTCTACTCAGGTAAAAACACGCTGATTCCCGGACCGTCCGTGGGCCAGATTGAGAAGGCGATTGGGCTGGATCCGGCCACTGGGCCTTACGTTGCCTACCCCTGGTATAGCTTGTGCACAGTGGTGCTTCTCGCTGGACCCTTTCACAACGGCTCACCATACAAGCCCCATTTGCACAGCCAACATGTGGACACGTGGTACATATACAAGGGTGTCTCAAATTTCAGTGGTGCCTGTGTGACGCCCAAAATCGGTGCACCAATCGTTTCTCACACTCCATTCTAAACCATAGTTGGGGTGTTCCCTGATGTAGTGCCCACAGACCCTCCAAGTGTCCCTATTTTCCAGGGAGAGAAGCCATCCTGGTTTCTGATTTGATCTTGGAATTTCCTGCTTTTCCTTAAGGTAAAGGTAAAGGGACCCCTGACCATTAGGTCCAGTCATGGCTGACTCTGGGGTTGCGGCGCTCATCTCGCTTTACTGGCGGAGGGAGCTGGCATACAGCTTCAGGGTCATGTGGCCAGCATGACTAAGCCGCTTCTGGAGAACCAGAGCAGTGCACGGAAATGCCGTTTACCTTCCTGCCTATTTATCTACTTGCACTTTGACGTGCTTTTGAACTGCTAGGTTGGCGGGAGCAGGGACCGAGCAACGGGAGCTTACCCCGTCACGGGGATTCGAACCGCCAACCTTCTGATTGGCAAGTCCTAGGCTCTGTGGTTTAACCCACAGGTTTCATTGGAGAAATGTTGGAGGGTATGGTCTTATCCAATCTCCGAGCCATCAGAAGGCAGCCCTGTATAGGGAAGTTTTATATATATGTTTAATGTCTTAACCTCGGGTTAAGAACTTAATTTGTTCGGGAAGTCTGTTCTTAACCTGAAACTGTTCTTAACCTGAAGCACCACTTTAGCTAATGGGGCCTCCCGCTACCGCTGCGCCGCCGGAACACGATTTCTGTTCTCATCCTGAAGCAAAGTTCTTAACCCGAGGTACTATGTCTGTGTTAGTGGAGTCTGTAACCTGAAGTGTATGTAACCTGAAGCGTATGTAACCCGAGGTACCACTGTATCTGTCGGAAGCCACTCAGAGTGGCTGGAGCAACCCAGTCAGATGGGTGGGGTGTAAACAGCAAAATTGTTGTTCTTGTTGTTAAATAGGGCGTCTCTATTTTCATCAGTGAAATGTTGGACGTCCCTATTTTCATCCGATGCATGTTGGCGGAGGCGTGCGTAGTGCGGCCACGCTCCCTTAAATCCGCCTCTGCCCGACGCAGCGGACGGACCCAAAACCAAACGCCCCTGCGTTTCTCTGCTGTGCTGGAAACGGTCCTCCTCGCCGAGCGGGCAGCCGGCTCGTGACTCCATGGAACGGGTTTCGCTCCGCTCTCGTTTACACCAGCGCCCTCGAAAACGGATCTAGCTGCTTCCGCGCCCACCCCATCGCTCTCGACAGGTTTCCAGAATGCGCCTCCTCCTGCGATGCAACCGGGGCGGACGAGCCCTTAAAACACAATCCGGGGGGCCGGATTTTGGTGGGGTGGCGGCGGCGGCGGCAGGCAGGGGCAGGATGCGGTAAAAAGCGGAGGGACTGAGCCCTGAAAACGGGGGAGGAGGGGGTGCCTTGCGCACCTCCAAGGCACCGGGATCCTCCAGGAACCAGGCGACGTTTGCGCAGCGTAAGGAGTTGGCCATTTTCAACCCAGGGAGGGTGGAAGTGGGAAGCTCCGTTAGGAAGGCGGGGGGGAGAGAGAAGACAAGCCAGGATCATTTGGATACCGTTAAAATAAATAAAGAAATCCCTTCGCCTCCCTCCGACCCCAATGCAGAAAGAGAGACACCTATAATTTGGTGCATGCATGACACTAAAATCTGGATGCGTTGACAGAATGCTTTTTTTAAAAAAACACCAAGCACGTAAACACACTCAAAAAGGAAAAACGGTGTTTGCATTTTATTTGAGATATAGCGAAGGGGGGGGGGGATGTGGAAGTGCATCGGAGGAAACCCTCCCCAGCACGGTCGCATCAGGATAGAAAGCCTGATTGCTGTACAGGGTGGGGAAAAGACAGGTTACTAGTTGGGTTAATATTATATTTCTGTGAAAATGGGGATTGCAGCGTGGATAATGCTCGGCTCCTTCTCTCCCGCCCCCTCCACTCTCCCTCTCTCGCTCTCTGTCTCTCTTTTTCTGTATATTAAATATGCTTTGCTTGTCAATTTCATCGCCCTGTGCATTTCTGCAGGGAAGGCAGCCCCGCCCCCTGTGCGCGCAGGCGCGGCCAGCCTGAGGTTCCCGCAGGCTCAGCATTCAGTGACCACAGGCTGATGATTGTAGGTAAGGAATCAGATAAGAAAGTAATTTATAAACCTCTTTAAATCATCAAAATGCAGCTCGGTAAAGGTCCGCCGCGTGCTCTGCAGACCTTTTGCTCCGCTTTGCATGCAATGCATCGATTCGAAATTGTGGTGCCTGCCTGTTTATTTATTTATTTTTTTTGCAAGTGGATATGCCAGCATTTTGATTTTCTCCCCTTCTTCTTCCTCCCACCACCCCACTCGAGTGGGGACCGCGAATTCATTTCAGTTGCATTTGCTTTTTGCAAGGAACAATGTAGTTAAAACTAAAGGGGGGGGGGAATCTGCAAGATTGGCAGAGACAGAGAGAGAGAGAAGGCGGGAGGGGGAACAGAGGGGGAAAAGCACCCCAAGACTTAGTGGCCGGGTTTGTTGCAAAATTGGGCTGTACAAAATTCTGGGGCGCTTTTTTCATATTGCAGTTTCCATGTTTTACACGCGGGGAATGATAATTTGAAGCCCCTCTCCCATAAATACGACATAAAAGAGTTGGGATGAAGCTATGCAGAAAGGGGGGGGACGAGGGGAGGGGAGATGAGATGTGGGCACTGATTTTGTAAGGGAGGGAGAGAAAAGGGGTCGTTTTCACAAACTTTCTTCTTCGAATAATTTCATGCCTTGCCTCTCTTTCAAATAAAGGGGATCTCTGCCTGTGCAACAGAATAAAAAGAGGGAGAATTCCGCCATTTTGATGTTTTTTTAAAAGTAAAGACTTTGACAGGTTTGTAGTAGCCGCCCTTTGCTGGAGACCAGAGAGAGGGACACAACTCACGCTTTGCCTGTGTGTGCAGGGAGGTCTTTCTCCTTTTCATTTTAAGGTGGGGGGAGCCTCCCTTTCACCTCTTGGAAGATTGGGATTCTGATGCATGAAAGTGAATATTTGCTGAGAACAATTTCTGCAACCCAGGTACTTTTATTATGGGGGCGCACAGGCAGTACCAATAGCATCTCCCTTGAGGTCTGAGCTGCCTTGGAAGTATTGGCCCAAGTTTTTTGGGTTTTTCGTCTGTGTTTCATTTGTGGTTTTAATTCTGGAAGTGTGCATGGGCTATTACCATATTCCCTCCAGCATATGGGCCCATTTTGTCCTGCCAGTTTAAACGTGTGGGTTTCAACACTCCTGACTCCATCATCCATCTCTTAACAATAATAAAGGGTCCCAGGAATTTCTGCGTCCCTTTCTCCCACCCCTATCCTGCCCCCTTCTGCAATGTTTTACTCCCCATTGGTTTGATCTTGAAGGAAGTGGTTTGGGGGTTTGTGTGAAGTCCATCACACTGGAAACATTTTTATGAACTGCTTGTTAAATAGCAATGAGGTGTGATCATCTTGCTGTTTGCGAAAGTCGAGGGGAGAAGCATGCTTTTGTGTAGAATCGGTGATTTCGGTTGCTTGTTTGAATGGTCTTGGACGAGGCTTCCTTTTAATTAACCACTCACGCTTGCAGAATGCTACTAATGATAGTGTAGTGCTAATTGCTAATCCTTAACGTTGGAACTTTATATTATTAATAGAGATCACAGCCACAGTGGCTGTAGAATTGAGCAGCTAGATGAGAAGGTAAGATTAGCACCTGTTATTGAAACTTACTCAAAATGCTTAACACTGAAAATAATTCTGATGGCAATGTCATAGATGTGATAAGGAGCCAGGCATTTGTAGCAGTCAGTTTATGGCTTATGCAACACATGAACTGCCACACTTTAGGTATTACAAAAGACCATTACCTAGAAATAACAAGATTTTCCCACTTTTGCTCCAAAATCGTGGTATTTTCTCTTCTATTTCCTTATGAGTCCTCTGTTAAGGAGAGCGCTAGAAATGGAAATGGCCGTGATGATTCTTTAATAGCTGGGAATTGTGTTTTCAAATTATATAATAAAACCATCATCAATCACAAGAGTGGATAAAGTGCCCGATTGGACCATTTTATTGCAGTGACATTTAATGGCATTTTATGTGCCCACAACACACTACAGGCAGTCTTGGGAAATGGCGTAAATGCCCTTCTTGCCGTTTATTGGATTTTTATTTTACTACTAATTCTCTAACGTGGGGTGTGTCTTTGGAAAAATCAAGTATTAATGGGCATTGCACAACTGTTTCCAAGCACTACATATTCTTGAGGTATCTGGATTTGTTTTTGTTTGCTTTCCCCCCACGTGGAGAGCTTTGATGTGTAGCTATGCGGCTGGTGATGTTCAGAGTTGCTGCTCATTGAATAAACATGCAAGGGTGTATTATTCCCCCTCAACTTTTGCAATGTTCGTAAAGGGAGATTTCAGTGCTCCATCTCCCTTAAGTCAGTGATGTCTGAAGACTGAGCTACGCTTACTGATTCCTTTTGTTTGAATTCCTTTTAAATTGCTGGTTGTTTATCTCAGTTTATAGCCCATCATAGCCCACCAGCTCAGGGTGGATTACTATATAGGGCAATATAAACAGAATTCCAATGTACAGAGGCTTATGGCCCAGAACCTGGGTATGAAATTGATAACCTAAAACCTTGTCCATGTTTTACAGACTGCCGGTAGAAATGTGGAGTAAAATAGTGGGTTTTCCCTCACCCTATTTTAGATCTGGGAACCACTTTCCATTTTAATCTATCACAGCAGTTCCAGTTCTAACTTGTATGCAACTTTATGCTTACAGAGTTCGTCCTTCCTTCCTTCCTTCCTTCCTTCCTTCCTTCCTTCCTTCCTTCCTTCTGATGTTGTGCCATCAATATACTGTACTTAGCATGGTGCAAAGTAGAAAAGGACAGGGCTTTGCCCTTTGGAGTTTACAATCTAAAAATTGTCTCAGGGGAGACAACAGAAGATGAGGAGGGAACTGAAGCTGGGGTAATCAGGAGATGAATATGCATTTTACCACTTAACACATACTTCGACTCCTTTTCAGTAGGGCCTCAGCCAGTTTTTAGGGATGATGGGAGTTGTATTCCAGCAACATCTGGGGGGTGGCAGCTGCTCCATCCTTGCAGGTGGGGAAAAGGATTGTTCTTCCCTTTCTGTTCATTTTTCTCATTTCCCCACTTTCTCTGACAAAACCAGTCGTGGTAGCTTGACAATTCCACCCTGTCAGATCTTTTGCTTATGATTTTTTATTTTTCCTTTTAGTTCATTTTCCAGTAATGTAACATCTTGTGTGTTTTTGCTGTTTGGGAACAAGAGTGGGTGAAGGAAGGAAAAAAGAAGCCTTTGCCCTTTAACAGGCATGAGACCCATCAAAATGAACATAACTGACCAGCTTGTATTGAGGCCTCTGAGATGTCCATGTGCTCACCCCCTGGCTTGTGCAGGAGAAAGTGGTGGGTGGGGATGGGAAGCACCAAACATAAACCATGCAGTTTATTGTGCTATTGACAAACCAGCCTATGTACATGGTGTGGTGGTGTTGGTGTTGTTGTTGTTGTGAGGGCTGCCTTTGTTTTGATGGGTTGCAGGTTGTACAAGGGCGGTGAAGATTGGAAAATAATATGGCGTCCAGTGGTGGGTTAATAGTGTTGTTTTTCCATCACATGCTTGCATCATAGATAACGGGCCGAGTCGTGACAACGTCGTAAATATATTTCATCATTTCAGTAAGATCAACAATGCTTTTAAAAACTGCAACGTATGTGCCATCTTACAACAGCCTTTCAAAAGCCCCCTTAAAAACCCATGCCTTGATCTGGTGCTTAAATATCAAAAGGGAGAGCACCGGCCATATTTCAAGGGGCTGGTAGTTCCAAAGCTTCTTTAGGGGGACAGGATGCCATGCAAAGAAGGCTTGACCATGCACTGTCACCAGATTTATCACTTCTTAATGGCGGGGTGCTCAGGACGCACTGCCTCTTAGTGCTTAACTTCTGAGCAGGATTATATAGCGAATGGCATTTAGGTCCCAAGTCATTCAGGGCTTTATAAGTTATCTGTATACAGACTGCAAACAGTAGTATCCTTTGCGGGAATCCCTGGTTGCTGTTCAGTGGCTGGAGTGGGTAGGAGTAAGAAGATAACTGTCGTGGCAATTTATTGCAAGAATTTCAACAAAGCCACAGTTTGGTGCTTGGTATCATTCCCAAGAGTTGTCTGTAACAGGCATGCGATGCCACTGTGCTGCAGTTCTGGTTTTGTAAAGTGACCAGATGAGAGACCATTAGGAAATTATTTGTACAGAGCTGATGTCAGCATCTGACATTGTTTGACAGTTGTCAGGGCCCCAGCACCTCAGCAGGACCCCCTGCTCCCTATAGCTGCCCCTCATTCATTCATTCATTCATTCATTCATTCATTCATTCATTCCTACATTCTTAAATTGCCCCTAGCCTTGCACTCCGAGAAGCCCCTGGCTGCCTTGGCCAGCTAGCCTCCATTTTAATTTCCAGCAATGTCCCGATGTTCCTTTTAGGTATTGTGGGAAATTAAAGTGGTGGTTAGGCCCAAGTGCCCATACTGGTTGGAGTGCTGCTGTCCCCTTGAACCCGCCAGAGATATGTGAGGGACCCACAAGAGTGAAGTTGTCCAGGAACCCCTCAAACCTAGAGCTGCCCCTGCCTGTGTATACTGGGATACCGGGAGAGGAGTGGGATAATCAAGATGAGAAAGTGTTTGAGCATGTGCAGAGTAGCATACCTGTGCCTTACTACTGATCAGCAAGAACAACACATTTGGAATTATTACGAGGGCTTTCATGATCAGAAGAGAACTGAAGAACCTCTTGTTTTTGAAATTACGCAGGATGGATATGGATAGAAGACATCAGGTTTTGGTATTGGGAGAAAGGATATATGCAGGCCATTGGAAACAATAGATATGAAAAAGGAGAGAAGTGTCGTTTCAGATTATATCTCTGAAAGGAAAAAAGCAAAAAGCAGGCACACACTCTTTTGCAAATAAGAATAGGCAGTTTGAGACCTCCATCTTTCATCGGAAGTGTTGCAGCCTTGACAGTGAGTTCTGTTAATTCCATTTCAGATAATGTGAATACTCACTTTTTCAGCAACCAAGTAGTCTGGGTCTCCTGAGGTCTCCTTATTACCGGCCACTGTAGTTATATTTGAGCAGTGCTTTGAAGGATTGCTAAATTCCACATGACAGCAGATTGCTTTACTGTGAACGCATTGTGTGGTGCGTGTACAACCTGAATCGGAGTGTGTGGATTTTTCTAAAACCCTCAAAAACATTGCAGGCTTCCACAGCTGAGCTCAGCCTCCTACGAAAGCTGTTTCCAATCATCCAATGCTGAGAAACTGAGTGTGTAACATGCAAATGTGTTTGTGGACTGGGATTGTGGCTGCAAGAGCCACCCACAATTTATACTTGTGCCATGGGAAAGAACACTTAAGACATACAGTGGCACACATGTAGGGTCTTTTCATTAGATTTGAATGGATTTAAATTGGAGGCAGGAGCTGCCATCATCACCACCCATCTCCCTTGCTCCACGCATCACTTCTTCCATCTGTTGAAAATATTTATGGAAGACAAGGCTCTCAATGCCGCTAGCCAGCATGGTTCTGTTTTGCCTCCCTGTTGGAGGCTGTGTGCCTCTGTATTGCTGGGAATCACAGCTGGGGAGAATGCTGCTGCATTCAGGTCCTGCATCTGGCTTCCCATAGGGGCATGTCTGCTTGTCGCTGTGAGAACAGGATGCTACGTAGACTGGATGGGTCACTGCCTTGACTCAGCAGGGCTTTCTTAGGATCTTAAAAGGGCAAGACAAATGTGTGGGATCTCAGGAAGCTGAAGGCAAAACAACTGGGTAGTTCAGATGCAAAAGTCCAGAGGGGAGGGGAATGCAGGAAAATTTTTTTCTCCCTAGGGTTTTAGCTCTTTCCAAACCCATTGAATGAATGCCCCCCCTTTCATTTGTTAGTTCTTATATCAGCTGAAAAACTGCTTTGCTTCCTCTAAAGCTGCTCACCAGCACTTAGCACACAGGCAGCAGACTTAGCAGGTCACCACTCACAGACCTCCTTGCTACAATTTCAACTCAAATTATAGTAAGTCATTATGCACATTTTATGCAAACCTGCAGCTTCTTTTGCCCTTTCTTCGGGTGCGTGGGTGCAGAATTTCTGCATTGTGTGTGCACGTTTGTGTATAATGTCCAAGCATTTGTGTAAGCTCCATGGACAGTGTATGTTCCATGCTTGGTGGACACTGCAGTTTGTGCCAAGGTAATGAAGTGTTTTGTGTGCTGTGCCCCATGGCAGAATGGCGATGCTCATAATGCCTAGCTCAGTACGTGTGGAGTGTAAGGCAACTTTTCTTTCTTTGTACCTTGTGTTACAATCAGTGTTTTTTTCCCTGGGGCTACTGAAAGGTACACAGTCCCGGCACCTTTTTTCTAGAAGAAAAACACTGATTACAACAAATGATTTGCCAGAGAAGGGATGGCTCCCTTCCCTTCAGCTCCGTTTTTTGAAGGAAAAAAAAGCAGAAGCAGGAGACAGGCTTATTTCCTGTCAGAAGCAAAACTAAATAATCTAGATCTGAGAGTTCTCCAATTTGGGATATGTATAGAGCATCTTTAGAAGCAAAGGTGCAACATTTCCTCCTCCCAGTCACTGAAACCACAGAGATCTGAGCCTCTGGCGAAGAGAAGCAATTGGACATGGAGCAAAACTGACAGCCTGGTCCTCACTAGAAAGTGAGCCCTGGTGATTCCGTTCGAATTTATTTCTCAGCCAGCATGTTTGAGGTTGCAGCCTGAGCTGTGTGCAGATTAGGCCAACTCTAGGAAAAAGACAAAGGTAGCAAGACCTCAAAGCCACACTGAAAGTCAATTATTTGGCCCAATACATTTCAAGTCAGCAGCCACTCTCTAGAACAGCCTGTAAGGGAGATGCCTTTGTTGTACTATTTTTGATGCCTGACAAACATGTTTTTTGTTTGTTTAGGGAAGCTTGCTCAGATTTTAAATGTTGTGATGTGCATTGGTTTTTAAAGTTGTTGATTTTATCTATAGTTTGATAATGCTATTATGTTGACTGTTTTAAAAGTGTGCTTTTTTTACCCTTTTGGAATGAACATTCATTTGAATGAACATACTGTGTTATGTAAACCAATTCGATTATATATAAATATTGCTAAATATATGTAAATAAATAAGTCAGTAATATGACCCCCCGCCCCGTTTCATGGCATCTAGTTTAACAGAACTTCTTTAGTTTCTCCTCTGTGCCCAGTGTAGAAACGCAGTGGGCAGCTGCAAGAGGGATGGAGCTCTCTGTTCCACTTCCTAGTAGCCTGGTAAACCATTTTTCAGGCTAGTAACGCTTGTGGCTTATTTACAAGGCTGATATAAGTCTAAAAACGGCAGACACCAGCCTTCCCAGCATAACAGTGCTCTGCCACACCTCACACACATTTTGCTCCCCCCCCCAAAAGTTCTTCTTTACAATCATTCCCCCTTCCATCACTATGCATCTCCCCTGATGAATAAGTAAAAGAAAACGCAAACACAAACGTGTTTATTCTTAGAGTAGCAAACATAGTCTCCAAGTAGCAAGCTACCAAATCTATTACACAGGGATTGGAATATAATGCTACAATTACTAACTTGGTGCTTGCACAATTTTAGCAACAATTGAACTATCAGATAGGGTTTTTTTTTAAAAAAAGTATTGTCTTCTGTAACTGGGGCAACTGAATAACTATTTCGTTCTCTTCTGAAAGGCTGCGGTGATTGCCTGTGTGCTATATCTGGTGTCTTGAGAATGGCACCACAAAATAGAATGGTGCTGTGCCAGTGGCGTAGCGTGGGTTGTCAGCACCCAGGGCAAGGCAAGTAATTTGCGCCCCCTAACCCGTGGATTTGCGCCCCCTAACCCGTGGATTTGCGCCCCCTAACCCTAAGCCCCAGATGTTGCGCCCGGTGCGGCCGGCCCCCCCTGCACCCCCCACGCTACGCCACTGTGCTGAGCAATAGCAGGGACAAACAACAAGAGATAGGCTAACCCATCGTTGTCCTGCAATGCATTTGACTGGCTGCTGGAGGCACAAGAATGCTGGTATATATGGGACCTTGCTCGGCTTCATCAAGGCAGTTCTCACTGTATTATTAGGAGCTAATTTCCAGAAGGGTAGCCATGTTGGTCCATTGTAGCAAAACCAACAAAGAATCATCTTGTGGCACCTCAGAGATGAGCAGATGTATTGTGGATCACAGTTCTCTTTATCTGGCACGTGAAGTGTAATCCAGAATCAGCAAACACATATAACATGTGGTGAAGAAGAAGGGGCTCTAATCTCTGCATCCTCTCCATAGGGAAAGAAATACTGAATTGATTTCTTTCAGCCTTGGAAGACGTAAAGGTACAGCAGAAAGGGTTTGTGGGGATGTGGCAGACCTAACTCCTTGTTAAATTGAACTTAGTCTCCCCCCCCCCAGTAGCCTCCCATTGTGACTGTCTGAATAGATAATATTTGGGGCTAGCCAGACCAGTGGCTGTTGGAGGTGTCTCTCAGGCTTTTCCGACAAATGCTGGTATGTGGATTTCAAAGCTTTTGATGCAGGAACAAGGTTTGAAGACTGACGCTCTGCGTGCTGCTGACAGATGGGTTTTAAACGTAGCACAAGCTTGTTTATATGAAAACAGCTGCTTTTATTAGGCTAGCTGCAAAGAAATTTGTGGAGAGATTTCAGGAGTTGTGAGTTTTGTTTTGTTTTACCAGAAGCAATTGGTTTGAGACCTTGAGACGAAACGTCTGTTTCCCAGGAGTTCTAAGCCCTCTGAGTAGGCGCTGGGTCATTCCTGTTCGGTGGAATTCCTGCCAGCATCTATAAAGGGGTGTCATTAAAATCTGATACAGTGAGAGCTGTCAGTTTGCAAACTCAGTTCAGAAGAGAGGCATGGCAGGTGGAGACAATGGTACTAAGTCAAAAGTACTTCCTATGACAGTAACCATTAGCTGCAGACAAAATTTTATCACAAGAACCAGGTTCACCCTAGCTCAGGCAGACCCGAAGAGTTCTCTTCTGATCTCCTGTACTCCCATAAGATTAGAATTATGGAGTACCAGACATTAAATTTAAAAACAAATAAATGAAACATTATGTGCAGGCTCATAATGCCAACATTTACTTGCTGGAGGAACATGAGGAGGGGTGACTCCAGCCATGGAAATTTTCTCAATTTGGACACAACCCACCATTCATGTGGAAAGGAAAACCTCATGCTCAGTTTCAAGTATCAGTGACATGTGAGCAAAGATGCAGACAAATTCACTCTTAAAAATATTTCATAAGATAAGTTATAACGAGGCCAGACTGCCCTATGCTACTTTGGTCCAGTATTCCTGACAACATCCCTCTCACCCCAGTTTCCGGTATTCTTTTCTGTTCTACTCGGATGTTCATCAGAACATACTGATGACACATGCGCACTCTTAACTCCACAGAGTTGATAACCATCTATTTGCATTCTTCTGTTGCCCTCCAGTGGCCATAAGAACACTGAGGATCAGCTGTGCTTTTGACTCCAAGCTTCCAAAGGGATTTTGAGGCTTTCCAGAGCAATGATAAATGCACCGTTGTTCCCCCTTTTTTTGCAGGGGGTCCAGAGCTGCATGCTACATTTCTCCTGCAGAGATTCCTCAGCTTTCCACACTCATACCAGGGAAAATTCCGTTGTTTTGGTTGTGACAGTGTTGTGTAAAATATGATTGCGTGAACAAGCACTTAATGGACACTGCTATGATGCCAGCATTGATGAGTGACACAACCCTCTCCATACCAGTGTCATGCCATTTGTGACTTTAAAAAAGTTATAATTATGGCAGCACTCCCTTGTGCTACTGAAGCCTGGGAGAGTTCGTGTTTGAGTATTTTCCTTTTCATTATGTTTTATATAAACATGTTTATCCCACATTTGAATACTTTCAAGGCAGCTCACAACTTATGTAGGTTTAGAATCAACCATTACCAAATAAAAGCAGAGTTTTCCAGCAGCCATAAACTCCTCAAGATCAATTACCGGTACTCAATAAATAAAATTCATCTACACGCCCCTCCCCCCCGCGGAAAACACAGTCACTTTTACCTGCTGTCGAAATGTCAGCATCAGGTGAAGTAAGGAGAAGAAACTCCATACAACAGGTGTGGTGCCATCATGTGTTCTTGTTTCTGATGTCCACTCACCTCAGAAGTAAAGGTGCCCTGAGTTGGGTCTCCGGGAAGGTGCTCAATAACCAGACTAGTTCGTATTGGGAGAAGGTGGTCCTTCAAATATGTGCATCACTATACATGTCTACTCAGGTGTAAGTTCCATTGATTTCAGTAAGAGATCTGAGGGTGTGTAACAGGAATGGGTGGCGCTGTGGGTTAAACCACAGAGCCTAGGACTTGCCAATCAGGAGGTCAGCGATTCGAATCCCCGTGACAGGGTGAGCTACCGTTGCTCGGTCCCTGCCCCTGCCAACCTAGCAGTTCGAAAGCACCTCACAGTGCAAGTAGATAAATAGGTACCGCTCCGACGGGAAGGTAAACGGCATTTCCGTGTGCTGCTCTGGTTCACCAGAAGTGGCTTAGTCATGCTGGCCACATGACCTGGAAGCTGTACGCCTGCTCCCTCGGCCAATAAAGCGAGATGAGCACCGCAACTCCAGAGTCGGTCACGACTGGACCTAATGGTCAGGGGTCCCTTTACCTAACAGGAATGGAGAACATTTTAGCCCCCAAGGGCCGCATAGATAAGTGGGTGACTGATTGGGCTGCAGTCGTGTTTACCACAGGATTGGGAGACTGCAATCCTATGTACTGTGTTCAGCCATCAAGGGTTTTCATTGAAGCCTGTGCAGGTACCCAAACTGCACACACCCACACCTGCAAAATTTCCAACCGCTGCTGAATGTTGCTGCCCTCCCTGCACTGGGCCAGTGTGATTTATAAGGGAAGGACAGTGCATGGGGGATGAACGTCCTTTGAGGACTAAAAAGCTGTTCATCCCTGTACCTAGAAGTAAACCTCAGCTCCCTTACTCATATCAGTGGAACTAACTTCCAAGTAGACATGTGTAGGATTGCATAGTTGAGGTGCAATCCTGTTCACACTTACCTGAGAGCGAGCGCTGTTGAACATCATTTGTTTCGGAGTAAACAGGGACGCGGGTGGCGCTGTGGGTAAAACCTCAGCACCTAGGACTTGCCGATCGTATGGTCGGCGGTTCGAATCCCCGTGGCGGGGTGAGCTCCTGTCGTTCGGTCCCAGCTCCTGCCCACCTAGCAGTTCGAAAGCACTCTTAAGTGCAGGTAGATAAATAGGTACCACTTTATAGCGGGAAGGTAAACGGCGTTTCCGTGTGCTGCGCTGGTGCAGGCTCGCCAGAGCAGCTTCGTCACCCGGAAGTGTCACCGGACAGCGCTGGCCCCTGGCCTCTTAAGCAAGATGGGCGCGCAACCCCAGAGTCGGTCACAACTGGCCCATACGGGCAGGGGTACCTTTACCTTTACCTTTACCTTTAAACATGCAAAGGCTCACGGCATTCGGGCCTCGGAGATAAAAAATTAACACTTTCATGCCTAGAAATGAACTGGCAGCAAATTAAGCTCTGTTAGCACTGATCAGAAAAGTTCATTTCTAGCTGCACCAGGAAACAGGCAGCTGAAGTTTCCAAACAGTCTTTAAAGGCAGTGCTACACAAAATGCATTCCAGTAATGTAATCTGTATGTTATCAGAAGA
Source organism: Podarcis raffonei (assembly GCF_027172205.1). Lineage (NCBI taxonomy): Eukaryota > Metazoa > Chordata > Lepidosauria > Squamata > Lacertidae > Podarcis > Podarcis raffonei. The sequence continues at coordinate 72,817,544 of NC_070607.1, forward strand.
TGGAAGGGTTTTTTCAGGAAGATTGTAGCTGGTGCACCTGACAAGATGATTGAAGGCACTTTCTGCAACCGAGGTCATTGTTTTATGCATCCATTCATTGAGCCAGATCGAATAGCATCTCCAAGTTGTTGACCTGATCCTTTAGGAAAGTACAGCCCCATCAGGAACAGGACAAGTATCTATTTCATGGTCATAGTTATCCTTGGCGCAGGAGTTTATTTATTTATAAAAGTATTTGCATATTGCTATATCATAAAAAATAACAAAGCAGTTTACAAGAATAAAACCATAAAAAGGTTAAAAACAGACATTGATTAACCATTATGGATAGTTAATTTGATCATCCAATATTCCATCCATGTGTGCAAAAACAAATGAGAGATGTGCATGCAAAATCTCGCATGAGAGGGGACTCTGCTGTCTATATCTGTTCCTTTAAAGAAAAATAATGGTGATACATCTTAAGTTCAGCCTCTGTTGCCTGTGATTCACTTACACTTCCTCCCAAATGCTAAATGGGATCTCTTCTTCCTGGTTGTGTTCCAGTTCTGTTCTGTGTGGCTTAGGCAAGGTGATGGATGGACGAGCAGAGATGGAAGTGATAAGAAGCACAAAAGGCAACGCGACAGGGGAAGTCAGTGTCCATTTGGTTGCCAATGAGAATACTGTGCAAAATGCCCACCTACCAGCAACCGCCTTCATCATACCAGGTAGGTACTTGGAACTTGAAGCATCTTGCTGTATTTTCAGAGTCTCCTGCTGCCATTGCTTCCATTCTTTCTGGTCCAAAAGGCAACAACTTATGCTTATGGCCCAAAAAGCAAAGCTAATATCCCACCCACTCTGTCCATTGGGTTCTGTGTGTTTGGTCATTCAGTTTGCAGCTGAATGTATTTTCAGTGTACATTATTCAAAGCTGGCCTGTGTGCAGTGTGGTGAACGAGGACCCACCCACAGACCCCTGCCAAGTACTTAGGCATACCTCTGAAGCTTGTGAGCAAAGTAGAGGGCGGCATCCGTCTAACACATCCCATCTACAGTGGTACCTTGGTTCTCGAACACCTTGGTTCTCAAACGTCCAAAACCTGGAAGTAAGTGTTCTGGTTTTCTAACGTTTTTCGGAAGCCGAACGTCTGATGCGGCTGTCTACTATTATTTCCAGGGGCCCTGCACTAGTCAGAAGCTGCACCTTGGTTTTCGAATATTTCGGAAGTCAAATGGACTTCTGGAATGGATTAAGTTTGGCGCTTTTGTTTTTGCTATTTGTTTTGCGTTTTTGTTTTTGAGGCTTTTCTGGTTAATTTGTTTTTGTGATTGTGTGGAACCCAGTACAGCTACTCATTGATTGATTGATTGATTGATTGATTGTGTGACTGTGGAAATGCATAAAAGCCCCCCATCCAAACAATGACTATCATCAGTTCAGGTAAGAAAAAATAATAATTTTGATTTTTATGATCTACAATACTGTCTTATTTATTTTCTAGTACAGTACATTGATTAATGCTTTCATTTTATGGATAGTGGTCTCTATAGATAGTGAAATTCATGTTAAATTGCTGTTTTAGGGGTTGTTTTTAAAAGTCTGGAACGGATTAATTCGTTTTGCATTACTTTCTATGGGAAAGCTCACCTTTTGGGACACTATGGTTTTAGAACGGACTTCAGGAACGGATTAAGTTTGAGAACCAAGGTACCACTGTATGCATGGATTTCCATTTGTGCAACTTGATTTCCCCCTCTCTCTCCTCCAGCCGTGCACACCCTGCACCATCAAATCTCTGGAGGGTTGGGGGAATCCCCAGAACAAATAGAGGGTGGGAGCAGGGGGAAGTCTCATTATGCAAGCAGAAATCCTTGCGCTGACGAGTAGCATTACTCTGTGCTGCTGTGGATACAGCCCATGCATTTAAAACTCGGATCAGGTATGAGAGCAGATAAAGTTGTAGAAACATCTCATGGCGTAGATAAGTGCTGTAAGAAAAGCAATGAGAACCAAGATGTAATGATCTAACTTGCAGTAGACATGTGCCTTTAGGACTTGAATTTGCTCTGCATCTATTGATCACGGTGTTCTTGGGGTAGGAAAGGAAGAAGTAACTTTTCCTTCATGCATCTAGACAGTAACACGTTGAGACTAAGGAGAGCAATTTAAGCTTGTAGGCTTAACTATCAAGTTTGTTTTTGTTTCGCCAGGACCTAAAGCTATTCTCACCAAGTAATGGTCATGTGGGTGGGAAGCCTTGGCAAGTTTCATAGACTCATAGGGTGGTACAGTTGGAAGGGACCCCAAGGGCAATCTAATCCAACCTCTTGCAATGCAGGAGTCTTTTGCCCGACGTGGGGCTCAAACCCATGCCCCTGAAATCAAGAGTCTGATTCTCTACCAACTGAGCTATCCCTCTGGAAGTCATTAATCTTACATCACCTACACGTATAGCAGGGATGAGAACTCTGCAGCCCCCAGATGTTGCTGCTGGACTACAACTCCCTTCATCCCTGACCCAGCTTACTGGAGTTGGACTCCAGCAACATCTGGAGGGCCACAGGTCCCCCACCCACCTCTGCCTTATAGTAAAGGATTTGGGCATATCCTCCCTACCCATGTTCTCTTCCAGCCCTCTACTCTGCCCAGACTGTAATGCTGTGTCCCTCCTTTGTGTCAAAATCTTCTGACTGTCTCTGCTGTGGGAGATGTTTTGCACATGCATGCGCCAGGAGATGGTGGTGACACACTGCTTTCCTTCCCTTCTTCACAAGCAAACACAACCACTGTAAACCTTCCAACAAGCACCTTAGAAATCCAGCGATTCCCTCGGGAACCCCAGAAAAGCGTGGGGTCTGAGAGGCAAAGAGAGGGCCTGGGAAACGAGCCGATCACAGCGACAGTCATCCCCCAGATCAGCGGAGTTCAGACCTGCAACACCATCCGGGTTCTGGAATGGAAGGATGGAGTGGCCACTCTCCCTGGAAGCAACCTGAGGGTAAGCGGAAGAAGGTCTCTTTGCTGTTCCTAAATCCCTTTCTCCTCAGCTTTCTAAGGGAGCGTTGGGTTTATTTATTGCTTTGTTTCAAATTCATAAATCGCTTTAGAAGCAAACGTTGCTCAAACAGTGTACAGTAAAATAAAGGAAAAAATAAGAAAAGACACTACAAACTCTTTAAAAACAATAAAAGTATTGTACGATTTATTATTCCATAAAATGACGGGGTCACACTTCCAGGAACGCCTTCTTGAACAAAAATATCTTTAATAGATGCTGAAATAGTAAGGCACTGGGTGCTTGTCTAATTTTAGTTGGTAACTGATTCCAGAGGGATGGAGCTGCAACACTAAAAGCAGTAATGGTAGCACCAGAGGCTTCTTAACATTACACAAAGGGTTATACATAGTGGAAGGCTAGGTCCTTGCATTCTGAGCTTTTTTTTTTTTTTGCTTGAATGTGGCACTTTAAACTTCCCCTTTGGAATCTTCAGCGACAGCACGAAACTCACTGCTTGCTCTTGAGCTATTTTTCCAATCTATCCTACCTTACAGGATTGTTGTTCATTTTCCCTAATCTCGTTGGGGCAAAGGCAGGATGCAGGTGTATTGATGATACCGCCTTGATTTCATTCCAGCACAATACAGCCATTGTGCCTAGATTTCTCTTGGGTTTTTTTCTCCTATAACTTGTTAACCTTCCCTCTCTTAATGCTGTAGTTTCGGATAAATGAATATGGGACGCTGAAAGTGGTCAGTGCTGACAAGCTTTTGCCAACAGAGCCCCTAAAGGAGTGCCACTCAGAAAGAGAGGGAGAGGATGAGGCAGCAGCACCTCTCAGCAAGGATAATCCCACCGTGACTCAAGGTGAGGATTGCTCCTCAGCAAGGGTTCAAAACTTTGCATGGAATTACACTTGTAGAAGCCCCTGCTGGGCCATAGTGATAATGAGAATGCTGGGGTGATATTGCTACCTCTTAATGCTCCTCTGGCTTCACACATGTGAAGAAATGTGTGATTTAAATGTATAATTACAGGTTCCTCAGATGTTTTTTTTCTGTTGGATGGCCACGTTCACAGCACACATTTAAAGCACTATGATACCACTTTAAACCAGCGTGTCTTCCTCTAAGGAATCCTGGGAGGCAGTTGTTAGCAGACCCCTATTCCCTTCACAGAGTTACTTTTCCAAGTTCCTTGTGAAGAGAGATTTGTTGTTATACTACTCTGCATGTTGTAGTTCTGTAAGGGGAACAGGGGGTCTTTCAATAACTCTTAGCAAGCAAACTATGGCTCCCAGAATTCTTTGGGGTAAGCCATGACGGTTTAAAGTGCTTTAAATGTATGGTGTGAATTTGGCCTAATTGTTGTTCGAGAACACTGGGTGTCTGTGTCAAATCGCACAATCGGTGGTGTGTGTATGAAAGATCATTGATTGATTTATTTTAAAACATTTCTAAATTGCTTAATGGTTAAAATCTCTCAGCAGGGCACAAACACTAAGCCAGCAACATAAAAACTGAGGTGAAAGGATCCAATCTTATGGGTTGGGGAAAACCTGGACAAATATGTATGCCTTCACATGATGTCTGAAATAAAATGTGGCAGATCACGCATGGCAGAGGGAAAGGCAGGGGCAATGTGAAAAAATGCACATTTTGGACTGACTGCCCTGTGACTCCAATACAGTACAAATCCAATTCATAAGAAATAACACAAACAATAAAAATATAAATATAAATGATACTTGTAGCACGCTACATTACAGGAGCTGCAAGAGGCAGAAAAATCATTCAGTTGTTCACCCCTAGCAAGGTTCAGGTGGTCCGTGTGGGGGTGAAAAAGTTTGGGACCCACTAATCTATGCAATCTTACTTATTCGGGTTACCTGAGTTTATTTTCTATCTAGTCTCTGAGTGCTTTGTTACAAGGCAAAATTTTGAGCTTGTGTGTCACTGTGCAGACAACCTAAAGCTGGTTCTTAGCATTGTGCTTCTGACACGAGTGCTCAGACAACCACGCCAGAATCTTGGCCAGCTGGCCGGCCTGCTGCTGTTGAGTTCACTTGTGACTAGTGTGGCCCATTTGAGTTTTTGCTTCTCTGTCGGTTTCCCTAGACTCTGATGTCCCAGAGGCTCCCAAGCTGCCAACCGTGGACAGCCTGTGCCATTGCAGCACCTGCGGCCGAAGAAACGTTTCAGGGTCAGCCCAGGAAGGAAGAGGGTTTTGCAGTGAGAACTGCCACCGGCAATTCAAAGAAAGGTAAAAAAAAGAAGGCGGGGGGAGACGCTATCCTTGCATGATAGGCAGCAGGAGGGGAGGAATTTTGCAGCTCTGCATATTCCTAATTCTTCTGATTTGGAGAAAGAAGAAATGGAGAGAAAGAAATGCTGCTGTGTATCTGCCAGGACTGGAAGCTCTCTTTCCTTTGGGTGGGTTATATTAAACCTACTCCTGTGCTGAAATGTGCTCCCCTGCCCCAGTTTCTCAAGAAGAAGAGACGTCCATTTTTATTGCCTCAGCCACAAGAATTCAGGGGGATTTTGAACTCACAAATGGGCCAAGAGTAGTGTGCATGTTTCTTCTTTCCATTAAACGTTTCTCCAGCACTCTGCCACCTCCATGACTGTCTGCACTTCCTCATCAGAAAAAGGCCCCTTGGGACAAGTTACCTCATGATGTCTTCCCCTTGGCTTTTAGCTGAAGTGTCGGCATCTGAGAAGGTGGGCAGAGCACAGACTGCTGGTGATGAAAGAGAGGCAACACATCTAGGAGGGTTTTAAGAGCAATATTTATAGCATTTGTGTCTCACCATGCTTCCAGGGAGTCCAGAGTGACTTACATGAGTGGTAATAATAATAATAATAATAATAATAATAATAATAATAATAATAATTTATTATTTATACCCTGCCCATCTGGCTGGGTTTCCCCAGCCACTCTGGGCGGCTTCCAAAGAACACTGAAATACAATAACCTATTAAACATTAAAAGCTTCCCTAAACAGGCCTGCCTGTTGGGACAGGGCTGGGGTATCACATTTTATCCTTAAAACAGGCCAGTGAGGTAGGCCGGAGCATATGCTGACATACTATGGGCTTCACTGTCAGCTTCACAGCTGTACAGGGACTTGAACCTCTCATCTTCTTAGCCCAACACAATATTATCTGGTTGGTACAAATAGGTCTTGCTTCCCTAAGAAGTCAATCCCCTCCAAAGTGAGGCTTTGCCTCCTCCGTTCAGTTTCTACAGCGATCACAATATTGTTGCAGGAGCCGATTCTAGTGCTCAAGGCCAAGCGGTTCCCATTGCTTGGGAAACATGGTTGGCGGTAGAAGTCCTGAGTCTGCAAAGGTTTGCTTTGCTTTGTAGGTCTGTCATCGTGGAGAACTCTGCTGGCAGCACCAACTCCACTGAAATCCTCAAGCCAGTGAAGAAGCGGAAGAGGAAAGATTACCAAAGCCCCTCCGAGGAGGAAGAGGAAGAATCAGAGCAAATGGTACAGCTGGGGTGTTCTTCCATATATGTGCAAGAGGTCCCTAAGCAACATTTTGTTTTCTTATATACAATTCCTCATTTCATTGACCTGACTGACTTGTTTCTAACTGATTTTTTTAAAATACTCTGACTGTCAAAACTTGTACATGCACTGTTAAAGTGGATTAGAGCTCTCTCCTGTCCTAGTGCAACAAATCTACTCTTGACAATAGCTGGGTTTTTTGCAGTTTGGAAAGTGATGGGGAAATGCATTGAAAAGCGTGGGGAGAACGAATGCTGAATAGAAGGCATATAAATGCCCCACAAGCAAACCAGGAGGAATGCTCAATAAAGACCAGACATAGTCTAAGCTCTGCATAAGCTCAGTGCAAGCAAATCAGGATGAATGGTCAATAAACAAGATGTCTAGAGGAGCCCACAGATAGCATAAAATGATGCAGAATTTCAGTATTGTTTCATTATGGGGAAACTGATCTTACAGCAACTACCTTAGGACTTCCTTTCACGTGGATAAATAGGGGAGTCTGAAGTTAGCAGTAAATTAATTCAGAGTAGGAAGGTTTGATTTTTGTTTGTATGGTGTAGGAAGTGAAGCAAGAGGAGACAAATGGCTCTGGAGGAGAACTTCCTGCTGGCAGCATGGGGCATGAAGAATGGAACACAAGTCAGCCTGGTAAGCTCATGGCATAGATCTCTTGCTCAAGCCATTCAGATTTTCTGTTTACTAAGATGATTCCTTGCGTAAATAGAGTGTGGCACTCCTTATTTACTCCTGTTCTCTGGAAGGTGGAGGCTAAATTGTATTGGGATGGAGTGGTTTTGGTTTAAAAGTTCCTGATAGGATAGTCAATCAAGAGTTCTTCTAGAGTCTTATGATCCAGTGGTGCATTTCAGAATGCTGCAGAGATTACAAAACACACAGAAACACCTGAAACCATAAAATAGACATTATTAGAAGTAGTCGTTGTTCTTATTTCCTACATTTATATATAGCAGTTAAACCATTCAAGCAAGTGCATGTATCTGTCTACACAACTTGGATTTTTGGCTTCATATAATATTTTTGTATGGCAGTCCCTGCCATTAGCTTACAACTGGAGGCGGGAGGCATTTAGCTAGAAAGTATTAGTAGTTTGGGTGCAGAGGAGAGATGGTGGTGATGCTGTTGGAGGCTATTGTAAGTCAATGTAAAAGAGCAAAAAATGAAATACTTAAGTCTATTACATTTAAAGTTATTTAATCGATTGAATCGTTTCAATAAAGCAACAGTGTAATGCAGTTACGTTGTTAGTGCTGAGTCTCCTAAGTCATCCCTTTGCATTGATTGACCAGCGCACTGGGAGGCAGGAAGAGGTTTACTTCATACTGCGCAAGTGGGGAGAATACGGCCTGCTTGCTTTTGCTGATGCTTCAGTAGAGAGAGGACCAAAGCCTTAATTAACATAATGAAAACTAAACGTTCTAGGAGGGGTCCACCCATCTGCCCTCTGTCTGCCGCCTTGGGGAAAAGGGGAAGCTCAATATAGGAAGTGCTTTCCTTATATACTGCATCAGAAATGCAATCCACTCATGATTATAAAGGGTTGGCCAGCATCCCATTAACTGAGTTGTCACATGATGGAGTAACATTATGCATAATGTGGAGGGAAACTAGATAGAAGTCTCCCCCCTCCAATCTCTCCTAATGCTAGAATCCTGGTGTCATCCAGTGAAGATGGATGCTGGGATATTCAGGGCAGAGAAAAGGAAGGCTTGTTTTTTTTATTACACACAGTGCATGGTTAAATTATGCACCAAGTTAATGTTTGATGTTTTATTATGTTTCTGTATATGCTGGAAGCCACCCAGAGTGGCTGGGGCAGGTGGGGTACAAATAATAAAATTATGATTATGATTATGATTATTAATTATGAAATTTGCTACCACAAGATGTAGTGATGGTCACCAAGCTGGACAGCTTTAAAAGGGGACTAGACAAATTCATGAAGGTTAAGGCTATCAATGGCCACTTGTATGCCTCTGAATAACAGCTGTTGGTAAACATGGGGGGGAGAACATTACAGTTCACCTGCCCTGCTTGTGGGCTTCCTATGGTAAAAAAAAGATGCTGGACTAGATGGGCCTTTGGTCTAATCCAGCAGCTGTTTTTCTTATATTCCCAGTGTCTGTGACCAACAAGAGGGCAACTGCTGAATCAGAGTCAGAATACAATGCTTTTGGGTAACATACATCACTTGTCCTGCCCTCAATTACTGTGTCTTCAAAAGGCGGAAGTAGTTGAGGATCATAAATGGCAGTACAGTGGTACCTCGGGTTACAGATGCTTCAGGTTACAGACGCTTCAGGTTACAGACTCCGCTAACCCAGAAATAGTACCTCGGGTTAAGAACTTTGCTTCAGGATGATAACAGAAATCACACGTCAGCGGCGGTAGCTAAAGTGGTACCTCAGGTTAAGAATAGTTTTAGGTTAAGAATGGACCTCCAGAACGAATTAAGTTCTTAACCCGAGGTACCACTGTATGTGTGGCAGGAGGGCAGCACCAAGAGAGGACAGGACAGGGGAACTCATTTTCCTGTTTTCTGAACCTTGCCCCCAAAATGTCTAAATGCCAATAAAGCTATTATTGCTTTGACCATTTAAATTTGGACCTTGTCTTGCTGTTCTCAGTTTCCAGCGAGGAGAAGACAGAAGGTTGGACCTGGGCATCTTACCTTGAAGAACAGAAAGCCATTGCTGCCCCTCTAAATCTGTTCCAGGAAGTGAGTTAACAGTGTCCCTGTTTCTGTCATCTGTGGGTGTACCTAATCCCAGCAAATTCTAGGAACTGTAGTTCCATGAGAGGGATCTCTGTCAAAGAATTCTTAGCACCATCTACTCACCACAGTTTGCAGGATCCTTTGTGAGAATCTGTAGCAGTTAGACTGAAATAAAAATTGGGTAAATTAGGAATGTAAATATGGCCAAGTGTGAGGAAACCTCTTATTCCGTTAGGAGTCAGTCTCTATCTTCTGCTGCCTTCCACCCATGTGTCCTTGTTTCCAACTCAACAATTTAATCATGGATTTTGCTTTATTTTCCTTAAAAGTCTAATCATGCTTTTATGTGATTCTTCTCACTTCCATTTATTTTCGGGGGGGGGGTGTTGTTTTTTTGTTGCTTTTCTGTCAGTGGAAAATCACATGGGAGAGTAATTCTAAAAAGTTGTTGAGGGAATAAAATGAATCTACAGTGTATTCTTTTGAAAGTATTACATGTTTTTTAAGTGATCCATAGTAGTTTAATGTATCCATTGGAAGCGCTCTGTTTGAGATTAACTTGATTTGACCATGTAGGCAGTATTTTTGGATTAGTGAGGAGGCTGCATCACTTACTCCCCATTTTCGTACACGTTTTCCCTATCCTGCTGGGTGTTCTAGATAAACCAGTCTTCCACATTTTCAGCACACTTCATGCTAAGCCTGAGAGAATCTGATTCCTCTTCCCAGATGGAGAACAAAAGCTGTGTGTATGGCTGCTGCAGGGGTCTATGGACTAGTACCTGTGACATCACTCAAGGCATACACTTCTCTGGAGCTGCTTTGTGTGTGTTTTAATAAAGGCTGTGTTCATACATAAAGCATGGAGTATTAGGCAAATAATGTGTGCTTGGTTTGGGCCTTCTTATTCCTGCAGGGGAAAAACTAACTATGATCCTTGACTTAGTGCTGTGTCCAAACCCAAGGTTCATGCTTTGTTTCACTCCAACAAACCATGATTGGCAAGCCAATTCTTTATTATGCATATGCCAGTTTTGGTTTCTCTCAGTTCCTCATTTTTTCAATCTTAAGTTCAGTTCTACACATGTCCTCATCAGTTTGCAGGTTGTTGTTGTATTTAAGTTCCCATGAAAACCAACAGCATTTTAATGATAAGTTCTCCTAATACACACATTTTTGTATGCTGTTTCTCCCAATACACACATTTTTTTGCAAACCATTTCCCCCCTGATATAATGCAGAATTCCATTGGGTGAACGGTGTAAAAGACAAGCAGCCCAGCAATAGCAATAAAACATTTTTCACCTTTTCCTGTGGTTTGTTCCTTTTAGCACCAGTCGACCCCCCAGCACAAGAATGGTTTCAAGGTGGGGATGAAACTGGAGGGGATCGATCCTCAGCACCCTTCTATGTACTTCATCCTGACTGTGGCCGAGGTGAGATGGGTCTGTCCATTTGCATTCTCTTGCATCTGAGCTGCTGAAGGCCACGATAGGTTGCATCTAAAGTAGCACTGAGTAATGCGTCCCATCGGCGCATGGATTTCCGCTTGTGTAATGGGACTTCCCTCCCGTCTCCTTCCCCTGCATATGCCCTAAATGTGTTCTAGGAGGACCTGCATATTGGGGGAAGACGCAGGGGCCAGGGGGCATGCTGAAATCCTTGTGCTAACAGGACATGTTAGTAGGATACCACCCATTGCCTCCCTCTGGGTTTCTTTCTGGCTATTCTAAATACAACTAGAGCACAGCACCATCAGATCTGTTTTATGAGCGTTTGCTGAAGTACAAGGCTTAAATAAGTCACAGATCTCCCTGAAATGGAGTTATCAGATCCTTGCAAAGGGTTTTGTAGAATCTCACTTCATGGAGCACTCCAAGGCTCTGGGTTCAAGCCAAACTTGCAGAACAATCCAGAATCCCAAACCGCTGTACTGTAAGGGGTTAGGATGAGGCAGAGGTGCCCTTTGTCAAACTCGGCTGGGCTGGGTTGGGATCTGCTGGTTGGGGCTTTGGCCACTGTGAATCTCCCAAGAGCACCTACCACAGGTCTGGCTGCTGGTGTTTGGAATATATCCCTTAAACAGGCTCAAGCTGGGCTAGCCAGGGATCCACTGTATTCTGAGCTGGTCCAGCTACCAGAAGGTTGATGCAACAGGTCTGATCCTGACCTCTGCTGCACCTGCCTGGAGCTGACATAGCAAAAAATACTGGAGTTTAATTCCCACCTGCCAACTGTAGCTGGCAGGGCTCTGAATGTGACAATAGCTCTTCTGCTCTGTTTTTTTTATTTTGACATATCTATTTTTATTGATACTTATACAAAAGTTCAGGCCCAATACAAAGTATCTTTATATAATACACCAGAATAAAAAAACACACATTTAAAATCTAATCTAAAAAAAAAGAAGAAGAAAAAAACAGGAGCAAAAAGAAGGAAAAAGGAAAAGAAAAATAAAAAAGAGAGAAAAAATAAAATGGAAAATAAAATAAAATATTTTTTCAATCTTCAAATTCAGATATTACAAGTTCATTTTCTCTTTTACTCAAAAAGTCCAGGAAAAGTTTCCAATCTTTAATAAATGTCAGTAATGATTTGTCTCTAATTAACTTTGCCATCTTGGCTAAGTCCAATAATGCTATCAACCATTCCACCGTAGTAGGTAAGGCTGTATCTTTCCATCTTTGTGCATATAACAGTCTCGCTGTTATATATTGGAATGCTTTTCCCTGTTAAGCCCCATTGCTGCCTGCCAGGGGTTAGACTAGACCCACTGAACTTCGGATCCATCCCTGTGTTTGCAGAACCCATTTCATTAGACATTGTTAATTTGAGATAGAAAGCAGCTATGTACCAGTTAGAAATCAAATGTAAACGCTCACACTATTGTAGATTTTACACGCAGACTGGGAAATGTACAAACTATGATGTAAGCATCATTTACCTGTGTCAGATTCCTACCTCTCAGGAGGTAGAAAAATAACTGGTTGCTGGACCCAGCATGTCAGAATTTTGATGCACCAGCCCGGTAAGGGATGGAAATAACAAGTAAGTTTGGCTTATCCTATCCAGAAAGAGTTGCAGAATGAAAACCCATTTATTGAGATGGCATGTCCCTTTCTGTTGCTTTTCCTGCATACAGGTATGTGGATATAGGATGCGCCTTCATTTTGATGGCTACTCTGAATGCCATGATTTCTGGCTGAACGCTGACTCCCCCAACATTCATCCTGCCGGCTGGTTTGAAAAAACAGGACACAAACTCCAGCCCCCAAAAGGTGAGTGAATTAGGGTGATGCATCTGCAGGCACAGCTTCCATCCTTGCTGCAGGAGAAATCTCAGCATCTCCCCAAGTGTGAAGATAGCCAAGCAAGAGTGGCTGCTGGCATGTGGGAACCTGAATCACAGCCCTATTTGCATAACTGAGTTGTGTAAATTGCACCATAGGTAAATTGGTTTGAGAGAGGGGCCTCAGTAGCTTTCAAGGTGTGGGTGGGGAAAACGTGGCCTTCTAGATGCTGTGGTGGTTGCTCTTTCTATCCAGCCTTTTTCCCTGATAGGGACTCAAGGTGGCTTAAAGCTAAAACAGGAACAGCTGGAAACATGGGGGGGGGGGGAATCCAGTTAAACATTAATGGTGCTGGCTGGGGCTGATGGGGATTAGAGTCCATTAATGTGTGGGGGGCCACAGGTTCCCCATCAGTGTCTTAAGGAAACATTCATACTGTGCATCTAAAGCACCATGGTAGCAATTTAAACAGGCATGGCTCCCCCTAAAAAATCCTGGGAACTAGTTTGTTAAGGGTGCTGTTCCCCCTACAGAGCTACAATTCGCAGAATGAAAAGGGATTGATTGTTAAACTGCTCTGGGAATTGTAGCTCTGGGAGGTGACGTGGAGTCTCCCAACAACCCTTGGTACCCTCAATAAACTACAGCTCACATAATTTTTTGGGGGGTGGGAATCATGACTGCTTAAAGTGGTACCACAGCGCTTTAAATGTATGGTGTGAATGTGGCCTTAAAGTATCTCAGTGCCATCCCAAAAGAAGCTGATATTTGAGGAAGCTGAGAAGCACCACCTCTGTTCACTTGTTTCCGCAGGTCAAAGAGGGAAGTGTGGCTGCCCACTGAAATGCTTCTTTCCCCCTCTTTTTTTTATTTTAGGGTGTCTAGGTTACAAGGAAGAAGATTTCAACTGGGCCAACTATCTGAGGATAACCAAAGCTCAGGCTGCTCCAAAGCACCTATTTTTCACTCCAGACAGTGTGAGTAGCTGTGATGGCTTGTGAATGCTCTTCGCAAGAAGTACCTCTGCTCACTCAGATATATATCTATATAGATAGATAGATAGATAGATAGATAGATAGATAGATAGATAGATGAAAGATAAATAGATATACACACACATACACACAGTCTTTATTTTACATATGTACAAGCAGCGCATTACAATCATGCATCTGAATCCTCCGGCTCAGATTCTGGGAGTGGCTTCTTCTCCAACAGAAAAAGCAGGGAAGTTTCACGTGATGCCTCTCCCCCCTCCTCTTTAACTCTCTCCTTTCCCTGGCAAACGGAATAGGCATTGTCTCACTGTCTGTGCCAGAACTTCCTGTGTGGTGCTGAGGCTCTGGTTCAACATCTGAGAGCCATCCCGCCTCCTGGCTGTCCCGTCCTTCCTCAATCGCCACTTCCTGCCCCCCTCCCTCTGCCTGTTCCTGCTCTGGCAATACCATGACAGTAGCTGACCCGTTTGCCTACAAACTACCCCCATTCTCTGTGCTCTGGAAATTGTGGCAAGAGAAATATTTCTGCATACGACACACAAAAGAACCTAGCCTGCCCCATTAGTGTGGCCCCAGGATTGGAAAGCTTCAGAGGAGTAAGTTTAGTATTGATGCACATGCAGGACCCCACCAGACTGTCAGTATTTCCGGCATACTGGAAATTAAGGTTTCTGCAGTTAAAGTGGATTAAGGTCCTATTGCAGCAAGTCCCTCCTTTTATAACAGCAACACTTGGAAAGTGACAGGGATATGCCTTGAATAGTGTGGAATGCAGGAATGAGTAACAGGAAGACATGTCAACACTCCTCAAGCAGATCAGGATGAATGGAGGATGAATGCTTATCGTCATATAAACATCCCACAAACAAATCAGAGCAAATGCTCAATAAACACTAGATATCATCTGATCTCCACAAAAGTTTTGTGTAAGGAAACCAGAAGAACTGCTCAGTAAACAGGTTATCTGGAGGAGCCCATCATAAAAATAAGGCTCTCAACAGAATAAAGAATTGAATTAGATTAATACTGTGGCCTTCCACAGATTGATTACTTGATGGAATTTAAATAAATTACCAATACTGCATTATAGCTGTTTATTGTTTTTGTAGTTGATGCCCCGAAGGAAGTGCAAGATAGGTGCACCATCAGCTCCACCTACATGTTTGTGCGATTCACACATCACTGCTACACCTCAGGATTGCAGCACATGGGTGCATGTATGAAAAGGCCCGTTTTCTTTCTTTCTTCTGTTTCCTCAGAACGCTGCTCCTACAGGGTTCCAAGTGGGTATGAAGCTTGAAGCAGTGGACCGCATGAATCCTTCTTTGATATGCGTTGCCACAGTGACAGATGTGGTGGACAATCGCTTTTTGGTGCACTTTGACAACTGGGATGACACATATGACTACTGGTAGGTGAGAGAGGAGTAGAAAGATTGCATAGAAAAAGCAGTCTTAGGCTGAGCTGTAGGTGTATCTTGCTTGAGAAAAGCCTTTCAAAATTTCAAGGAACGTTAACATGAAATTGTCATGAGAGTTATAATTGCACGCCTCTCATTGAGCCACGCTCTCTGTTCCATCAAGTCTACTGTCTTGGAGCACCATTTTGTATTTTACTGGAATCTTGGTTGTAACAGTTCAGAAATGGAACCAAGTTTATTAGTATTATCATTTACAAAGATTAGTCACATTTTTTTCCACTCAGCTGTTACATGGTAACTTGTACAAAGTTACTGTTTGCAGGCCTTTTTGTACCTACTCAATTTCTGTGCAACTTCCCTGTCCCAAACATTATTGATCATGTGTTAGGGTATTTGGGCATTAGTTAGTTGATTAAGGAGAGGGGGGGCCATTAAAGATGGTTTGGAAGCATCTGATGAACTCTTTTAAAAGAGGTGGTCTGTTGTTGTTTAATCGTTTAGTCGTGTCCGACTCTTCGTGACCCCATGGACCAGAGCACGCCAGGCACTCCTGTCTTCCACTGCCTCCCGCAGTTTGGTCAAATTCATGCAATCTGGGTTGTGGGGCAGAGACATGGAGCTGCCCCTCTGCCCCCAGCTTTACTGTAGATTTGGTGGATGGAGGTGAGGTCACGGTGGCATGGGTGCACCTGCATAGCCCAAGCCTACTGCCACCCTGCCTAAGCCCAATCCAGTTAAGTGTAGTAACACCGGTAGGGAGTGAGTGGCGCTGTGGTCTAAACCACTGAGCCTCTTGGGTTTGCCAATTTGAAGGTCGGCGGTTTGAATCTGCCCAGCGGGATGAGTGCCCTTTGCTCTGTTCCAGCTTCTGCCAACCTAGCAGTTCAAAAGCATATCAGTGCAAGTAGATAAACAGGTGCTGCTGCGACAGGAAGGGAAATGGCGTTTCTGTGTACTCTGGCACTCATCACGGTGTCCCGTTGCGCCAGAAGCAGTTTAGTCATGCTGGCCACATGACCTGGAAAGCTGTCTGCGGACAAACACCGGCTCCCTTGGTCTGAAGTGAAATGAGTGCTGTACCAGAGTTGGGAGGGCAGATCTGTGATTCCACCCCGCCACACAGCCAATGACTAGAAAGTATAATAAAATATATATTAAAGGTTATAAAGAGTGCAAGTTAAATCAACATCAGCAAATAAACCTCCTTTAACATATACCCTTTATACTTGTTTTGTTCCAGGTGGTGAGGGAGTGGGCTTTTAAAACGTTCCAGTTTTGGGTCAATATTTTGGGCCTCTTTCTTAACAGCTGCCATCTTTCCAAATATATTGCCATGGTAGCAAGTGTGTGTTGTGCTCATGCTACATAACTAATCTAATTTGCATTTTTGGATGGATGGATCTGTCATTCTCAGCTTTCTCGCTTTCTCCTTTTTCCCACCTTAAGTTCATTTCTCCGTATTTCTGTATCAATTTGCAATTTTTTTAAAAAGACAATGAAAATTCCCTGCCATTTCTCTGAATCGACTCTTTTCTGTGTTTTGCCTAACACGTGTAATTTTGCAAAGCAATTTCCCTAGTATAATGTGTTCTTGTATCTTATTGTCACCAATATAGGCACTTATATGCATGCTTTACCCTAGTAGATACATTTATGTACACACTACTTGGCTTGAGAGCTGCATATCAAAATTTGGAAGAGTGTGCATTTTGAAGGATGACTGTGTTTCAGTCTGCATATACTTTTGGAAAGTGTACATTTGGTAGCTTTGCCTTTAAATGCAGATTTAATCAAATTTCTCCCCGCCACTATTTGTATTGCAGGTGTGACCCCAGCAGTCCCTACATCCACCCGGTTGGTTGGTGTCAGGAACATGGGAAGCCCCTCACTCCTCCACAAGGTGAATACACAATTGTTGTCTGTTCTGCTTCTTACTGCAGCTGCTTCCACACCACACAAGACATGCCCATTGGGCCATATTGCTTGGTACTGTTATCAATTGTAAGTTTTTAGTTTTTGACCACCTAGAAACTCACATTAGCATTCACACAAACTACACATCCATGTGGACATGATCTCCACATCAGAAAAAGTGAAGCAGCTGAAAGTCTTTGTTGAAATGGATATCAGTGCAGAATTTGCTGGAGCAGAGTCAGAATAATCTCTCAAAAATCCTATGATTATTCAGTTCATGGCAGATTTTAAAGCTGGTGCCTGCATTCCCATCAGTGTATTGCTTATTTCTTAAATTTCAATTAGAAATAGAGCTGAACAGCCATAAATCAATTGTAAAGCCTACCTTTGTATAGCATGGGTTGACGGTCACAGGGTGGACAAACATTGCGGGGGAATCCACTTTATAGGTCAGTGATTTTCACATAGCTGCTGCTGACCATCTTGAGTTCCTGAGAGCTTATTGCAACTAGTGAAGGATTCTCTCTAGCAAAAGCCTGTCATCTGGCAGACCCTTTCATTTCCAGACTACCCTGATCCTGAGAACTTCAGCTGGGAAAAATACTTGGCAGAAACAGGTGCTTCTGCGGTGCCAACTTGGGCCTTTAAGGTGGTGAGTAGTCTCTACCATATATAAGCAAACATTTCCAGGAAGGGTTGTGGCAATGGTGGTGATTTGGGTACAGGCGAGGAATCTGACCTTGATGCATGTCCTGTGCAAATGCTCACAATGCAACCTTACATGAAGGATAGGGTTATCAGTGGCTATGACTCATGATGGGTCTGTTACCTCCCATATTGGAAGCAGTATGCCTCTCAATATCAGTTGCTAAGGATCCCAAGCAGGAGAGTGCTATTGGGCTCATGTCTTGCCTGTGAGTTTCCAATAAGCATTTGATTGGCTAGTGTGGGAGTCTAATCCAGCTGGGTTGAATTCAGGTTGAATTTTAGCAATTTGCAAGGCTTCACACTCTTGCCAAACTAGTAAACTCTCCAAGTGCATCATTCTGCAGATATGGATGGATAGATAACTGTTCTAACCACCCCATTCTCTTCCCTCTCCAGAGGCAGCCCCACGGCTTCCTGATCAACATGAGGTTGGAGGCAGTGGACCGAAGAACTCCCTCCCTGATCCGAGCAGCCTGTGTGGAGGATGTAGAAGACTACAGGGTAAAGGTGGGTTTCTTCCTTGCTCAGTACTTATACCTTATTGGTGAATCACTGAAATATAGGCCAGTTGTTAATAGGGGTGGTTGGACTACATTGGAAGCAAGAGCATCTTCTGATATAACATTGAAGAAGCAGCCCTGGATACATGCGTGTCTCAGAACATGCTTGTTGCTTTCCTCCATGCTGGTTTAATGTTCAGGAGATGGATTTCTAAGTCTAATGGCAACCTGTTGATTTGTGCCCTACAGATCCATTTTGATGGCTGGAGCCATATCTACGATTTCTGGATAGACTCGGACCACCCAGACATTCACCCAGTGGGGTGGTGCTCAAAAACGGGGCATCCACTGCAGCCTCCTCTCAGTAAGGACAAATATTGTGCATGGTGCAAGCGTTCGCTGCAGCTCTGTTTAGCATATAGCAGCAGTGGCAAACTCAGGTCCCCAAGGCCTGGTTCACACATCAGTTTTAAACCACAATTTAAAGTGTGTTGGTCACACTGTTAAAAATAGTGGGCATTTCTCCTCTGGTCTCACTGCTGCCGCACTGTTGGGAGTTAAGCCATGGTTTGGCTTAGCGTTACATCCAAAGGCAGACTTTTGGTTTGTTTCTCCCCAACAAGCTATGAGTGGTAAGCCGATAACAGACCATGGTTATAGCTCTTGGTTTGGAGAGAAGCAAAGCATGCACCCAGTTTTGAACATAATGCTAAACCAGTAGTTTAGCTCCAGCAGTGGGTCAGGAGCAGGGAAAGTGGGAGGTAATTTTCGAACTGCACATTTCCTCTTTCATGCAATCCATAGCATGCATTCACCTTTAAGCCACAGTTGAGCTATGGTTTAAAGTGGTGTTTGAAGGATGCCTATGACCGTCTTGGTGGTTGTCCAGGGTTTCAGACAGGGGACATTCCTAATCCTATGTGGAGGTGCTGCGGATTGAACCAGGGACCTTTCTGAATGCAAAGCACATGCCCTTCCCCTAGAAATCTTAATCTGGATAATTTTCCTCCCCTTCTTGTGCAGGGCCAAAGGAACCTGTCTCTTCTGCCAATGGGAGCTGCCCAACTTTGGCCTGTAAGACCCTCCCCACCACCAAGAGTTCCAAATACAGCTTTCACAGGTGAGCTCTTGCCATAAGGTACAGAGGGAACTCGTTGGTGAATCTACTTCTGTAGGCTATATTCCCCCAGGTTCCCACTACCCATAGCCAAGGAAGCAAGTACTGTGGTGGCCCATGCAGTTTACCTGGAATATGGGTTGTCAATGTAAGTTAATTGTGCTGTATCTGCACAACGTGTGGCTCACCAAGACTGTATCCACCAGCCATGTATGGATCAACAAGCTTCTGTCGTTGTTGGGCTGTCACAGATTGGAAAAGCATGTGGGGCTATCAAGCCCTGGCAAGATACAGTACATGGTGGTTGGGTTGCATTTGGCTTGATAGATCAGAGGTTGGACGCGGTTGTGCCTTATGTGGCAACTGCCCCTATATGTGACAGCTGTCAGTAATACTCAGAACTAAGCACTCCTTTCTGCTTCCCCTGTTCTCCAGGAAGTGTCCAACCCCCGGTTGCGATGGCTCAGGTCATGTGACCGGGAGATTTACAGCACATTACTGCATCTCAGGGTGCCCCCTGGCAGAGAAGAACCAGGGAAGAATGAAGGCAGATCTCTCAGACACAGAAAACTCCGTCCGAAAGAGGAACTTGATCGGCTTCTCTCAGCGGAAGAAATCACGGCACCATGGAAGGTAAGAAGGCAGCTGGCCCTGCTGATACACTTGGACTTCCACACTGAGATTAGTATGTTATCACACCCAAGTGAAATGTTTTTTGAAGTGAAGGACATGAGGAAGGAGTTGATAATGCAGGTGAGCTGCGCACAGGTGAGCTTCAAGCAAGCTGCCGGCCAGCTCTGTGGAGCCTCCTTTTATTCACACAAATATGCAAACCCAGGCAGATACATTTGGGCTGTGGGTGGTACAAAGTTATTTCGGCACCTGTTTCCACCGCATCATTTTCCCCTTGCACAGTGTATGACGAAGGAGACAAAAGGTCTCGAGAGACAAAGGTTACAGACAGGGCACCACAGACTACTGAGACCACAAAAGGTTAGACAGAGGGCACGATGTTCAGACAGCTGTGGCTTTGTCTGTGAGGGGGAGTGTGCCCCGCACCCCAAGGTCACGCGTGCAGGCAGGCTGAGGCTGCCTGCGGGTGGGGAGTGTGCTCCAGACCCAGCGATCATTCCTACAGTTTTTCTCTTCTTTGCTCTGTGGATGCTCAATAGAGCTTAGCCATTTTATATTACCCCTCCATATCTATAGCAAGTTTGGGGAACCTCTGGTGCACAAACCGAAGACAAGCCCCCACTCCACACTTCCCTGTCTGGACCATGTTGTTCCCCAGGCCATGCCCCCTACTAGCCCTGTTTTACACCCTCCTTGTGCCCCCCCCCCCCAGGTAGGATGTGTCCTTGAACTCTTATAACGCTTGTTGCTTGCTTGCTGGGAGGCTAGAGATGGGTGTGCAATTGTGTGTAGAAACTAGCCTACTGCCCTGCTTCAGGGTGGAACTCAACATAGTGCTAAAAGGCTTGTTCCCATCCACACAAGATTTCTGCTCCCCCCATGCTGTTCTGTGGGTTCTTTCAACCCTTCAGAGTGGATTTGGGGGAGGTCTTGGGGAGAAAAGATGGGGTGCAGCCCCATTGCAATAGCTTCTGCTAATGGAACTGAATCCAGCCCTATTTCTGCAGCGAGATGCACTGTCCTTGCATGTTGAAGGAGCAAGTTTGCCCCCATTCCCCTCCGTTACAGTGATAATCCTCATTGTGAACCAGATGCGTTAAGCAAATGCCTAGACCAGGCACTACAATTCCCATAATCCCTGATCACTGGTCCTGTTAGCTAGGGATCATGGGAGTTGTAGTCCCAAAACATCTGGAGGGCCGAGTTTGCCTATGCCTGGCCTGAACATACGGAGACCTGGTTCAGATAATTCTCCCCTGACCTTAAAAAGATGTGTGAACCAGGCTTCAGTAAATGGGATTTACCAGAACTTGTCATCTTTCAATTCATGCACTGTGGATTTTGAAGATGAAGCTTGTTTTATTTCTCTAGGGGACGACCTCCGAAATACCGGAAAATCCAGCAGGAAGACTTCCAAAGTAAGAGCTCCTCCTATAAGAGTGTGTTAAAAGGTGGACAGACAATACAACAGGGACTCTTTTTAGATCCTTAACAAATGGACAAAATGCACTTTTTAGTAAAAAATATATAAAAATTGCAGTTTAAATTAGAAACAACACACCTAAGACATGCATTTTAAATATGATTTTTATTTTATATTTTGAGTAGTATGTTTGTTAAGATACGGACTGATGCTTCCCGCATAAATGCATGTTTATGCTGTTTAGATTACTGTGCATATCACCAGTGACTAAAATCTTCCTAAAATGGAATGTGAAAAGGGTTAAGATGCTATTGAGATGCTTCTTGGACTTCTGTAAGCCAGAAGCTTGCACCCACATGTCTGCAAGCCACCTCTCCCTTAGCCCTTTGCACTGCATCCTTTTCAGCGCTAACAGCTGTCAGCCTAGGCAGTTTCCAGGAAAGCTTCTCCCAACAACCAGCTGGTGATTCCTGATAGGTTCATTAAGTCTTAGGATTGTCTATGCCAGGGTTGGGGAACTTGTGGCCCTCCAGATGTGATGGTGGATGACTTCCCTCATCCCTGCCCATTAGCAGAGCTGGCTGGGGATTATGGGAGCGAAAGTTAAACCATTTCTAGCCAGTCACATGCACATTTAGGTTGCAGTTTAAATAAGTGCCTATGCACATCCCTGACGGGTTGCAAATCGCCTGGATGGATGGAGCAGAACCAGGAGGAAAAGAAGAAAGATAGCCCAGCTGGGGTGCAGTGATTCTGTGTGCACAGGCACTGGAAGGATTTAGCTTCACTCATGTACTGCTTCCATGGATTTATTTTGCAGCAAGCCTAGCTTTTAACACATGGGTTTGCTGCTGTGCTGTTAGGTCCTGCTTGGCCCTGAATCTCTCCAGGCTTCACAAATCATTCAGACCTTAAGGTCTAAGAGAAGAAGAAAAGGGGCCTCTTTCTTTGCACGTTAGCCTGACTTGATGCTTTGAATGTCATTGCCAGCTATTTCTTCAGACAATATGCACCAGTCTCTCTTTATGTCAGCCTTGTCAGCGCACCCGGACCGTTCCCTCTCCCTCTGCTGGGAACAGCACTGTAAGCTCCTGCCTGGAGTGGCTGGGATCACAGCATCTACTGTAGCCAAGTGGACCATTGATGAGGTAAGCCATTCCTCTTGTTGTTATCATTACTGTTGATTGATTTGGACCCCACTTTGTAAACAAAACATACACAAGATGCCTTAGTTCACATCAGTATATAGTACAAAGCAAAGTAAAACATGCAGGTGCACCCCCCCCCAAAAAAGATAAACAAAACAGAACAGGAATTTTAAGCAACACCAGAACACACAATAACATGAAATTTATACAAAGGCCAGATTAAATAAAACCATCTGGAATATTTGGGCGTTTGGGTTTGCTGTTGGTTAGGTTGTAAGTTGTTTTAGGTTGCCCTGGGCAAAAAACAATGACTAACAAATTCAATAGATGGTAATAATAATAATAATACATAGGTTTTCTCTGAAAGGCAGAGGAGGCAGAGAGAGAGAGAGAGAGAGGGAGAGGGAGAGAGAGAAAGAAAGGGACGTGCTTGTTTCCATTCCCTCAGTTATTTCCTGTTGTGTCTTTTCTGCAAAGGTCTTCAGCTTCGTACAGACACTGACAGGTTGTGAGGACCAAGCGAAACTCTTCAAGGACGAGGTAAAGATATGGGACATAGTCTCTTGGAGTGGAAATTCCATTGGTATTTGGAGAACAATGCAGTAGTAGAACCATCAATTGCAGGCTGGTCCTAAAAGCCCATCTTGGCAACAACGCATCCTGTTTGGTATATAGTTTCCCCTCTGTTCCGTTTTCTCAGAGACAAAACCAAAAGAGATGGGATTGATACAGTGTGGCTAACATTTTAAATATTTGATGTCTGTGAAGTGAATTCCATATTTTCATGTGCAAACATATATAATAGCACCATGAAGATCACACTCAGGAGTTGTACAAACAGGCAAAACCACCAGGAGCCTTTTTCTGTTGGTCTGGCTGAGAGTTACATGGCAACCACCTTCCTGGAGACAAGGCCGCTCCCCTACCTTTTGTATCAAACATGATTTAGTTTTGGCCCACAGCAAGCAGGAGAGGAGAGCTGGTCCAGAGAGAGGATAGCAAGAGGCCCAGTGGCTCCTTCCACTGTACAGCAATACTGTGAACGTCCGCCTCGTTTAGCATCCATTCCGTCAAACGTCTGCAGCAAACCCAGAAGTACCGGAACGGGTTACTTCTGGGTTTGCAAACCGCTCCATGCATGCGCAGACGCGGTGTTTTGCTCTGCGTCCTGGGGCTCCGGAACGGATCCCAGTCGCAAAACAAGGTACAACTGGGGCTGGATCCCAGTCGCAAAACAAGGTACAACTGTATAGCTACAAAGCAATGAGTTTTATGAATTTAATTCTTATTGATCTTACTGATCTTCGTAAATTTACAACAAACTAAACAGAAATGACTGCAGTATCCCTGGCCTTTTAGAACTAGAGAGCAAAAGATGCTGCATGCAAGAAAATGTGGCCACGTGATCACCTCATTTCTGACTGCAAGGGGTTAAATTATTTATAAAAGTATTTTTACATGATCCAGAGTACAGTGGTACCTCAGTTTACAGATGCTTCGGGTTACACGTTTTCAGGTTGTGTACCACGGGAAACCCGGAAGTACTAGAAAGGGTTACTTCTGGGTTTCACCACTTGTGCATGCGCAGAAGCACCAAACCACATCACACGTGTGCACAGACGCGGTGCTGCAGGTTATGAACGCTACAGGTTGCGGACGTGCCTCCATCACGGATTACGTCCGCAGCCCGAGATTCCACTGTATCAGTATACATTGTACAACTGGCTGAGTGGGAAAAAGAAGTTGAATGGCAACGGAATTGGGGTTCAGCTTTCAAAAAGAGTGGTGCCATCATTGGGTTGACACCTGGCAAAAACCCAGCAAGAGGGGCTCATTATCGGGGATCAGCAGTTGCTTAGCCACATTATGCATAGGTCTGCAAAGTCCTGTTTTCAAATACTGAAAGGCCATCAATAGGGATGGGTGAATTTGTCAGGTTTATTTTCTCATTTTTTCTACTGTTTCATTACACATTCCCACATCAGTTCACAATATTTTTCTTTTTAAAAAGGCAGCTTCATGAAAATCCACTGTCCACAGTTCCAGCCTCATGTACGAATTTTTGCAAAGCGCTTTCCCCGAATATCATGCATTTTTATGTTATTTTCACGAACATATGCATTTTTGTGCACACTCTACCCTAGTATATGTGTTTCTGTTCATGTTATGTGGCTGGAGAACTGCATTGCAAAATTTGGAGAGGTGTAGATTTTGAAGGGCATCTGTGTTTCAGTTTGTGTATTGTATTGGCAGTGCAGATTAGGTGCATCTGCTTTAAATGTGAGCTGAATCAAATTTCTTCCCCATTCCAGGTCATTGACAATATTTTCAAATGTACCCATTGAATTTAGCTCAGTGTTGGTGCTTCAAAATTATCCATTGACTCCTGGCACACATCTGCTCTTTTTTGGGAAATCCAGCATGCAAACATAGACTGGCCAGTTCTTGGAAAAACAGATTAACACTTTGTCCACAATATTCCCTTCTCAAGTTTTGGATGCCAGCCATAACTATCAAACAACCGAGGCATGTCCTGGAGCCGTTAGCTATATACATGGCCTGATGGATCAGATTGGGATGAAGCTTCCTGGTCAGATGCTGGGATGTGATGCGCTGCTACAAAAACTGCATTTTATTCCAGAGGAAGCATTGAGTGCAGATAGCTTGCAATCTCAATCTCAAACCTTTTATTGGCATATCGACAGAATTTTGAAAGGTTCCGTACAATAAAATCACTCAGCAAAATCCAGCAATGAAAACACTGTTGTATAACATTTTTGCTTTGTGTACCCTTGCATGAGAAACAGGCACCTTCAACCATCTCTCTTTTCCTCCCCAGATGATTGATGGTGAGGCATTCCTTCTGCTGACTCAGACTGACATCGTGAAGATCATGAGCGTCAAACTTGGCCCAGCGCTTAAAATCTACAACGCCATCCTCATGTTCAAGAACGCTGATGATACCTTGAAGTGAACCGCCCTTTGACTTTTCTCCCACGTGGGAGCTGCCAAACTCTCTGTCTCGGCAGAGTAGAGACCTTCCCGGCTGCTGCAGCTGTAAAATCCTGCCAACTTGCTCTCTCTTTTGAGTCTTCGTCTTTGTTTACATGCCAAATCCATTCCCTGTCTGTCTTCCTCCAGCCAGCCTTTCCAAATACTGCCCTGATTCCTGTCTAGCAGTGGAGCTCCAGCACTGACCTGCCCAATCTCACAGACCCTATTCTCCTGATGGTTTTAAAGGCACACGCAACAGGAATTTGGAGATTTGGTGTGCTATCGGGTTTAACCTGCCTTGAATTTAACTTACTCAGCTGCCCAGGTTCTTACATTATAAAGCGTGCCTGGATTCACATGATGCAGAAGAGGAAAATATCTACAAATGGACCACCGGCGTGATCACCAAATGGCAGCACGCACTGGGAAGCACCTCTGATGTTTCAGGGCAAATGTCAGCCTCTAATAATCAGGGATTCGATCGTGAACTTCACAAGGGGCAGAGTATCTACAATATATCCAGGGACTGGCTGAAGCACTAAGTAAGTGTTGGTCCTTCCAAGACAGGCTACAGGACTAAGTACATTATTGATGAAGGAATCCATCCTAACAATTCTGGAGTCATTTCTGCTGTTGCAAAAAAAAATTGGTGCTCAGAATTTATAGACTTGTAATATTGCCATGCTACTTGTGGAGGATGAGAGAAACAAAGAAGATCATGTAATAATGTTCCTTGGTTTAACTTCTGTTCCTTCTGCAAATCGCACTTCAAGCAATTTTTCTTTTTAATATATAAAAAAATGTGTGGAGCAGAGTGTCACAGAAAACAAGCAAACTAGCAACATTTGTACTTTAAGCAAAAGCATTCTTCTGATCCATGGGAGGAGTGACTGCTCTTAGGGATAGCCAGCTAACGTCGTTCTGGCCTGGCAGGTGCTGTATTGTATGAGAAAAAGAAAACAGATTCTGTACAATGCAGCAGTTCTTAATTTCTTTGTTCTGGACGCATCAGCTGTGCCCCATCAAACCATATTTAGTTCAGTGTGTGCCAAATGTTTACATTCAGCTGCTTGACAGTGTCACTTGAAAATGAGAAGCTGGCTTTAAAAAAAAAGAAGTTTTTTACCATATGGATACAATGTGAGCCTAAGCTTTCAAGCTTTTGAAAATAATTCTGCTGTTGACTACATGGGGTTTTTTCCTGTGCCCCCTTTATGTTGACTAATGAAGCAATGACAGAGGCTGTTCTGATGAGCTACTTTCCCTATAGTGTAGCCATGTGACTAAAAGGCTCAGGTTGCAACATCAGTTCTACCCTTAGATAGTGAGAAACTGGCCTCAGGCAGCATATTTCTGAATGCGGTTAAAGGACAACTACTATCCTGTTAATGTATTATTGTTTGTTTGATGGAGGTTGGAATGCCATATGAATTTTCCACCTCCAGTGCCAAAATATCTTGGAATGGTCCTATGAAGTTGGGGAATCCCTTCTAATTTCAGCAGTCCTAGATTTAATTCTGGACGTTTTCCACTCCATTCTCCATCAGTCATCTCGCTTGACGGTGGTCCCATGTAATAAATTATGATTGAAGGCTTCCATACGCAAGCACTGATTTGGATCTAGGTTTCTTAGACCCAAATCCAACCCTCTTCCCATTTGCTACAAAGCATTCTAAGTGTATTTCTTAGTGTATGAACCTCCTTAAAACCAACTTAAAGTTGTTGTTTTTTGTCCCCCTTAAGTCTGTGAAGGAAAGTCTAAAGTTTCTTAACCATACATACACCAGCAACCTGTCTCATAGCAGTGTGGTCTGTGAAGTCTACTTTCTAATGTTTGGGTCAAATTCACGCTAAGCTTCCCATGGAAATGCAGCAATTTGACTCTGATATTATTGAATACTTGGTCACTATTTAGGTCTCTTTTTTAACTGCTGGCTGCTTGCTGTTCCAAGATAAATTTATATCTTGATTTCTCTCTCTCTCTGTGTCATGGCAAGCATTTCTTTTTTTAGCAAGTTTCCTGCTGATTGTGAAATATCTTTCATTTGACTCCCCCTTCTGTTTACTTGGTAGGAGGCAGAATACTGGGAAGAAGGACATTTTTCATTTTTGAATCAAATCCTTCTCACAGATGCTGCTGGATGGTGCCAAACTATCCCCATATCCAAAGAGATACTCTTTTTAGTCAGCCAGGAAAGATGAAGAAGGAAGGAACCACTTGACATGCCCAGGTGATTCTTGGCGGGTTTTAAAAGGAAAACTTCCCCCTTTTTAAAAAAAAAAAATATGTCCAGTTTGCTGTTTTAGCTGCATATATAAAGATCAGTCAGCATATTTGTAGGTACCAACCCTACAAAGCAAGATTTTGTATCATTAACATTCTTATTATGAATGTTCTTATTAACATTAATTTTAAATTTCCAATTATGTATACATTCCTCTTGTATTTGAGACAGGGACTTTGCCAACTCAATGGATGGATTGCTGGGAGTTGCAAGGCGTTTGTCTCTGAATTTGAAACTAGATGAGGAATATGGCTCGTTTGGGACATACTCTGCTAAGCAGAGGTCTTTAGGTGCTGTTAAGACCACTTGAAAGAAACAGGAAGTGTTTAATGGTGTTGAGGCCATCTTTGCTATTATCCTACTGGAACTATAGCCATGAAGAAAATGGCTTCTTTTGTGCCATTTTGAGACAGTTATGGGCCAGTTTGCCTCTCTGCCTCTTCAAAGGTTTGAGCCTCTGTTGTTTGGCTCAGGTGAAATGTAATTTTCTGATGGGTCTTGTATGCTGAACTGCAACAGGTGGCCCCTTGAGGTCCTCGGTGCCAAATGGTTATTCATGTAGGCTTTTGGAGTTGGGCACATAATCTGTCCTAGATTTCACACCGAATCCCTCTTCCCCACTCTGTCATGCTGGCTGCTGAGCAAGCTGAACTCAATTTGCACCAAGAATGGAGTCTAGATAGTGCACTGTTCCCATTGACCCCAAGTTCCTCCAGAGAAGAAAATTATCCTCAATTGGAAGTGTGTAAAATGCGTGATCTAATATTGTGTGCTTGTGTTTTTGTGTATGTATGTGTGGGAGACAGAAACAGTTATTTTAGTTGTTAGGAATATACACACTTTTAAGTAACTCCAGCCCTCACCACCTATTCCCATTCATCTACTGCCGTAGGTGTGCAACCTCACACTTCTTGTCCTTCTGAGGCAATTGCACAGATGGCCAAGGGATATTTCCTGCTATAATATGGTTGGAACCTTATATTTGATGTAAAGGAGGGGTAGCCAATATGATGGCCTCCAGATGTTTTGGACTCAAACTCCCATCAGTCCTAGACAGCATGGCCAACCAACAGGGAAGATGGGAGCTGGAGTCCAGAACATCTGGAGGACATCATATTGGCTACCCCTGGTATAAAGAAACCAAAGTTAAACCCCAATCTTATATGTGTGCATGTATGTGAGGGAGGGTTAAAATGAAACTACCTTTCCTGTGTTCGCTCATTGCTATTTCTGCGCATTTGCTCAGAAAGGCAGCGAGTGTCAGAGAGAAAGGAGGCAGCCTGGGCCTCACCAGATTCTGTCTTAAAACCTTTGGCACCTCCAAGTGGCAGGGCTGATGAAGACCTGGGCCAGAGGCCCTAGAGAGCTTCTGCCAATCTGAACAGATGGCAGAACCCTAGATGGATCTTGCAATATATAAGGCAGCCCATTTTATTCTGCTTGTATGTCCAGTTCCATTTACTGCTGTTGTTTTCCTTACGTTTAGGAATACTGGAGAACTACTGTTATCAGTAGAATTATTAGCTGAAACACCATAGGAGTTATTTTGTCTCAAGCATCTAAATAATGGCTCCTTTTTGCGGGGAGCTAATGGCAGCTAAAATGTCTCCTGAGCAGAATACTCCCATCAGTCCTCAGGTTCTGTACTTGTATCCTAGTCAATTCCTCCTTAGTAGGCTTGAGGTCATTTCTTCTAAGACCAAGCGAGACAATCAGCCAGGCACCAATCCCAGGGGCCGAGGAGACCCCCCCCCCCAGATTTGCTAATGGCAATATACTGAGTTATGCTTATACAGAGTAAAGGTTACAATGACTTCACAAGGGTGCTGCACAGAGAGCTCTTCTAATTATTCTTTGCATTGCTTCTGCTGGAATGATTTATGTAGCCCATTAAGAGATTTAGATCCCTGTTCTTGTTAAGAACTGATGGGAATCAGTAAAACCCTGACACTAATTCTGGAGCCACTCTGTGATATGGAACATCCGATTTCATAAAAGATCAAGCCAGAAAATCTGGGAGAAATACATTAGAATTACTTGTTTGCAGAGGGATGCTTGTGTTGAGGACACTAGCTTCTTAACCTGTGAAAATCCATGGGTTGAAGCGCACCTAATCTTACACTGAATCATGGCTGAGTTGTACCGTAGAGGGGCATAGAGCAGGGACCGCATAACCTCTAAAGGTTTTTTTCTTTTTCTTAAAAACACATCACATTATAAAGAATCAGTTCACAATATGGTGAAGGCTAGTGTGTATTGGCAGGAGGGGTGTGTGAGAGTTGTTACTCATCTGTAATTAAGATGCAAGCTATCCCCAGTCACAAGCAGTATCATTGCTCACAATTGCCACAGTCCAGTCATGTATATATGCAGCAAACAGTTACCTATTGTTGGACTACAACTCCCATCACCCCAGACAGCATTGCCCAATGATAAGGGATGATGTGAGTTGTAGTGCAGGATTTGAAAGGTGCCATGTTTACTGCCCCGAGCTGGTTGGTGCTATAGTTCAGTTACTGATTGGGTTTATTCATGAGTAGCCCTCACTCCAGTATCAGGCTAGCAAGCAAACAAAAGCAAGAGAACTTTTGCTTGCACAGTTCCTTGTGCAGCTGCACATGAATTTCTCCCTAAGTGGATCAGGACCTCTAGCAGTGAGTGTATTATCTGGGGGGGAGGATGCATTTTCTTCTTCGCTACAAAATAGTTTGGTTTGATTGCTCAGAAAATGTCATTGTGTTAGCTTGAAATCTGGGTAGGCTGTGTGGAACAAATGTGAATTTACTGCCTAGAAAACTCTTCACTTTAAAAAGCCTTCTTAACTGCTAGCCCAAGACTCATACTCCTTTAGGAACTCTTTTATCAGGAGATCCGGTACTCATCGCAGATGTGTGGGCCAGCTAAGGATCGCTTTCACGCTGCAGAAATGACATAATGTTGCTCAAAGATGGATGTTCCTGTTGCTGAGTCTCAGCCAGAACAGGAATGTGCATTCCTTCCTCTGCACCCTTGATTACCCTTGATTACTCCCACCCCAGAAATCCAGTTTCGACATCAACTTCAAGCACTTTTGAAATGCAAAGGTCCAAATCAAAATGATAAGGCAGGTTTACTGTTTAGGGCTTATTTGGGGCTTGAGTGCAATGGAAGACAGAAAGTCTTCAAAAACCCTTGATCAATCTCCATCTTTTCTTCTTCCTTTCCCCATGGTCCCTGGGACTGCTGGGTTCACCCTAAATGGGGAGGGAGGGAAAAGTCAGGTAGGTGTGACAAATCCTGCCCAAATGCCCTTTGTTTTAGGGACCAGCTTTCGCAGAGGGCAGAGGCGGAGTTTTCAGAAGAAGCATTTTCATGGAACCGAAGCTTTTTTGCACTTTCATTCATTTGCACTTGTTTAATTTGTCTTTTGATATTTGCACCTTTGTGTTTTCATGATGGAAATACTATAATTGTATCCAGTGCAGCTATTCTGGAACTTTGTGTCCTGAGTATACAGAAGGTTAATATAAAAAAAAGCAAGATGTGATATGTTTCGTCAGTGTTTTACAATAACAATAAATGTGAATTATGGAATTATACAAATGATATCGAGTTGATGTTTTTGTTGTTTTCAGGGATTTTATTATGAATCATTTAATAATGGTTATGATGATGTATGTAAAATAAAGTTGAAATGAATATTCAAAGTAAACAAAACCTGGAATTCATTGCGTTTTTAAAGGCGTGTGTGAGAGTGCTCATCATGGGGGAATGGCACATTGAATGGGGGAATATGCCCACCATGAGCCCAAACTGCTGACAACATACACCTGAGTATAGTAACTCTATTGAGACTTTGTCACATACTACACTCACTTCCTTCAAGTAATACAGGCCAGAACCTCAACAAAATACAAGCGTAATAGCCTGTCCTTAATGATGTCCACCATGCCTTTCTCCATGTTGGGGTCTTCACCAGAGGCATATATCCAATTAGCGATAAGTAACCCTCCCATCAGTTCAAGGATTTACCCTCATGCAACAAAACTTTCCCCCCTTTCTTAACCCTAAATCTGTTCTGGGGTTTTACCTCTCCAGAGAAGATTTGGGGGAGGGTGTCAGGCACACGTGGAGAGGGAGAAGGGGGGAATTCCTGTTGCACAAGTGTAAATCCCTGCACTGGTGAGACCGGTACTTGGTGCTACATTGGCCAGAAGCCTTACAATTCAGTCTGATCCCAGTGTGCTGGGCTGGTTGATAACAGGGTCTCCCCAGCTTCTATGGCAACCCAGTAACCCCTTTCTCAAGGCTATGGGACTAGGAAAGTAACATGTACGGTGGTTCTGCTACTTCTTCCTACTTAGGACACTCTAGGGTCATAACCAGTGGGCCAATCCCTTGAATGTTGAGGTGGTAAGAGAAGCCTCAGGGGCCCCTCTACCTTCCAGCTGGCAGGGAAAGAAGTAACAGTCATAAGTTGGCAGTCCCTCAGTTTCCCCACAGAGTCTCAGGAGACATCTCAATAAACATTCTTTTTAGCTAACTGCAAGTTGAAGCACTTTCCCATGAGTAAAACTAATGCAAGGGAGAGGCATCCCAGTCTGATATTTCTCCCTTGTGTTCTTTTATCCTTTATTATTCTTTACACTCTTTGGTTGGTGGGAATGTTTTAAACATACAGCTACAAACATAAACACCATCGAATCACCATAATTCACACAAGTGGCCTTGTGTGGAAGATTGCATGGGTTCCTAGGGATGGAAATATTGTGAGATGAACTTTAACTGCCAAAGCAACTGTGGTAATCTCTGTGTTTCCTTTTGTAATGGATCCCCAAACATACACACATGAAATCTTTGAATATGCTTCTGCGCCTGCTCTTAGAAACATTTGGAGGCCTATGGAAATCCCAAAGTGTTAATATATTCTGTCAGCTTATGATTGCACTACACTTGACCACTCATTTCTATGCTATAGAGTGTGACTACTATGTTTTCCTTTAAGTATAAATAGACGTAAGCAAGAACCAGGAGGCAATTGCTGCCTACTGTTAGTGTAATCCAGGCATAGGCAAACTTGGCCCTCCAGATGTTTTGGGACTACAATTCCCACCATCCCATCACGGGGTTTTGAACCCGCCGACCTTCTGATCGGCAAGTCCACAGCACCACCCGCGTCCCTCCAGTCATCTGTAGCTAGCTGATAAAAAAAGAGCATGAAATGCCTGCATCAGTATGCTGAACTCAGTTTACTGACCCAGAATTCTAGTCACTAGAGCCAATGTAGTATGATACATTAGACTTCAACCAGATTCAGAGCTTTGCTCAAACACAAACTTCTCTTGGGTCCCCCACCATCTCTCTGCCAAATCTACCTCACAGGGGGGTTGCAAGGATAATGGAGGTGCCGAGGGATAAATGGACACCACCACAAGCTTCTTGGAAGGAAGTTGGTATACCAATGTAATTATAGTAATTAAGCAGTGATGATGGTTCTGCTCATAAGAGCTGATACCCCTGCTGTTGTCCTAAACACAAAACCATGTTTTCACACGCCAGTTGTGTGAGACATAGCCTGCTCTGGCTAGTCTTGAGAAAACCTCCCTTCTCTTTGTTTCTGATATTAAGAACTGTTTATGTGAACTTGTAGCAGCTATGAGAAAAAGGGCAGTCTCTGTTTTCACTAAGGTGAGACAACAGAGCAAGATAATAAAAGATTCCACTTGTTAACCCTTGCTTGTATCTGTGGCTAGCGACTGATCTGGGTTGCTTAACAATATATGCAAGGACACAAGCCACCATTTTGGAAGTGCTTGTGCCCATGGCTACAGGCAATGGCCAGGTATGCTGTTTTTTTATTGAGAAAAGTGAGCTGGATTTGATGACTAGATGTGTGTTCTTGTGGTGAATGTTCTCTGCTGTTATTTAACTGGCCTTTCCAGACTTTTTTTTTGGAAAAAACCCCCTGCTTTTATTATTTTAATTAGTCCAATTATTGCATTGATGGCAATCTGGTGTCAGTCATGTGATGTCCTGCCACACATAAAAGAAGAGGATAGATGTACCTATGAAAAATATTTTTTAAAAAAGAACATCAGGAGATAATGAGCTCTTTACATCCTGAAATAGGAAATGCATAGTGTCCAATGAAATTGAAGAAAGGTCGGTTTAGGAGACAAGGCTGGGGAGGAGGAAGTAAATGGTGCTGATGTTGGCCACTTTTTTAAACACCACTCTAAAGAAGTAAAGTTATAAATTAAAACACAACTTTAGGACGTACTCCCAGGAAAGTGTGGTGAGGATTGCAGCCTTTCTTCTGAGTCAACATACTCAGACTTGTCTGGTAAGACAGGCAGGCTTACAGTTAGCCACTTACAGAAAACAAAATCAATGGCAATTCCTTCTGGACAAGAGGCTTGCCATAATCCACAGCTCAGGCTCCCAAATGATACGGGGACTGGGTTTGTGTGACAGGCTTATAATATTTTTTGGGTAGACCAATCCTTCCTTCTTTTAAGCATCAAGGAAATTAGGCAATGGAGGATTGAGATTCCGAGAGGCTTAGGCTGCAATTCTAAATACCCTTGCTACAAAGGGATTTACGTGAAGACAGTGGGGCTTACTTCCAAGTAAATAGGCACAGTTTAATGGCATTGGAAAGGCAAGACTGGCTAAATGGGATGAATGAGACACTGAGCAAGCTTCTAAGGATATTTCCTGATGGGTGTTCATTGTGGGATAATTATTTTTTGCTAAATCCACATGATGTCATAGATCAGATAAATCAGCAAGCGGTTTGATCAAACTGCTTGTTGATTTATCTGATCTATGACTGTCAGTATTTTGCAGGAAAGATTCAAGCATATACCAGTGGATGGAAGTGCTCTATGGCAGTTTTTAAAAAGAAATTAACTTCTTGTTGTTAGGAAAGTTACAAGGAAGTGCTCTGAAAAAAGTGTGGCATATCAGGAGGAATGTTCATTGTTGTATTACCTCTCTGCAAACACATTAAAATGAATGGTCAAATAAAGATCAGAAATAATATAACCTCTGGGTCAGCTTTGTGTAAGCAGATCAGGAGGAATGCTCAATGAGGAGGCTGTCTGGAGGAGGCCAGATATACAAACACACATATGGGAAAGTTGAAGTCAAAGAGCATTAATAGCAGCTAAACCGTGAGAATTGCGGTAGCCCAGTTTCTACAGAATACCAGTTACATGGTGCTCACAGAGGACGCACGTTTAGCAAGAGTGGTGCTCGCACATTACATTCAACAAATGCACAGTCTGTGTACTTGTGCACACAATAGTTCAGCTGCACACTCATACAGTTATTCGTGCTCGACGTTCAACAAGTGCACAATCAGTATATACAATAGCTGAGCTGCGCAAATCAACAAGTGCTCATTCCTTCACCCAAATGCTTGTACATGGCGCAGAAACAGCTTGTCTCTGTGTTCAGTGTAATGTGAAAAACAAGCCTGAGGAACTGGAAGCATCCGGAGGTGACCAAAAAGAGAGCTGTACGGTGCATGGAACACAAAGAGGAGCCACACTACATAAAAATCTGGTCGGGTTATGGTGCGTGGCTAATGGTGGAACTCCTGAGATCATAGACATGGCTGGCACAGTCAAAGGTATTCAGGGTGAAGTAGCACTCACAGTTCCCAAACTGTCACTGCTGCCGGCATTTAAAAAGCAACTGCAAGCTTTAATTACCTCCGTTTGCCCCAGCATGTGACTCGCTTCCAGACAACGGTGCACTTTGTTTAAGCAGTTTTCATTTTCATCTGAGGGGCTGAGCTGGCCTCTAATCTTCCGGTGAGGAAAGCTGCTCTCTTCCACCAACACCACCCACAGCATTTCCACCCCTCCAAGCCAATAGCAGGGTAATAATTTACTTCCCGGCATAAGCCACTCCTCGAAAATATACTTGCGACCTTCATGCTAATTCATAAAAACGAAAACAACAGTCAGAGCCGGGGAGAGGGAGTCTTGCAAACAGGACTACTGTAGTTACAGGTTGGCATTCTTCAGCTTCCTGAGAGGCCTTGAGACCCCTGCCTTCTCGAATTCCATCCCTGAATGAGCAAACTTTGGATCTGCACACTTACTCAGGTATTTCTGAAGACTCACCAAGGAAGTGCTTTCGGGAATAAACTGATCCTAAAATCATGCAGAATATAGCTGGCAGTAGGCAGTGGGACAGTTAGGTAATTTTAAACTCCAGCTGTCATGGTCTTCTGGGGCGCTTGTCTTTAGATGCCTACCTGTATATGATTTCATTTGCAATGGTAAGACAGCTCTGCTGTGTTTAGGGCTCTGCTGCTCATTCTGTTGAGCTGAAGCCCTGAACTTCTGCCCCAAAGACCTGGGCTTGTATCCAACATAGTGTTAAGTAACAGTCCCATCAGTGCAAGGATTTGTAATTCTGGAACAGGCCTTTCCCCCCATCTCCCTGCTTGTACGTGTCCTGTGTCCTCCCCAGATCTGCTCAGGGGGATTGGGGGGGGGGAGGTGACCCATAAGAGATTTAAGAGGAATGAGGGGAGGAGAGGGGAGACAGGTTCCATCGTGCAAGCATAAATCCTGGCTCAAAAAGAGTGCTATGCCTTAATAGGCAGTTGAAGTAGGACAACTGTATCCTTCCACACTGGGTTTGAGGTTTTGTGGGCTTCTCCATTCTATGCTCCTGAAAGCTCTTGCTTGGGTATTACAGATGAAGGCTGCAACTTTTCTCTGTGTGTGTTTGTGGTTGTGTGAAGGAGGAGTTGCAGGATCATTAGGAAGAACAGACCCCATGGTTTCAGGTAGGCAGTGATATAGGCAGACCATGCAATAGCAAAGCAGGGCTTCCAGATCATACTGTAATTCAATGATCGCTGTGCTGACTGGGGCTGATGTAGTCCAGAACACCTGAACATCACTAGGTGGGCAAAGGCTTCCTTAGTAGCATGTTTGAGAACATCTGGGGCATGAGAACTGAGGAAATCTCTCTTCACTTATTGTTATTTCTCTGGGAACTAGACTGTGGAAAGGAAGAGATTGCTTCTCTGGAGTGGGCCACTTAGTAAAACTATCAATAAGAAAAAGGAGGAAACTGTTCATTTCATAATAATTTTTAAAATTACTCAGAAAATGAAAATGAAAAATGTTTAACCTCTGCAGAGTCTCCTTCAGTTATTCTTCCATGAATTTGAGGTACATTCTGTTGCCCAAACATTAGGTTAGATTGTCAGCTGTTCAATGAGCATTCATTCTGATTTGTTTGTGGGAAGTTTTGATGATGTTGGGTCAAGCAAATGCTATCCCACACATTTCAGTGCATTTCCCCACCCCTTTTCCTATTGCATAAGTCCAGTTTTGGGCAGGAAGCAGGTTTGTTGCACAAGAGCTCCAATTCAGCTTTAACTGCACAAACTTGAATTTTCTGCTTTGCAACTGAATGCTACCTGAAATTAGTGACAGTCTGGAAGCAACACCTGATAACAAAGTAAGCTGATGATGGAGAACTGCATGGTGTTCTGTACATCCTTCCCTGATGCTGACCCCTATTGCTCATTGCATGTTCAAAAAAAGCAAACATGAGGGCAATAGATAATCATGACGACTGCAAGGGAGATCATTGCATTGAGGTTAGGGATGAAGGTGAAATTCAATTTAGTTTGCATTTAAAGGGGAACCTACCAATCCATACTTTCTGAAACAATACACCAACTTAAACACAGCTGTCCATTGAAATTCTCTGAATTTTGCAATGCAGTTCTCCAGCCAAGTCATTTGTATGAAAATGCATATATTAGTGGAAATAGCATGCAGAAATCCATTATATAAGGGGAAATTGCGTTGCAAAAATGCATATACCAGGCAAAATTTCTTTCAGATATTTTTTTTTAAAGAAACGCACTCCAAAATGCTGCTGAATTTTCACAATGACTTGTTTTGTTTTTAACTTGCAAACTGAGGATGAAATGAGGAGAATGGAACTTTAAGAGCAGACAAATAAGAAACTTGAGAGAAAGTGACATTGACACATCTACCCACCCTTAACAGAGGCGGGCACAGGAGGCAGCATCCAGTATCTCCAAACTGCAAGGAACCCAAATATATTAATCCATGCATGGCAATTCATTTTTACTCCTCACAGCTTGTGCATTTCTATTCAGGGGCACATGAGAGTCCATGTGTTACCCTTTGTGTAGAAGTATGAACCAGAGGCCTATGTGCATGGTTTAAGCTGTGGGCCTTGTTTGGATGTGGCTGATTTGGACCTCCAGGCTAAGCATCTGACCCTGATTACAAAGTAAGTTGATGGTGCAGATGATGCATGAGGTTCCCCTACCCTGCTGCTGACCTGTGTTGCTTATTGCATGCCACCATTTGATCTCCCCGCCTTTCATGTACAAAAAGAGAGCGTAAACATGATGACAGTAGATAACAGTGCTGGCAGCAGCCAAGGGCACTGAAAGGAGGCATTCTCCAAACCACTGGACCCAGTCCAAATTTATTCATCCATTCTCAGCAACACACATCTAGGGGTGTTGTCCAGTCAAAATATATTCAATGCTGGTAAGTGATACATAGATAGAGCATGGCGCCCACAGGATTCTCACCCCTAATGCTAAAGTGGTACAATGGCTAGAGCATTGGTCTAGGGCCTGGGAGACCAGGGTTCAAATCCTTACTTAGACATGAAGCTCTCTGGGTGACCTTGAGCCAGTCACTGCCTCTCAATCTAGCCTACCTCACAGGGTTGTTGTGGGAATGAAATGAGGAACCTTGAGCTCCTCGAAGGAAAAGGTGGGATCTAAAAACGATAAAATAAAAATGTGCGAGCAGGCCTTAGATCAGTTCTGAGGGTGGGCCAAATTATATTAGGCATACAAAGCTGTAATTTTGGCCTTTTGTCTCTGGAGTTCCGTCAGCATTGAAACGATCTTGGCTGCTTAATATTTAATTTCTGCGTTTAATTATTAAGCAGCCTAGTTCTTCTTTTGACTTGAAGTTGGTCTCAAGAGGGAAGAAGGCATGGCAAGTGGGGACTCCCACAGTTGCTGCCACGTCTCATGTGCTGTGGTTTATCAGCACAGAGGACAAAATGTGCAGGTAGGATAATTTACAGCTAGCTCCTGTTGATTAAGCATTTTACTACCCTGAGAACTGTCTTGATACCAGAATAACAAATGGGAGCTGTCTGGGCAGAGAGCGTGCCAAACCTAGTCTCTGTCTTCATTGACTGCCCTGACTCCATCCTTGTAATTATTTCAGAAATATAATGTAGTGTGTGTGCTCTACTTATGGCTCTTTATCTCTGAACTGAACTGGGAACAGATGGCACTTCAAATAGATGACTGTCCTTGGTAAAGCAGGGCTTAATAGGCTTGTTCACAAGTTCCACTGAATGCAGGTACAAGCTGTCTCTGCACGTGTCCAAGTGTTTATGAAATAATGTGCATTTGCTGATTTGCACAGCTCAGCTATTGTGTATGTGGGTTGTACACTTGTTGAGTACCTCAATAGCCACGCTGGATCCCTATGCCTGTAGCATAAAATCATAGGATTGTAGAGTTGTAAAGTACCCTAAGGGTCATCTAGTCCAACCCCCAGCAATGCAGGAACCATAGCTAAAGAATCCCTGGCATATGGCCACCCAACCTCTGTTTGAAAATCTCCAGTGAAAGAGAGTCCACCACCTTCTAAGGCAGTCCATTCCACTGCCAAACAGCATGCTAAATAAACAAAAACTGACCCAAATCACCTTTCAGATTCATGGCTGAGTTAGGATTTGAACACAGCTCTTTCTCCCACCACCACTGCCTTAAGCCTGTTGTTACTCACCATTCATAAACTTTTATTGCGCTAACAAGAGCCATGGAATTGGTGTCCTCTGCCAAAGGAAGGAAAAGAAAGAAAGAAAGAAAAATCACCGCGCTACACCATACCGGCTCTCTTTGGTTGACACATGTTTGTCCTGTTCCCTCCTGCCCCTCTTTCCTCCTCCATTCTGCCATTTCTGGGGGGGGGGGGGCAAAAGTTAGGCTGGTGAAACAGTGACCCATTTCTGTTGGGCTTCCTACAGCCTCCTAGTTGCTAGGATTCCTGGAAACAATGTTGGACTAGAAGGACCAACCATAGTCTAATTCAGCAAGACACATCTTGTGTTCTTACACAAGAGTGAATGCTCAAGGTCACTTAACACATTTAGTTACGCCTCAGCTGCTAAGGGATCCTGAAGGCGCACCCTTACTTTGCACATTTAAGACATATCAGTGGACCACAGGGATTCTTAGTAAAAGGAGAAGAGAAAAACAGTGCATACAAGGCTGACATTTGTCCAAGCATAAGACAGCAATTAGCTGAAGATTTCTGATGCTTCGGTTCCCACAGCAGCAGCTCTTAGCTATGAATTGCTCACAGTACTGTAGACTCGGACAAAACGAGACCACAACAAGATTTCAAGGTTGAACATCCAAGGCGTGCATAAATACTGCTCTTGCTACGCTTGTCAACCATTCCTTTTAAAGCAGGAATAGGGAACAGATGTTGCTGAACCACAACTACCATCAACTACCATTGGTCCTGCTGGCTGAGGCTGATGGGAATTGGAGTCCAGGCAGACCTAGAGGGCCACAGGTTTCCCATTCTCTGTTAATCAATTCATTCATTGTTTCAAGGCCAAATGCTATGGGTGGCAAAGAATAGCAGCACCAGTTCTGTTTATACTTAGCCGCTTGTATGTATCCTTCTGGAATAAATCCAGGGAATGGTGACTTCATGTGACGCACAACAGCAACCACATGTGATAAGCAGAAGCTCTGCTACTGGATATGCTCCTTTGCTTAGTCAGAGTTAATAACACAGTGCGATAATACAGTAACACTTTACTTGAGTACAGGACTTTGCTCCTGACATGCGAGCACCTCCAAGCGTGGAAAACTTTCCACAGTGCACCATATGGCTGCAGTTCTTAAACTATTGCAAAAAAAATAAAAATGGTTTTGGTATATAATATCATAGCCTCTTGAGACCTATGTTGGCAGAAGATGGGGCAGATTCCATGTAATGTTTTGGTTAAGTTTGTATCTTTTAAAAGCTTCCTTTTTGGACTATATACACTCAGGGTTCAGGACCCTTCACAAAACTTAAGTTCAAGCATTGGTGGTTGGTGGGGGGTGGATTATTGGGTTGGGTCTAATGCTGTGCAAGCAAAGTCCCCCAATCTTCTGGAACAGATTTTGAGGGTGCACATAGAGGTTGCAGGGGAGAAGAGAGCAAGCAAACATCCACAGCACAAGAAGAACAGTAGTGTTGGCCACAACCGAGTATCACTATGCACCTCTCTAGGACTTTGGCTTATCTGAAATACATTTGTCTCTCACATCTCTCTTTGGATTCACCATCCCAGGCAGGACTAGCAGAGAGGCATTGTGGGTCAAGAGAAATTCTGAATAGCTCATGCTCCAATTGGGTTGCATTTCCTGTGTATTATATTGAACTGTACCATTCTTCTGTTTTTATATAAAAAAAATTAGTTGTCTCAAAGGATGCTTTATAGATTCCCCAATGAGCTGTCAAAGTCATTTTCAGCAGTCTTCTTGGAACAGCTGTTCCCGAAAGCTTGAGAGACCAACAGGAAACTAGCCTAAGGGTCAACAGCATCTTGGGAATTATTCCAAGCCATGGTGCATCCAGACCAGCACTCTTGTCACATTTCATTTGATTTCATTTTACTTTGTGTTCCTTGCTGCCCTGGTTCTGATCTTTCAGCATTTAAAATACTGCTGAATTTGTATGGTAGTGCCTATACACACTCCAGGAAGTTAGATGGGTGGAGTGCCAAAAAGTTTGGGTCCATCACCACTGCTGCCCTGCCAAAGGGGGATAGGCACCTGTTGAGGTCATAATGGTGCTGTTTTCTGAGACTTTGATATCTCTTCCAGGAAAAAAATTAAGAGAAGAACTGAGCAGTCCAACCTCTTCCCCTTCTTCTTGGCTGGGGAGGGGTTGGATTTGGTGGTGTCCCTGTGCCACAGGGGCAGTGAATCCTGTTCTGCTGCCGAAGGTGAAAGGGGAATAATCACGAATGCCTAGAGTTCCCTGTGAAGAGGAATGGATTCTTAAGTGACTCTGGAAACTGTAGCTATGCAAGGGGAATAGGAGTTTCCTAACAACTCTTAGCACCCTTAACCAACTACAGCACCCATAATTCTTTGTGGGAAAGCTATGACTATTTAAAATGGTATCATACCTCTTTAAATATATGGTGTGAATGTGGCCTTAGCATGATAATGAGTTTCCACCTGTGTTCAGGCTCAATTGCTGGCATCCAGCCAATGCATAATCACGTCTTGCTTTTTACTTCCTACCTGTAGGAGAGCTGACCTTAACATTTGCAGGAGAAGGACATAAGATCAGAGACCTTCAAATTACCTCTCTGTATTCCTTGCTGCCTAGACTGCTTGGATAAGGTCAATTGGACAAGAAAGCTGACCCAGAATTTCTCAAAAACAAACAAACCAGCATATACATTTCCAGGCTGACTTGATGCACCCACCTGGGATAGAGACCGTCTTTGAAACACTGGGAAAGGCAAAAGGTAAAGTCCAGCTTATTCCACACCTGTCAAAAAAGACGACGGAGCTGATCTCTAATGTCAGGTAAACTCTTGGACTCTATGACTTACAGCATGTACTCTTAATAGAACTAACATGGATTGCTTGCCTTTTAACATCCTTTAAATAATATTGCACTGGCCAGTACGGTTTCAAAGTGGTAAAAAAATATATAGATTTCTTCCCACCAATTCCAGCTCATTTTTATGGGTGAATTGGAGCAGCAATAAACATTTAGGGGTTCGAGTGGTAATTATCATTGAATGCAAATCGTGTTGTCTGTGTGTGGCATCTGCAAGGTTGCCAACTGACTAAAAGAAATCCAGTCTGGCCAGCTCTTTTGCCTTTAACAGCATTAAAGAAATCAGTAGGAGAAGGTTTTTATGCCATGGAGGTGGGCATTATCACCTGCTGATGTTTTCAGATCGTGCTGCTGTTAAAAATGTTTGCAGCCCTAAACCAGCCTCTCTGCCACACCCCTTTTCATTTGAAAAATATCTGTCTACTCTGTGCGTTTTTAGAGCTTGATTGGGTTTTTTGCAGTCTATTTTAATACCCTCATTGCACCTGTTATGTTTTTATCTCAGCTTAATTTTATTTTTATTGCTGGATTCTCTTGAAGATTTTTTTTAATTGCTTGGGTAACTATCTGGAACTCTCTAGTGAATGCTGTCATCATAGTAGTGTTAGTTGTTCTGGTATAATAGTTGGGAACTGAGTATTGTATTCATCTGTGGTTGTTGGCTTTGATGATTCATGTAACAAATTTAATTGTCTTATTGTGTCTGATGCAAGGCCACTTTGAGTGCAGTAATTTCAGATAACAGGTTAATAATAATAATAATAATAATAATAATAATAATAATAATTTATTTGTACCCTGCCCATCTGGCTGGGTTTCCCCAACCACTCTGAGTGGCTCCCAACAGATTAAGAACAGAATAAAACATCAGACATTAAAAACTTCCCTAAACAGGGCTGCCTTCAGGTGTCTTCTAAAAGTCAGCTAGTTGTTTATTTCCTTGACATCTGATGAGAGGGCGTTCCACAGGGCGGGTGCCACTACCAAAAAGGCCCTCTGCCTGGTTCCCTAACCTCACATCTCGCAGGGAGGGAACCGCCAGAAGGCCCTTGTGGCTGGACCTCAGTGTCCACTCTTGACTTGAGTGGGAGGGGGTGACTGGTGCTAGAATGTGCAATACCTCTTTAAGTAGCAAGCAGCTCTTAAAATATATGAAAGGAGGCACATAAGGTTGGTCCAGACAAGCAATTTTCCTCATATTCATGCAAAGAGAAGGAGCAATTTGCACAGCGTCCCTCACTCTGTAACTTTCTCAGTTTGTTAGACAAAAATATTGTATAATTGACCTAGTTTGAGGGGTCCCATCTTCCTGCTACTTAGTGGTGGAGCCTTGTCCCCCCCCCCCATGAATTTCTTGCATTGTATAGGAGTGCCCATTTCCCCAAACACCTTACTAATTTTGTCTATTATCAGAAGAAGCCACAAATCAGTTCCTACTCTACCACTTCTGACAAGCTCAGCTTTGTTATTATTGTAATGTGTGTGGGTTCATAGGTAGCCTTTCAGATATTTGGGACCTAAGTTGTTTAGGGCTTCAACTCCTAATGTGAGTACCTTGAATTGGGACCAGAAGCAAGCTGGCAACCAGCGCAGTTGCTTTTTAACTGGTTTTATGTACCACTCACACATGGAGGGAGCCAATGATTTCACAATGGTGGGAATACTTATTTTTTATTATTAATTTTTTTATTAAATTTGTATACACCCTTCATCTGAAGATCACAGGGTGGTTCATAACATGAAAATACAAAATGAGAAGGCAAAATACGTAATAAAAACAAGAACAGAAACAAATTTTAAAAACCCATCCCTTCCTCTAGCATACCACACCCATCAACTGCCCCAGAAAAATTGGGACATCCCATTTTTCCCATAACAGCACAGTGACCATTTTGGAAAAGCACTTTTTCCAGGTCCACAATCTCATGCAGGTCACATGACTTGTGCAGGATTTCAAGATGGTGTCCTGGATTTGGGCATCGTCATGTGTAGTTTGGCCTACACCTCTGCCTCAACACAGCGGCATCACAACAGCATCACCTCCCTCCTCTCTCAATTACCTATTTGCATACAAATCCCCTTT
This sequence comes from Podarcis raffonei, assembly GCF_027172205.1. NCBI lineage: Eukaryota > Metazoa > Chordata > Lepidosauria > Squamata > Lacertidae > Podarcis > Podarcis raffonei. Next base: position 72,861,970 of record NC_070607.1, read on the forward strand.
AAAAGAAAAGACACTGGGATTTATTTATTTTACATTGCATATATTAAAATTTTAATGTGCAACCGTGCATTAGCAGTTACACATACCCAATTTAGTGCTTACTAAATGGAAGGGGAAATGCAACAAGCACTGTGTGTATTTTGCACATAACAGAAAACACTTTCTTTTGTGGAAATCTTGAAATTTAGCCGCCTTCCATTATTATTTAGAGGCCCTTCATAATCCGAATAAGCCGTAGCTTACTTAGTTTGTGTGCAAATCTGGCAATGAGAAAATCCCTTTCTGCCCTCTCCCAGTAGTTTCAAGGAGCATGTATTGGATTTATATCCCATGCTGTGCAGAACATGGACACAACTGTGCTGAACAGTGTGGTGGGACTAGAGAGGATGTGAGTGCCGAGTTCTACACCTGGGGCTACAGGAAGCAGTTGTTAATCAGGTTCTGCCACTCACCCCACCCCAGGCCATGACCTTGAGCTGTGCAGAACAACACAGGCTGCAAGTTTCTCTGAGCATGCTGAGGCCCAGGCAGAATTCCAGTGAGGCAAAATGGAAATTAATATTTGCATTGATTTTACTTCATCAAAGCGAATATTCAACATATCTCACACCCTTGTGGCTAAGGAGAAAAGCTTGAAAGAAAAACTTCCAGAGGATAAAACACATCAAAGTGAAGTGAAATAATCCCCTTGTTTATTATTTCATAGAACTGTAGTGTTGGGAAAGCACCTGAGGGTCATCAAGTCCAGTCCCTTGCAATGCAGGAATCTCAACTGGTGGCTTTAGAAAAGCCGCTTTGGGTAGCATGACAGAGAATGGCTTGTAGGTTACTTGAAAGCAGCTAGCAACTTGCTTGTTTTCTTTACTCAACCAGGATGTTCACTCACCTGACAGAAGCTGTGACAGGTTGACAGGTGTGTGCTTATTTCTCTGTTCCTTACTCTTACATTTAATTTACAATTTGGCAATGTTGCCATCTGCACAGATTTAATTCCATTTATTTCCATAATTCAGACAGGAGGGTCCACAGGACTGTGATGTAGGAAAGCATTGAGATGTGGGAGATATTACATGCAAGATTTACACGCAAGTTTAATTCTGTGGTGAGGATAAGTAGTGCTTCTGAACTACTTCAAGTGGCAAAGGAACCTCGACAAGTGGAAGAAGGCATGGCACTGAAATTGTGATAGGAAATATGTCACTGCTGGATTTCTAACTGTATCCCAGTTTGCTCAAGATAAGGCGAATAGTGAGTCAAATGTTGGAGTGTAGATACAGACAGTTCATGATTTTCTGCAGGGGTGTAGAACTGTCTTTAGCCCCACTTTGTGCATTTGCCGCTGTGGTTTAAATTTGAACCATATCTGCAAAGGGACAACTTCAAAGGTGCTCACTGTCAGCTCTGTCAGAAAACCCTGCTCCTCAAAAACCAATCTAGGGCATACGTTAAGCTTCCAATTGTTTCTTTACAGCTGACTGTACCTGCCCCAGATCTCATATTCTATATGTCATCAGGTGTTGAGCAGTGAAATATACTCAGAGTTGCAAAGTGATTTCATGCTCTTTATTCAGCTCATAGTGGTGAGGAGGAATGAATGAAAGTCCCCTCAAAGTATCTGCTTTATATACATTATTTACACAATGGGCTGCACATGATTGGCTAATTCCGGAATTCTACTGTAAGCCAATCAGGTTGTGGATTCACTTCTATCTAGAGCATGATTGGGTGGTTCCTGCCAACCAATCATACTGCTGCATTGTTCTAGGACCAATCAGACTGCTGCATTCTGAATCCTATTGTTCTAGGACCAATCAGACTGCTGCCTTTTGGATCCTATTGTTCTAGGACCAATCAGACTGCTGCAGTTTGGATCCTATTCAACTCAGTACATAGCAAGCAGGTTGGTGTGGTTGCAGAGTTAAGAGTTGGCCGTGATGTGGTCTAGAGGCGGAAGAGGTTGCAGGCTGGTAACAATAGCAAGCTGCAGAGAGGGTCAAAGCACAATGGTTAACTTCTGTTGAATCTAGGGCTGTGGCTATAGGAGAAACGAGACCCTGGGGTTTCAGGCGCTTACCAGTGTGGTGTAGTGATTAAGAGCGGTGGACTCGTAATCTGGTGAACCGGGTTCGCGTCTCCGCTCCTCCACATGCAGCTGCTGGGTGACCTTGGGCTAGTCACACTTCTCTGAAGTCTCTCAGCCCCACTCACCTCACAGAGTGTTTGTTGTGGGGGAGGAAGGCAAAGGAGAATGTTAGCCGCTTTGAAACTCCTTAGGGTAGTGATAAAGCGGGATATCAAATCCAAACTCTTCTTCTTACCTAGGGTCTGTGTTTCCTTTTGGAAATGAGGCACAGAGATATATGATATATAGTTTATTTACACTTATATACAACCTGAGCCTACGATGGAGGTGTTCACAGCAACAACAATCCAAGAAGGTCTTTCTTTTCCCATAGCTGCAGCCATGGATTCAAAACATCAGCCATTGTGCTCTGACCCTTTTTTCAGCTTGCTGCCTTTACCAGAGTGTAACCTTTTCCCTCCAGGTCATATCACAGCGAACTCTAAAACTCTCTTTCCAACTCTGCTTTGTCTTCAACACTACATCTGAGCCAAGGTCTCACCTGCTTGCCATCTGGCTCTCCTAACGGCTCATTACCTTTGTCTTCCTAATGTCCCATCACCAACTGTCTTGGCTTCTATTTTAAATTTTGACTTGATTAAATTCTAACCCCTACTGGACCCAGGAATTTAGGGTGTCTGGCACCCACAAAAACATTACATTGTGTTGCAGTAGATTTTAACTATTAAGTGCTTTGGGAGCCCATGGCTAGGAAAAAAGTGTGATAATTCTAGTACTGGCTTGCCTTGGTCTGCTTGTCTTCTCGTTTTGTATTTTTCTGTTGTGAACCACTCATCTTTGGATGAAGGGTGATATACAAATTTAATAATAATTCCTTCCAATACCTGCTGCTTCCTCCTCCTCCTGACTAATGCAAAGGTACCGTATTTTTTGCTCTATAAGACTCACCTTTTCCCTCCTAAAAAGTAAGGGGAAATGTGTGTGCGTCTTATGGAGCGAATGCAGCCTGCGCAGCTATCCCAGAAGCCAGAACAGCAAGAGGGATTGCTGCTTTCACTGCGCAGTGATCCCTCTTGCTGTTCTGGCTTCTGAGATTTAGAATATTTTTTTTCTTGTTTTCATCCTCCAAAAACTAGGTGCGTCTTGTGGTCTGGTGCGTCTTATAGAGCGAAAAATACGGTAAGTAGTAAGGAAGCAGGCAGAAGGCATTCTCAGTAGTGGCGCCCACCCTGTGGAACGCCCTCCCATCAGATGTCAAGGAAATAAACAACTATCTGACTTTTAGAAGACATCTGAAGGCATCGCTGTTTAGGGAAGTTTTTAATGTTTAATGTTTTATCATGTTTTTATTATTCTGTTGGGAGCCGCCCATAGTGGCTGCGGAAACCCACCCAGATGGGTAGGGTATGTATGTATGTATGTATGTATAAATAAATAAATAAATAAAATTAGGGACCAGGCAGTTCTGACTCACTTAAGCTGCAGGCCTGTGTAGTATTAGTTTATGTGAAGACAAAGTCCAGGGTGAAATTGGGCTACATATGTGCATAGAAGTTATGAAGGTGACCTTGGTGTAAAAAAAAGAAAATAAAATCTGCTGTGAATCCTCTTACTGAAAACTGGGCAACAGCACTAGCAAGATCATTGGTCGTGTGCGTCTAGGTGCCAGTGGGCAACCCCTTAATATTTAAAAATGCCTTTCCAAGAACATGAGCTTTGGACATAATATTTAACTCTGACTTTTAAATATATTAATGCTCGCACTTGCAAGACCCTTTTGCATGTGCTGTAACAGACTAGGCACGGCTCTCCCTCTGGAGTAGCAGTAGAAAATAGCTCAGTGCTTGTCATCTTGAAGTGAAAGTTAGTGCTTCTTGGGTAAGCTGCAGATGAGATCTGTGTTTGAAGTTTACAATCTAGGTTAGATGATGCAGTAAGGCGGATGATAATCGGGCAAGAGAGGGGTGGGTGTTCGGGGAAGCTTGCAGAATGAGACTTTGAGGCTGCCTTTTTCTTGTAAGGTAGGAATTGTATTGCAAACCGATTCTTTTTTCAATTGATTTATTATAAGCTTGGAATCAATGGGCTGCTTTTAAGTGTGGTTTGAGAAAACACTGGCTGTTAAAATGGGATCTGTGTATGTTGATATACAAAAATTAAGCTGTATCTTGATCCTTGGAGGGATTTCTTCCCCTTTTTTCAGTCAATGAAAAGGGCAGCACAATGGCATGGTCGTTTCAACAGCAAAGTGATGCTTACTGGGACCAATGTTTCCAACTTTAGGTATACACTGATAGGATCTGAACTGTAACTGCTTGGGAAATTGCTGTTGGGGTCATCATGTTGGTTAGTAAGGAAATGTCAAGAAGGTGTTTGGCAGCAAAGGAAAGATGCATTCCATGCTAGGGATGAGTAAGGAGGGGAATGAAAATTAAACAGCCAGTATTGTAATGTCTGCAGAAAAATATCTGGTGTGGCTGCATTTGGCTGTAGAATTGAAAAAGACAAACAACATCAAGAGGTGGGAGCACTTTCCATATGATGAAAAGCTAAAATGTTGGGGCACTTTAGCTGACTTACAGGGAGGCTCAGGGATTTGGGGGTAGAAAATTTTCCGCAGACATTCTCCCCAAATGGAATCTACCCCCCCCCCCCGTGTTTATTTTTTCTGCCAATATGATTCTATGAAGTTTGTGTTTCATAATTTTATTAACAATTTTATATTTGTGGGGAGGAAGGGAAAGGAGAATGTTAGCTGCTTTGAGACTCCTTCGGATAGTTATAAAGCGGGATATCAAATCCAAACTCTTCTTCTCTTCTTAGGAACAATGAGCAGATGCCATTTGCAAATGCAATACAGTGGTACCTTGGGTTAAGAACTTAATTCGTTCTGGAGGTCCATTCTTAACCTGAAACTGTTCTTAACCTGAAGCACCACTTTAGCTAATTGGGCCTCCTGCTGCTGCCGGAGCACGATTTCTGTTCTCACCCTGAAGCAAAGTTCTTAACCTGAGGTACTATTTCTGGGTTACCAGAGTCTGTAACCTGAAGCGTCTGTAACCTGAAGCGTCTGTAACCCAAGGTACCACTGTATTAGGCAAGCTTGGCAATTTCAAAGTTGTCAGCTTGGTTTACTGAATGCACGTGAAACGAACCTGCAACATTAGACCACTCAGTAAATTTTCCGGTGGAGATTACTGTAATTTGCATAGGAAGATTTTCAAATTGAAAATGTTTGGGGTACCCCACGTTATCACTAAGGCGGGGCTCTGTGGTTTAGGGTAGAGCACATGTGTTGCTTGCAAATGATCCCAGGTTCCCAGAATCTCCAGGTAGGAGTCTCAAACCATGGTGAGCTTCTACCAGTCAGTGGGGAACAGGGGTGGGGAGATTTGAGCCCAGGGGCTAAATACATCCCTCTAGTGCTCTCTAGCCCTGGAGACTCACCCTTAGCTACTCTTCTTTCTCACTCCTCACTCACTCCCACTCTCCCCAAATCACAGCTCTCACACAGGCCCTGAGCTGCACTCTCCTTGAGTGGTTTTTTCCCTAACTGGAATGTATCCTTGAACTCTGATAATGCCTCCAGCTTGCCTGGATAGAGGATACAGCAAGGTGGTGCACATCTTACAAAATTGCAATAAGCGCAATAAAAACATCAGTAAATATTGGTTGGTGAAAAGAAATTCTCTTTGCAGAGTCCTGTCTGAATGACAGTATTTTTTTGGAGATGTCTAAAACAATGAAAGAATGATTCCTGCCAATCGCTTACTCCCCTGAGGTTCTTTCCGCCAATATTAAGAGTGGGGAACTGCAAGTAGTGCCCCATCAGAGGATCTCAGTGATCAAGATGGAAAAGTATGCATTAATATTAGGGAAAATGTGCTTATTAGGGGAGATTCACAGTAAAAAAAAAAGTTGGCATTCTTGTGATTTTCTTTTAACCGTGGCAAATTTCTGTGGAAATGTACATAACTCAGTTTAAGATTAGAGAAATGAGATGTTGAGAGAAACTGAAATTGACTAATTTGCCTGTCCCTAGGCTGGATCACAGCTACATTGTAGGAGGACAGTTGGTGATGAACGTGAAGTTTATCCAAGTCAGGATGGAATCCTAATAAAGATGGATGTGGACCAGAGCAGTCTGGGAAAGTGAGGATTTAGTGGACTCCATGTGAAATTTTTCACCATAAAGTTGCAGCTGGAGTGAAACTTCAGAGACTGATGCAGCTTTGGGTCAAGCTGTCCTCTTCACCTCCAAAACATCTCATCCTGATTCTCTAAACAATCTCTCTGCACTTGACCCAGCACTTCCTTGCAGAGGAGGAGGCTCATTATTTACAGCACGTACTCAGTGGTAGAGTTAGCCTGGCCTTGAATAAACGAAGATGGATCAGCTGCTTTCTTATGTATGAGCTGTGCTTAAGATTTAGATAGAACTTCAGTTTTGCTGGTAGAAATTCTAGAGTAGATCTGTTGTGGTTGAGGCAATCCCAGGCTCCATGCCCAAAACATGAACTTTTAAGCTGAAAGTGAAAAGCTAAAGTTACGAAAGTAACCGGTCTGATTATGTTCTGTTCCTACTGAAATACTTTCTTGCAAATAACTAGGGATGTATGGATATGTCAGTTTTTCTTTCTCTCAGCTTCTCATTTCCAATCTTAAATTCAGATTTTCACATTTCCATGTCAGTCTGCTTTAAAAAGAAGGGGGAAGGGCTTTTTTGTAAGGAATTTGATAGTGTTGGCAGTTCCCCTAAAAATCTAATGAGGAACTATGCATTTAGGACCTTTTTTGGAGTTAAGTTATATCTTCACCCATAGGAGCCAACTCCTAGGGGCCGAAGTCCCTTTGAGGCCCCCAATAAAATATTTGAGGGGGCCACCACCCCCAAGTTGATGGACATTGCCATTCAAATGGTGTGTTTGCACCACATCTTGTGATTGATTATGCATGGCAGGACTTACCTGCGCCCCTCCCAATATTTAATTCAAGTTGGCATCCCTGTCTTCACTTATGCTCAACCTGTATATATGAATAGAGAACATGAAAACGTTGTGTGCCATTTAAGTTTTCATTGATCAGAGAATTGATGCACACACAATACTAGGTTTTTAAAGGTGTCATATCTCCCTATCTCCATTTGTTGGGAGACATATCTTCAAGTTCTCGCACTTCAAGTTCAAGCTAGTTCTGTCACTGAATATGGTCAATGACAAATGGGACCTCCATGGTTAGCTGCAGTGTACTGATGCTGGGAGCAAATAGAGTGTGATACTATATCATGCCTTGCCTGAGGTTCCAGGGCATGTTACTGGTTATTGCTACAAGCAGAATGCTGGAGTAGAAGAACCCTTTTTTTAATTCTTCAAGCTCATGAGTCAAAGTGCAATGGGTTTCTTTGTGTTTTTCCCATAGCAAAACTGTCTTCTGAATAAGTTTGTTTTCATGCTCCTTTCTCTGGGCATCAGGCCAGCAGTCTTATTTTATTGCTGTCTTTATTATGACAAAATGTGGGCAAAACAAATTCCACAGTAGGTTTCACTAGTTAAATATTCTGATGTGCTGTTTCTCCTTTTATTGGGAGAGACAAAATAGAAGACCAGGCAAATATCACATGGGAGGACTTTATAAAATAAAGAAGGGCAGTAGCGCTCATTCACTCATTTTTCTCAGCAGCTGGAATCCAGAGGCATGCTCCTTTGATCCAGGAAGAAATGACTAGTGGCCAGTAATAGTAGCTTTATTCTCCACGAATTTGTCTAATTCACTTTTAAAGTCATCCAGTTTGGTGACCATTCAGGTTCTTCATTGTCCATTGCATATTTGCACATAGGAGGGGAGGGATTTTTAAAAGCCTGCTTTTATGTTTTTCTCTCTCTCTTCCTCCTTCTGTGACATTGGCCTTGATCCAGCATTGTCAATATAACTGCAGCTATCATGGCAGGGCGGGACGAACTGTGATTGTAGAAGAAAAGGCGAGTTTTCTTAACTAGATGGCTTCCTTTAGGTTATCATGGTGAAGCTTCTTGATTGGACTGGAAGAAACTTCTGGTCCAGTCAATTTCACTCTTAAGGTAAATTTAACTTGCATAGGAATTTTCCTTGCTTCTGTGAATAGGTTGTGTTAATGCACTAAAACGAAACAAGCCAGCCCAGTTCTGTTCATCACTCTTTAATAGACAACCACAACAATTGCAGCAAAATCTATACAAGTCTACTGAATGTCTCACTGACCTGGGCAAATCATTTCAGCATTCTCCTTTGAGAAAGGAGGATAGTGCTTGTGCTGTGATGCGCAATGCATGTTCGTAAAATGCTTGGAAAGCTTTGAATGAGAGGGACTGAGCTTGTGCCAAGTATGATGTATCAAAGGGGCAGCTCCTCTGCCTTGTGATCTGTGTCTCACAGAAAGGCAGGACAATCCCGGGTAGTATCCTTGGAAAGGGAGGCTGTCGTTTACAGGACATCACTCGCTGGTTTCCGAATTTTGCTTCTGCACTCCTGTCCGAATAAGGTTAGAAGCTTCCTTTTGCAGCAACCGAGTCTCTTCCCTAGCTCCAATAAAGTTTGCTTATTTTGTTTTGTGGGTGGATGCATGAGAAGGGCAAGGTCACTTCAGAACAAATGTATCTCTGTGTGTATTTCTTGCGATTGCTGCCAGTGGAACAGTTTGCTAACTTTTTCCTCCTCCCTTTCCTGTAGATCTCATAAAGCACGGGCGAGAGAGGTTAGAACAGACCATCAAGACCTCCAGTTCCAGACTGTGTTCCTAGTGAGTATAAGGCTCTTTCTATTAGGGGGTCACTGTCACTTTAAAGCTGAGCCTGATCATAATCTCCCACAAGCAATAAGCAGTGAATTGAGCTGGCTGGCACGGGGTGTGTTGCAGAGGGAAGCATCTCTTGCACAAACTGGGACTTGTTGCTCAGTATGGCTTTGTTGCTCAACTCTGCTTCGGATGAAGGCTTTTACTCATGCAGATGTAAGTAACGCTGCTAAATGAGATGTTTCAAAATGAGATCCTTTTGAGCAGTGATGTCTATTCACAGCATGCTTTGAAATAAGGGGCTTCTGTGGAACTGTAGGACTTACAAAATAAGGGAAGGGGTTTGGGCTGCCTCGCAATCTCTTGTGGAGAGGGGTGGAGAGTATTAAATGTCAAAAGGTTTTGTCTTGTAACTTTCCTGCTAGGTAGAAGGGGAAGCTTGATGGTCAGGATTTAAGAGCAAGAGTGTTCTTCCTATCAGCATATCAGTAAGGGGGATGAATATTCACGTTGTTTATATTCATGTGCTACAGTTTGTGTCACCTGGTTTTGTTGGCTGATATTCCTTATTTGGGGGCAGGGGGAAGGAATGTACAATATGAATGTCTGTCTCCCACCCACTAATAAGGGGGTCTAATTGCCACTTGGAGGTTGCCTTTGATCAGCAAAATGCTACAGATGGAGAAAGGTTGGACCTTTCCCTTGATTCAATTTTGCCAGCTCCCAGGGGCTGCTTTTAAACTTTGAAAATGACACTGGCATTGTGTGGACTTTGGCCCCTAATTAAGGCACCTAGAATAGGGATATGGCATCAGAAATAGCGCAGCATGCATAAACATTGCATCTACAGTACCAGCCACTGTGTGCTAAAAGCAGGAAAGAGGACATATAACTATTTTGCTGCTGAGGGTTTAGTTTCTTACTGTCTTGCATGGAGACAGGAGAGGGGTTAATTCTGTGTCCATCTGGTATGCGGCTGAGACCCTGCCTGCCTGCGCACTGTCTTGCCAGTCAGATGGGCCGGCTACATCATCTGTATTCAGTAATAATAAAATCTCAGTTATGGGCTTGATAGAATACACACTTAATAAACAGCTCTCTCAGGTGTTATTTTTCCACCTATGGCTGACAACTTATCCCTCTAAGTTAGAATAACATCTGCGACTTGAGGGCTCTCCGTGTCGAGGCAGAGGTTAGAGTTGCCCTGCTCTCCACATCTCCGAAACTGACTGTTGTCTTGTTTTTCACAGTGCTGAAAGGGTTGCCACCTTAATGGACCGTTCCAAAAGCCAAGATGACAGCCAGGTAAGGTCCTGGTACCTTCTTTCTTAAATGTATTTAGATGGGTTCAAATATGAAGGTGGAGAATTTTAAGAAGCTCAGTTCCTTACCCGTCCAAGGGTGTCTGTGGGGAGGGGGACTGGAAAGCCTCATCCATTGCAGTAGGTTTTGCTGGTATGCATTTACTGTACCAGAAAGCTCCACCTTCACTCACACTGTTGCTCAACCCTGGCGGTCTTAGCTAATGTCAGCTCTGTACTTCTGTCATTTTTCAGCCTTCATCACCAACGGACAACATCAACCTTGGACCTTCTGCTAACCCCAAGTGAGTGCGTGCAAAAGTCAACACATTTTGCAAGGTTAAGAAATGCAATGAAACTCTACTTCACTTTCCTTAATTTGCTCTTCTGAGATGTCTGGAGCTCCTGAATACATCTTCTGTTTGCAAAAGCAAAGTGTTGCATTGTAGGCAAGACAGGGTAGTGGTGGGAGTTTTATTGTACCTTGTTGGTGACGTCACAGACACTAGCCAGTATATGGTCAAAATACATGCAACCCCACTCCTACCAGCACTCCAGGTAGCTGTGCCACTGTTAGCTGGGGGGGGGGGCGGATCATGTATTTCCAGCAATGACATATTGCGGTTTGAGAGCTGGGGAAATGCAATGTCACTAAAACAAAAGTGCTTCCTCAAATTAAGACATTTGTATTGTGTGCAACAAATCAATATTGTTCATAAAGGTTGCATAACAGCATCGAATGGGGTATGTTGCTTGTTCTCACTATTCTTGTCACAACCCTTATCTCAGTAGGTGCTTGGGACATACTATATTGCAGTCACACAACAGCAATGGATGTACTAACTGTGAAGGAAAAAAATCTGTGTTTCTGTGAAGAAAATCGAACGCAATTGGTTATTGCAACGACATTCCTGCAACAAAAGCACAGCCTCAAGGGAAACATCCCCACTTATCCCAACAATTGTGTGACCTATTTATCCTCCTAAAAATGCATTTGTCCTCCTGTTGCCCACCCCCACAAGCTGTGTAACCCCAGCACATACATCTCTCAAACAATGAAATATAAAGCCTTAGCATCAAGACAAGCCAATCTTCTTTTACTGGGGAGAGACGAAGAGCTCTAACTACACTCTTGATCAGAGATTGTGGGTCAGCTTTAATACTTTGGGAAACCTGGGTTTGTGAGATCCCCAGTCACTCCTTCATTCTCTGGCTGCGAGTTGTCTCCTACAAAGGTGGGTGGGCATCAAGCTTGAGAACATCTGCTTTGCTTTTCCCCTAGAACCCCAAGATCCACTAGCTGGACCGAAATACAAAACAGTGGCTGAGAGACAAGGAACAGAGATGCATATAGAATTGAGGAAGAGGGCACATCTGGGTGCACTTTAGGCTAGACATTTGTTTGCAGTGCTGAGCTGATGGGCCTTTCACACACATTCTGGGTATCCCCTCCAGCCTCAGATTTCTTTGTTATAGTGGACTAATTTAGGGGAAAGCTCCTATTGTTAAAAGAATTGGGAATCCAAAATCTTTGGTGATCTACTATGGATCACCCAGAGATCTATATTCTGCCCATCCCTGGTGTTGTTTTGGATTTGTTTGGAAGGAAGAGCCAGATAGAAATGTTGTTGTTGATACAGTGCTAGGAGCTCTGAAACAGATTTGTGTGGAGGAGGACAGCTTTGGAATCCATGCTACGATCCCTCATGCTCATCTACTCCTAATAATTAGCATTTCCAACAGGGGTGGGCTAGCTGCAGCCCTTCAGCTGTTGTTTAGCTCCCAGCTCCCACCAGCTGCCAGCCAGCCTGACAAATTTTCAGGGATGATGGGAGTTGGAGCCCATCCACATCTGGAGGGTCACAGATTCCTCAGCCCTGGTACTCAAGTTTGGAAGCAAAGAGGGCTTTTACAGATAATCCCTGATACAATAACCATTAACCCAAATGTCCTTTCTATCACTTCCTTGTGAGAGATTATTTTACTGTGTTTGTATCTGAACCTTTTGCTCCTATTTTCTGCTTGGTTTTCCAAAATATGTACCTTAAGCTACAACAACGCACTAGTTGAATGCTTAGCCAAGCAATCACCCAAGAGAACAGCAGGTTATCTGGTTATGAAGAGTTGAATGTCTGTAAGAATGGTAGTGGTAGTCAGCTGATGTTTACTCAGAATAGACCTATTTAAATTAATGAACATGACTAAATTGGGTCCATTAATCTCCACTTTGAATAAACCTTAGCTGACTACCATCCCGTGTCTTTATCTGCCAGGACAGAATGATGGAATTGAGGAAAGAATAAAATACAGCAGTGTGTCCTTCCGATGTTCTTCATTGGTTGTGGTGCGGAGAATCTAGCTGACTGAAGAAAAGAGCTTTGTGTGTTTTACTCTGTTTCCTTTTTCTAACAGTGCCAAGCCAACAGATTTTGACTTCCTAAAGATAATTGGCAAAGGTAGCTTTGGAAAAGTAAGTGGCCTAGTTTGGAAGAATTTTATTTATTTACTTTTATTACTGTGTCAATGACACTTGGCAACCACCATCCCATTTCTTTTCCCACTTTGCTTTCATACGCATGGCTTCTGGTCCTTTTGAAATGGTGCCCTAAATTTTAGCATTTGTACCAACAATGTGATTTTTCCCCTCCCCATGTGTTATGGCTGTTCCTGCTCTTTAGTCTGCTGCTCCCTTTTGCCATCTTAAAGTAAGGAGCTAGAATGCAATCTGGAGAACGGATCCTTCAAGGGACTCAGGGTGCCGAACCTAGTCCCCGCCTTTATCTTCTCAACCATCCTGTTAAGTGACCATCATGGCTTAGCAGGCATATGAACTGGAACTCCCTAATTCTTAGCCTGACATGCTCACTCACGGCATCTCAGTGATACCTTTAAAGGGTCCATTTTAATAATGAAAGTCGTATTAAGAAGTTTCAATGCCATTCTCTTTTCAATTTTACTTTTGTGCCTAAGGTAGGGAGCAGTTACTGTGTGCAATGGATTAATTAGTGATAAGCTGCTGCTGCTCTTGATTATTGGGAATCCAAAATATGTTCAGTTATGCATCGATTCACCCCAACACCAACATCAAATTGTTCCTAGGAATGGGGTCTGCTGATTGGCACAATGGAGGAAGCAAATTCTCCCTGCCCTGTACATTGTGCAGCTGCCAACTTGGCATGCCACTGTAATGTGAACATAAAACACTGACCAATTAGTTAAGGACATGAAAGCTGGACACTTCTTTTACCCCCTCGGTTTTTCAATCCCGCTTCAGGTCCTTTTGGCGAAACGCAAATCTGACGGGAGGTTCTATGCTGTGAAAGTTCTGCAGAAGAAATCTATTCTCAAGAAAAAAGAGGTATCATTTCAAAGGAATCTACTTGCACTTTCAACAAATGAGTTTTATTACTCTCTCCCCAGGCTCTGTATAACGTGCCCCTCTCTCTCTGTGTGCGTGAAAGATTCTATCTGTGTCTATATCTGCAGGAGCACAACTCTTAATAGCTCTTCAGGTGAATAATTTCTGGGCTTCGAAAGCTATTTTATACTTGCCATCTCCCTGGAGTCAGCTACATTAGTAAAAAAAAAAGTGTTTAAAATGCATTATAACGCTGTGACACTAGATGGCGCTGTGGAGTTCTGTCTTTCAGCAACGTTATTTCCCATTATGAGGTTTACAACGCGTTTTCCTGAAACTTTTTTTGCTTGTGTCTAGATCCAGCCTCTGTCCTAACCAAAAAACATGGTCTGCCATTGGTGAACTGCATCACATTGGTCTGAGGGCCAAACTGCACACAACGCTAAATGTGTCCCTTGTAGATGAATGAATTGTTCTTCTTTCTTTCTTTTAATCTATAAATTGCACTTGTGAGGGTCTCAGGGATGGAAAAAGAATCCATTTCAAATGGGTTTGTACACATAATTTGGCAGTCACAACCTGACTGTGCTTCATTGAGCTTCTGCTTATGTCTGAGCACCCATGCATTTATTTTTCTTTTTAAAGCCTGACTAATTATATGCAAAATTATACATACATTATGCTTGTAATATGCATGAGAGTCAGCCCTTGTAGAATAATAAGCATTTTCATACAGTTGTATGCATTGTTGTATGTATGTATTATAATGCAAATAATATACGAGAATATTTTGCATTTTTGTTGGAGCTAGCAAAACAACCCCCTCTCTTCTTGTTGAGATCAAAGAGTAAGGTAGGAATTAGAAAAATAAAATCGGTGTATAGAAGCTGAACATCAAGGTTTTCAGAAAATCCCATCCATGGCTCCAATTAGGACCCCAGCTCTCGCTCGAGGGGAGGGAGAGGGTGTAACCATTTTGTCCCATGCCAGAGATCCATTTAAAATTCCTCCTTCCCTTGAAGTTGCTGTAGCCTTTGCTAAAGACATTTATGTATATGTGTGTGACTGTAGTGAATTTAATTTTCAAACGAAACAAAACTTGATCTGTGAACTTAGCCCGCCCTCTCTCTCTCTCTCTCTCTCTCTCTCTCTCTCGGTTCTTCATAGCAAAATCACATAATGGCAGAACGCAATGTGCTCCTGAAGAATGTGAAACATCCTTTCCTTGTGGGGCTCCACTATTCCTTCCAGACCAAAGAGAAACTATACTTTGTACTGGACTATGTAAATGGAGGAGAGGTGAGTGAGTGTCAGTTTTTTGCATCACACAGAGCATTGGGTTCTGTCAGTGCTATCATTCTGGGCTTTACCTTCAACGTGAATAGGTGCAATATTAAAAGTCTTCCATATGATTCAGCATATGTTCAGTTCTAGTTATCATATTTAATACACCCCTGTGGTCTTCAACTTTTTCAAACTTAGGACTAATTATTTATTCATTCATTTAGACCATTTGTACACCACTCCTCAGCAAAAAAAAAAAAATCTTCCAAAGCATCTTACAAACAATTAAAACAAGGCAGTCCCTGCCGGCAGGCTTACAATCTTAACAAAACATGACAGACAAGGGAAAAGGGACAGTGAGGGATGTTAGAGAATTCCAACGAAAATGGAAACAGGTGAAGAAATTGCTTGTGGTCACTTATTCATCCCGTATCAGGAATGGAAATTGGTCTACTGAATGTGATCGATATTTATTGTTGTTCTTGCAAATGATACATCACTGATTGCATTCTCTCTCCCCCCCCCCATTTGCACTGAAATGAATGGTGTAGAACAACATAATGACAACATAATGTATGTAATTAATTACATAATTTATATAAGCTACGTAATTTCCCCAGCCCAGTCCATCCAGATGTCTTGTACCGCATCTCTGATGGGAAGAGTTGTGGTTCAAAACATCTGGAGGGCACCAGGTTGCTGTGTTCCTGAAATAGCCAAGGAGTGTGGAATAATGAAGCTGTTTTCTGAGAAAAGTGTGTCAAATCCAGATGACCCTGTTATAAGCAACCTGTTCAGTCTCTTGACTCAGGCATAGAAGTACTTACGGAATAAGTTTTCCCCGGCCTCAAATTCTCCCATCTTGGTTCATAGCTCTTCTTCCATTTGCAAAGAGAACGTTGCTTCTGTGAACCTCGAGCCCGATTCTATGCAGCTGAAATGGCCAGTGCGGTGGGCTACCTCCATTCACTGAACATCATCTACCGGTACAGTTTTTTTGCAATAACAGCAGGTAGCTTTAGTAAGATATATTAAGATGTTTCATAGGAAGCAATTTCAATAATGATGCTGCTGCTGCTGTGATACATTAAGGTTGGAGTGTTTTTTTTCCAGAATAGTGTTGCCTTTAAAGAAGATAAATTTTTAACTCTTCTTTTTTTTAAAAAAGAATAGTTTGGAATGTCAACCTCCCCACCCCCCCACCTCGGCCACTAAAGAGTTGATGAACTAGATTAGTAGCGGTCAAGAGGCAATCCTCCATATCACTAACCATTCCCTGTTTGTCCTAGTGTGTTTCTTTCCCACCCCAGAGCCACTTAACAGGGGGGTGGGAAACCTATACCCCTCCTGTTGTTGGACTACAGCTCCCATTATTCCTGGCCACTGGCCATGTTGGCATGGGCTGATGGGAGCTGGAGTCTTACACAGCAGTGCAATATTCCATCACTTTTTTTATCGGCCCCTTCAAGGTTAGAAGAGTAGCAGGATGTCTGCACTAAAAAGTGTGGCATAATGACCAAACATTGTGCCAATGAACAGATGATCTAGAAACGCTAGAAAATAAAGCAAGTGTATAAGAGAACCGATTTCATTGGGTTGTGAAAGGTAGCTCTGGAGACTTTTTGGAATTTGCAAGGTGTAATTCTTTTAACAGATACATCTAAGCACTTGAAGCTGGTTAGGAGGATTCCCTGAAATCCCACCAGATTTTAATCACCATATTCCCACCTCCCTTATTCTCTTTCCTCCTTTCTTTAGGGACTTGAAACCTGAAAATATTCTCTTGGATTGTCAGGTATGTATTTACGGATCCTTGCAAATCACTGTGTGATCTACTTCAGTTGTTATTTGTTGATAGGAAAAGTTTTGTAATTAAACTGGGACAACCAAGTCAAATAGGAACGCAAAAGTAGCAAAAGATGGAATACAACTTCCTAAGGAGCTCAATATTTCTCCTTTTTCTTTTAGGGCCATGTTGTACTGACTGATTTTGGACTTTGCAAAGAAGGAATGGAGCCAGAGGAAACAACATCTACTTTCTGCGGCACCCCAGAGGTATCATTATGAAAATAAGTCTATGTGTTTCAATAGGTGATTTTGTATCTGCTTTGACTTTTCCAAGGAACTGAGCACCGCCACTGAAAATGGACTGTGCCAGCTGGGTAGGCTTTTTAGTCCTGTAGGCTTACGTGGAGTAGTCCCTACTGATGTTGTTGTACCATGGCACACATTGCCATTCTCTATATCTGGGATCGTGAAACTAGCGGTCATGGGCATTGTGGTACTATCAGACACCCCTTGGTGCCTGCCAAAGCCCTCTGCCCCTCTCAAGTTGTGATTTATTTATTTTTAATTCAGGTTAGGTGTTCGTTCTTTTTTTCTTTTTTTAGAATAAGTGACAGTAGGATTGATGGAAAATGAAATGCAAGTAACAGCCAGATACCCATGCTCTTATGGGACCCACATGGAGATGCATTGCCTGTTTTCTGCTTGCCCATTTGTTTTGCCTGATTTTTTTGTGGGGGGTGTTGCAGGATGTTTTGACTGCTTTGGTTTTTTGGGGGTTGGCTATTTGTTGGAAGGTGCTTTTTGTTTTGTTGCTGCCTGGTTGTTTTTTTTAAATCTGTGTTTGTTTTGGAGTGTGGGTGGATGTTTTGCTTATTGTTTGCCCTTTTTCCATATGTGAAATGGGTATTCTGTGGTGCCCATGACACTTACTTACATTTCTGAATGTGCTACCTGGCCCCCAAAAGTTGGGAACATCTGCTCTAAATCTAAAACAAACAACAGTCAAAATACTGAATCTGAAGCTGCAAATTGATCCCCTTCTCTTCTCTGCCAGTTGTGTGAACTCTGTAGGGACAGTGGACCTCATGAGCTGAAGTAACTTATAATTCTTTTAGGAGGAGCTGAAAATGTCAAAACTATGAATTTAGGCCTGAATTGGAGGTGTGAGGCTATGCTCCTATTCAAAACATGCTGAGTAATCTGGTAACAAGCCACGGTAAAAACAAAAAACGGTTGTTAAACTTAACTTGAAACTGGATGGGTTGAATTTCTCCTATCCTTTTTCCTCCCCACCCCGTACTCCAGTGAGAATTTAGAAGCATTATACTTTATGACAGGAGTACGGAACTTGTGGCCCTACAAATGTTGTTGGACTCCCATCAACCCCAGCCAGCATGGCCAATGGACAGGGATGGTGGGAGTCGTATGTTTTCATACGACAACACAGGGCAACAGTCTGTCACATAAATAAGCTTGAATCCTCCAGATGTTGCTGGACTACCAATCAAGGATACCTATGTGATGCTGTGGTCTAAAGCACTGAGCCTCTTGGGCTTGCTGATCGGAAGGTCGGCGGTTCAAATCCCTGTGATGGGGTGAGCTCCCGTTGCTCTGTCCCAGCTCCTGCCAACCTAGCAGTTTGAAAGCACATCAGTGCAAGTTGATAAATAGGTACCGCTGTGGCGGGAAGGTAAATGGCATTTCTGTGTGCTCTGGCTTCTGTCACGGTGTTCCATTGCTCCAGAAGCAGTTTAGTCCTACTGGCCACATGACCCGGAAAGCTGTCTGTGGATAAACACCGGCTCCCTTGGCCTGAAAGCGAGATGAGCGCCGCAACCCCATAGTCACCTTTGACTCAGCTTAACCATCCAGGGGTCCTCTACCTTTTTCACCTTACCTATGTGGCTTCTGGAAAGTTACAGGGACACTTTGTGGTGGTGTGCTCTGTTTTTAAATATTCTTGTCCTTTCACAGTATTTGGCTCCAGAAGTGCTGAAGAAACAGCCCTATGACAGAACTGTAGACTGGTGGTGCCTTGGAGCTGTTCTCTACGAAATGTTGTTTGGTTTGGTGAGCTTTCAAAAACTGACGTTGCTTTTGCAGGCAACAGTTCAAGTGCTGAAAGTGGTTTGAAAGAGAATCCTAAGCTGTGGGCAAGCTGATTTAGACCACAGGCAACAGTGGGACAAACGGTTTTTACAGGTGTTTGGAGTAATAGAAAAAGCTGCCATCCTGTTTAACCAGATGCAAAAAGCAGAGGCATTTATACCCATTTACAATGATCCCTCATTCAAGCCACTTTCAGCTCTCTGGAAAGAAGTCCCACCCCACCCCAGCCTCTTTAATAATGCTATAATCCAGAAGCATTCAATGAAGCTGAATGTTGGGGAGACACAGGAAGCACAGAAACAACAAAGTTTGAAAATGGAATTTGCTACCACAAGGTGTGGCGATGGTCACCAACTTGGACAGCTTGAAAAGGGACTTAGACAAATTCACAGGCGATAAGGCTTCTGATGGCTACTGGTTATGGTGGCTACATTGCCTCCAGTATCAGATGCAATATGTTGTTTTTTGGTCATGTCCGACTCTTCATGACCCCATAGGTGCAATATGCCTGCCTCTAAATACTATTTGCTGTGAATCACACGTGAGAGAGGGCTATTGCAATCATGTCATCCTTGCAAGCTTCCCTTAGGCACTTGTGGGAACAGAACACTGGACTTTGATCCAGCAGAAGTTTGCCATATGCTAACTCACACTAGTCTTACACTATTGACATGAGCCTGGCTCCTCCTTACTCCTCTGTGCCAGTGGAATTAGCTTAGTACAAGCATAGCCCAGGCATAGCTGTGTTCTGGATACAAAAGTTGACCGTTCAGCAGCTGCTGACACTGCCCTGTATCTGACTGTTGATTTGTGTTTGTAGCAATCTGTTGCAAACAGTGTCACAAATTGGTGCACCATATATGAACCGTAAGTATCTGATTCCCAGCTGTGTTGGCTACCTTTTGCTTGAGTGTAGGTTAGACTGAGGTTGCGTTAATAAAACAGGGCAAGCTGTGGACTGCATGCTTAGTCATTGCTAAGCAACTGATGATTTATCTGAAACATTCCACAGTAGTATATGAAACAAAAATTTAAGAAGCACTATCCCCTCCGTTTCTTAGCTCTCCTGTTGAACTGTAGAAAAAAACAACTAGCATGAATTTGATGTCTCTGCAATATTGCAATGCATGCTTATGCAACTTGACTTTTCTCCTTCTCCTTCTCCCCTCCCACTTCTCTCCTATCAGCCTCCGTTTTACAGCCGGGATGTGTCTCAGATGTATGATAATATTCTGCACAAGCCACTTCAGATTCAAGGAACCAAGACCATAGCAGCTTGTGATATCCTGCAGGGACTTCTCCATAAAGATCAGAAGAAGAGGCTGGGAGCCAAGACAGACTTTGTACGTTTAGAGCGCTAGTCACCATTACTCATTCCTTGCTTTCACTAAGAATTTCATCCTTCCCCGAGAGAGCAATATTTCAACACCTGTTGAAACACCTGCAGCCTCCCATTTTCTGTGTCAGTTATTGGCTGACCTGCGCTGTCCCCTGTCATCTTTGCTGCTCTCTTGTCAGGTTGTCTCCACCTCCTTCACTTTTGTCCTTCTGCCTTGCATTGATTGCAAAACCCCTAAGATGTGACCATGTCATTTCTACATTTTAGGGGACTAGAGACTCTGCTGCTGCTGTGTAATCAATGTTTCATATTAGCAGCTAGCAGTGGGTGAATCTGTCAGTCTTGGTTTCTCTCAGTTTCTCATTTTCCATCATTAAGTTCAGTCTTTCACATCAGTTTACATTTTTAAAAAAAAGCCATCATGAAAATTAATTGGCATTTTAGCATGAATTTCTCCTAACACATTTTTATGGAATTTCTCCTAATATTTTTGCAAACTAAAATGCATTTTGTATCTTGCTTTCCTTAATATAAGCATTTTTATGGACGCTTTGCCCTAGTATATGCATATTTTGCACACATTCTTTGGCTGGAGAACTGCACTGCAAAATTTGTAGAAGTGCGAATTCTTTGGGTGCATTGGAAAGGGTGAATGAAATAGGTTCACCTTTGAATGTAAACTGAAATGAAATTCTTTTCCCATTCCTGTTAGCAGCAGTGATAATAACTCCAAGGGTTCCTCCAGACTGGTATTTTTTAAAAATGTGGATGTATTCTGCAACATGCCATGGGCACAATAACGGTATATTAGTGGTGGATTTATACAGACTCGTTCACATATCATTCTGCTATATTAGTTGATTTGCAGGGTTCCGCCAATGCTACCCTATTATTGCTATCTGGAAGGGCACTATTGTACGTTGGTGCAGCAAAAGTGGGACCAAAAACATGGGGACATTTTATACCACAGCAGGTATTTGAGATATGCACTGATTGAAAATGAAGCAATGAGTGATATTCAACTAAGTTTTACTTACAGCAGACCCACTGAAATGAGTGAACATGGCTAAGTTATGCCCGTTAATTTCAATGGGTCTACTCTGAGTAAAAACTTAGCTGAATACCCCCCAGTATGTACACACCAAAGCTTTTGAAAGCAGGACCACGTATAACTGCCCTGATACCATCATGAGCACAAATCATCATGAATGCACCATAAAAAGGATGTCTGGGGAAACCCAAGGACGAGTAGAAGCAGTATGGGGATAAGATCAGAACAGGCAACACATTCAGTACAGAGGGCTTTACACATTCAGTACAGAGGCTTTCAGTACAGTATTTAATTAGCTGCTAGTGATCGCTTTCATTGCATACTATGATACTTGAAAATATGTCGACATTTTCGTATGCATTTCTTGGCATAGTTGCTTTGCCCACCATGCAGCATGATTTTGTACGTTGGTGCTGCTGCTTTCTCTTAATTAATGTACTGTTTTTGGAAATTATATGCATGCAAATGCATATTGCTGACTGTGTTTACAGAAAGCTGTGTTCACCCGCGCTCTGCAGGAGGGAAGTGCTTAAGAGATCTCAGATGAGCTGAGAGATGGCCATGGTGGTGCTGTTTATTTGAGGTGGGGGGGGGATGCATGGAAATTTAAACGTACAGGTTTTTGTGAGTGAATGTGCCCAACATTTAAGTTCTAAGAATTTATGGCTTACTCTGGAGTGACATCCATTTTCTTCACAGCTTGAGATAAAGAACCATGTGTTCTTCAGTCCAATAAACTGGGACGACTTGTACAGTAAGAGGATCACACCTCCATTTGACCCTAAAGTGGTAAGTGGAAAGTTTTCTATTTCTTAACGATGAATAGAGACTGGGCATTATTTATTTTGAACTGTTTTATCCCGCTTTTCAGGAGAAAATGCTTCTAGAGCAGCTTACAGATAGCAAGGGGTAAGACAGTCCCTGCCATCAAGCCTGCAGTCTAAAAAGACACAAGGGGGAAATGGATGGGGTAGCAAGGTAGCAAGTTCAGGCACTGCTTCTTATTGTAATAACCAGCTGGAATGGAACAATTTGGATAGGATGAGCCAAGAGTTGCTAGTATTTTCAGTGGAGCCAATGGAGAGCCCTTGTAGTCCCATATTCCCCTTTCCTAGAGCCTAATGGAATTCCGCAGCTGGGGAAGGATCCTGATGGAATGTTAAGAAATGCTTAAAGAGATCACCTGCTCCCTCTTCTTTTAGGATTTCTGGGGCAAGATCATACAATCCAAGTCAAGGTAACTTGTGGTCCTTCAGATGTTGCTGGACTCTAAATCCCACCATCTTTGTCCATTGGCCATGCTCATTGGAGCCAGGGGGAGCCGGCATGCAACAACATCTGGAATGCCACAGGTTCCTCATGCCTGATATAACTGGTCAGGGAGCTTCCTGACTTCATAGGACTGTAGAGTTGGAGGGGATTCTGATGGTCATCTAGTACAACCACTTGTGATTCAGGAATCAGAGCTAAGCTTGCAATATGCTGGCCAAGTCCAAGCATCATAGCCATGTGTTGGTCATTGGGGTTGCATAATATCATTTGCCTCTCAACCAGGGTTGGAAATGGTATCCAGTTCTGGTTTAGAAGAGCCATAGTTTGCTCAGGCTTGACATAACATTACATAACAATTGCCCTCGTGTCCTGTCTGTGGGCTTTCAGCAGGTATCTGGTTGGCCAAAGTGGAAAATACAATGCTGGACTTGACAGGCCTTTGGTCTGATCCAGCAGGGATCTTCCTATGTTACCATCTCCTCTGTCATTGGTAATAATAAAAACAGTATTAGTATTGCTGTCATAAGCTGAGGCTTGCAGAATAGAGAAAAAATAACTTGCTGTTCCTTTTCAAGGCTGGTCCTGCTGATCTACGGCATTTTGACCCAGAATTTACTCAGGAAGCAGTCTCCAGCTCCATCATCCGTACCCCCGACTTTGCTACCAGTAGTTGCAGTGCAACAGATGCTTTTTTGGGATTTTCTTATGCACCAAATGATGAAGACTAAAGCAACCTATGTCAACAAGGCTTGAGAAACCCAGTTTTTGCTCTCCATTTAAACAGAGAGGAAGCCACTACCCTCTGACTAATCTTCTAACTGGAACAGAACCAAGCTTTCCTTCCATGACATATAAGACCTCATAATGTGAATGCTCCTCTAAAGGAGGAAATGTTGATTATTCTAGCTAGAATTGTTTTATTTGTACAAACTTGAACACATTTAATGATACAATCTCGTGCCAAAATTGATGTCCTCTACGAGAATGCAGGCTAACCTCTGTTTGAATTGCCACCCAAGGTATTCTGGATAACCAGCTGTTCTGGGCTCAGTGGGTTTATAGTAGGTACACTACCTGTTCAGATATTTTGTCACCTTAGTTTGTGGTTCACCTCGATTGGGTCCATGTTCTGGCTACATACTCTTAGGGAGTAGCCAATGTAGTTCATATGTTGTTGGACTACAGTTCCCATTAACTCCAAGCTGTGGACATGCGAGCAGGGGATGATGGGAGTTGTAGTCCAACAACATTGGCTGCTACAGGGGATTCTTAGAAAAGACCTTTGGAACTATCCAGAGAATCCAGGAATCCCCTCCCCAATTCCTTGTAGCTGGTCCTTTTACAGCTTTTGCACAGAACTGTGTATTTCCAAATTGATTGCCTCTGGGGCTTTCTTTCTTTCTTTTTTCCTTTCAGTATTATGAACCACAGGTGATGCCACCTACAATTTGCATGCATGTTTCTTTTCACAGCTGAAAGCATTGCTCTCCAGCTAAATGGCACTGATGGGAGCAACTCTATCGCACCACACCTGTGCTAGATATAGTGATTTGTGATTTTAACTTGGAAATGTTGATAGCACACTGCTTACATTTTTAGTAATTGTATTTATTTCCCCCTATTTTATCTGGAAGGTGTGTAGTGATAAGCATCTGGTCATAACTACCTCTTTACTGCATAGATAGAGAACAGCCAATGGATTTTCTTTTTACAAAGATAAAGTAAGGAAAAATATAGGTCTGTTTTTCTTAAAAGACCTGCCTATTAAGAACTCCTGAGCAGAGATTAATTGTACCAATGTGTGATCTTTTATTTACAAAACTGAGAGCTGGTGCAACTATAGCTGCCACAGGGAGTAGTGTCATGACCCCCAGTTTATACAAAATTGTTACCTGTCCCAGGATGTTTCTATGGAAACCTTTAATCATTGATGTCTTAGTCAAAATCATTTAGAATTATATATTCTTGTTATGCTGGTAAGGGATCTTCCTACAAAACATGGATATAAAGGTATTGGATTAAGTAACAAAGCAGGCTGATTCTGGAAATAAATTTCCCCTGCTACCAGCTAAAGGTAAAACACATCCACCCTGATGAATTATGAAGGTGGGATGTGTTGAGGTGACTAGAATGGGCTGCCAGTATACATATAAGCACAAGTGTGAATGTCATTGCCAACCTGAAATAATGCAGAATGATAATTTTTATTTTGCTATTTAAAACAGCACAAGGATCAAGGTGCAAACTTGGGGTGTGGAGGATTCAACTGTGATAATATATACTACAGAAATAACTGCCAGTTTTGGTGCCTTTGTACCTCTTAAACATCTGCCTTTAAAAACAAAACACTATGTCCATGTTTAGCTTGAAAAGCATCCACCATCTCTGTGCATTTTAATTTTTAGACACTATGGATGTTTAGATATGTGTTAAGAAATGTGTCTAGTGTCCAAGCTTGCTGTGGAATTTTCTTTTTGCTTGCTTGCTTGCGTTTGTTGTCAAGGCTATGGTGGGGGGAAATATAATAGTGCTTGCATGACTGCTCCTCTTTGAGTGTTGTGGATATGCTGATATAACTCCATAATCATGTTGAAAGATCTCTTCCTAACCCCAGTTTTTATTTTGTTGCGTATTTAAGAGTTTAATAAATAAAATAATATATTTTAAAGCAAACTGTTGCATGACTGATAAAAAACACAGTGGGGTTTTTTATGGTAATGTTTAGGTGGCTGTGTAAAAAGTAACCATATTTTTCTGTCCTTTTTAACATCTGTCCAAGATCTTAAGTACTAAATGCAAACCAGACAGTAAAGGGAACAACAAGGTTCCTTAATACTCACCATTTAACTGTGTACACATCAGCCTAGCTAAGTTACCTTTCCCTACACTGGAATTTCAACCCCCGCTCACAGACTTAATGAATATTTCTGGGAGTCTCAGCAAAGCACTTAATAAACTTTTTTGGTATTCTACAAACTGAAGCACATTGCTTGTTTTTAGTAAGCATAGTCTTGCCTTACTAATGTGACGTATCTGCTTTTTCTTTAACAGCTGCAAAATAATATTTGCCTCATTGTACGGAAGCAAACATCGCTTCCCTTTCACTCTTAATGCTACCTGATGAAACCCTTAGGAGCACACATCTGATAAACTGACCAATAAATAAATAAATATACAAGCAGGGAAGCAGATACTAGTGATAATTGTTATGTACTGAAGTTCTCACCCTGGGCCAGCAGGGGGATACTGTAGATAGTTTTCACTCAGGTCCACGTCAGTTATTTTAGGCGGGAAACCCTGGGTTGTTGTTGCTACAATGTTGACAGCTGGCTGCCTATAAAAGCAGGCCGGCTGAGCTGTTTGGTGTGCAGTTTCTGTTCCAGCTTACAAAATAAAGAGCTGCTTTGGAGAAATCGCTGTGTTGTCTGCCATGTCTACCCACTATTTAACACTAATCATTTTCACAGGTTAGTTGACCAGCGAAATGCAACTAAAGGTATCCTCATAAAGGATATTCTGGAGTTCAAAAAGTTTCAAAAAAGGGCAACCAAAATTATCAAGGGGGTGGAAGAACTCCCCCATAAGGAAAGTTTGCAGACTTTTTAGTTTAGAGAAAAAATGAAGAGGTGACATGATAGAAATTTATGCATGGCATGGAGAATGTGGATACAGAAAGGTTTTTCTTCCTCTTTCATAATATTGTGTATTGAATTTGAAATGTATATTGTGTATTGAAATTGAATGTCGGGAGATTCAGGATAGCTGAAAGAAAATACTCAATGTAGTGCATAGTTAAACTATGGAGCTATGATGGCTTTCATATACAATTAGACCGCCATGAATCTGTCTAGCAATGCCTACTAGCGGTGGCGGAGGCAGTATGCTTCTGAACACCATTTAATGGAAATCACAGCTTTCCCACAAGCACCTGGATATTGGGCTACATGGGCCACAGGCCTGACCCAATACTAGGCTCTTCTTATTTTCTTATCCTCACCTGAAGACACACAAGGTAGTCTTGACACATGGGTTGGGATTCAGTTCCCTAGCCTGCATGCTTTGCAATACAGTGGTACTTCGGGTTACAGACGCTTCAGGTTACAGACTCCGCTAACCCAGATATAGTACCTCGGGTTAAGAACTTTGCTTCAGGATGAGAACAGAAATCGAGGGAGACTCCTTTTTATTTATTTGTGGCTTATGTATTTATTGCTTGCCTGTAAACATTAAACATAAACGGGTACAAGTTGCCAAGAGAGCTTACGCGACCGCACAAGGAACAGTGACAAAATGACCAACAGAATAATACAGTACATGTGAGGAACGCGCTGCTACTCAGCACGAAAGTGGGGAGGGGGGAGAATGAGATTGCTGGGATTTAGGTCTAACCCTTCAAGTCACACTACACCACATCCAGTGCCCTCTGCTGTTTCCATAACTCTTCCAAAGCAAACAACAACAACAACACACGTTGCCAAGAGAGATTTCCCCTGCTCCTGCCGCTGCCTACGTTGGCAGACTCCCCTCCACTATTGAGAATGGAAGATTCCAGCGCTGAATGAGCCTTTCCCTGTAGCTCAAGGAGACTCTAGGCGGGCCTGTGTCGTCATCACGACGGACGCAACGAGGCTTTCCCTTCCTCTCCCCCGCCTCCTGCTTTTGCCAGCGAAGCCGCTTTGGGCGCCTGCGCAGACGGAAAGGGCTCGCGTTGCTAAGGAGGAAGAAGGCCCTTAGTTACCGCGCGTTGCTGCTGCTCCGCGGTTGGAGGGGACGGGGAAAGGATGGTGGCGACCCCGCAGGTAAGTCAACTTTTGTGGTGGCGTTGGAGAGGTGTTTCCCCCTCCCTCGGGACCATTTATGGAGGCGGAGGGTTACTTTGTAGGCTCGACCCTGGCTCCCCTCACCTTGGGACCTTGTAGAAGCCCGAGCTGGTAAATTTTAGTTGCCTCCCGCCTTTCCGTAGCCAGAAAAACCATGCTGAAAGGCGGCTTACAAACGGGGGACGGGGCGGGAATTGCATAATTACAAACATAGCAAAAGCAGGCAGCAGCAATAAATAAAACACATCCAAAAGCATGCAACCATATTGGAAAACTCCCACATAAATCATAATAAGACCCAAAACAAATGTACAAAAAAAATTCAATAGCAGCAACAAAAGCCCCCTCAAACAAACATTACTCCAGTCCAAGAGTCCTATGGAATTTGATTTTTTTAAAAATAGGATACATGGAAACCACTATCAAATCACAGATCATATCTGCGCCTAACAGACTGAATCATACAGAATCAGAGAATTGTAGAGTTGGAAGCAACCCTGAGGATCATCTAGTCCAATCTCCTGCAGTGCAGGAATAGATCCCACACTTTGTGGTGCAGCAAACTTGCAATATTTTTATACTGATTCCCCCCCCCCCCGCCAAAAAAAACCCTACTATTAAAAACATGACATCTGTAACATGTCAGCCAACACCAGAAACATTGTGGCACGGTCTGAGGATACAGATGTAATGTGATTTGATGGTGGTTTGAGGGAGAGGCTCCTGTTCAAGAATCTGTAAGGATCTGTGCCCCCTAGGCCTAGGTCCAATGGTTAATGCTGTTAATGTGAGTTTTGAGGTGCTGGTTACGCTGAGTTTTGAGGTGCCTGTGACAACAGACGTCATAGTGGTTTTGGTGGCATTCTGTATAAAACCTATGTGAAAAATCTGCCCAATGCCTCAGATCCATGTTTTCGTGCCATGGCTGTGTCAGAAAACACCAGCTACATCATGATTCTTCATGCTTCAGCCTCTGGAGAGGGAGATTCTATAATGGGATTAAGATAAACTTTTGTAAAAATGCAATTTCAGGCAGATTGTTTTTTTAATTACTAGATGCAACTCCTACTTGCTTCCAAATCTACTTACTGTATTTCTGTTCCTCAGTGCCAAATCATAGACTTACTGATAGAATTACCCTCATTTTTCGAACTACAAATGCTTAGGAAATCTCAGCACTGCAAGCTTGTAATGATTTTATGCCAGCTTATTCACTGCTATAGCTCTCCCAAAAGAGTCCTGGGAACTAGCCCTTGGAGAGAGTGTGTAGTAATATAGCTCAAGAACAAGAGATTCTGGCCTACTATTTAATTGTCCCAATTGCTGGAACAGGGTGGCTTTGCTTTCTCTTAGATCCACCAGCTGTAGCCTGATACAAAAGTCATAGCTAAGAACCAAACAAAGCTGACATATCACTCCAAAATACCCTTGTCGCCCCAAGCTTTCTTCATTTTCACTAGCATTCTTTTTGGCAGGTTCGGGCATTTGGAAAGTTGGAAGTCAAAAATCCTTGCAGAGAACCCAGATTTTCTTTCTTTCCACCGTGCTAGATCAATCAATAAAACATAATGTTATTTGGTTAATTGTGGGTATTCATTAATTCTACATTAATCTGGGAAGGGTTCTTAGAATTTCTGAATAATGATAGCACTTTTTCATTTTGCTTTGTTTTTTTGTTTATTTGCCTGTGCTCTTTCATTTTTGAGGTAACTATGGAAGGAGAACTTCGTAATATAATCGTCTTCAATGCTTCTAAAAAGGAAATTTTTACTATGAACAATGGTTATAGGATTCTACAAAAAAAGCTTCGAAGCAACTGGAAGATACAGAGGTGAGTGGAGTATGTATTGTTTTCTTTTTTCTGATCTGTGTTAGCTTCCTGCTTTTTACTACTGCTGTTCTGAGAGGAGAAGGCGAGCCATCTTTTGTTTCTAGACCAGCATTGAAGTTTGATGAAGGCATAAAATTGCTTGAAAGTACCCAGGACAATGGCTGCCCCATAACAGTTAAATTTTTGCTCTCCTCGTATCTTGTACAATATCTGTATATCTGATTGCAGATTTTAAACAAGCTTATTTTGTTAGTGTAGGATATTGGCAGAGTGTGGGTTTCATAGTCTTTCATTCAAGCCTTTCCTCAACCACAGCTTTTCAAGATGGGTCTAAGCCCCTGTTCTTTAAAGCATCAGCCCTTCAACCTCATTGTGGGGATAATTGTGCAAGTGAAATGAGGCTTTTAGCTTAATATACCTATATGCATTTGGCATTAGGTCTTCGTGGTTTGTAATATATCTGTTACGAAAAAGGAGCAATGCAGAAGCAAGCACCAGGTGGCTGGAATGGTAAACAGGATGTGGGTGTTATTGGATTGTCCCGTGGGAAACTGGGACTGTCTGTAAAGTGCTCTGAGAGCCGGATGTTACCTCAGAGCAGCACATGACCCTGTACTGGAAGTACATGGGTGGAGTTTATTCTCTCTCTGCGTTGGAAAGCAGAGTGTGCAGACATGTTTTCTCTGTACTGCTGAAAGACAGAAATAAAGACATGTAGATTTATTTCTGTCTGTCTCAATCCCCCTCCCTGGGGGAGGAGTGGTGTGTTCTTTTCACGTTTGAAAAGGATCGCCGAAGAGACCTCCTTTGATCTTGCCGGCAGACGCTGGCAGGGGAGGTCACAAGGATTCAAGCCGGGCACCTGGAGGGTGGCCAAATTCCTATGAGCTGGAGGCTCTGCTCGCTTGAATCCCGACAACTGGTAGCAGACCGATGGTTATCTGATCTATGAGAATCTGCATGAGAGGTGAGAGGTCGATGAATCGTTGCCATCCTCTGCACCTAAGGAGATAAAGAAAAGCGTCTGCCTGCAGCCAGAAGCTGAAACAGACAGCTGGACACCGAGAGGAGTGTGTTTCAAGGCAACGGAGCCCCAAAAAAGGTATGCTGCATTTTGGGGGAGAGAGAATGAACGCAGAAAGGTTGATTTCTGGTTCACAAGAGCTGTGTTTGAAAAACAAGCTCTGAAAGAGCAAGCTTGCATACCAGGAATTCCTGTGGTGAGATAAGGAGTTCCGTC